>NW_011888916.1:4669701-4718649 GCF_000151845.1 Pteropus vampyrus
TCATTTATTTTCTGATTTCTATGTGGGCCCCTTCTTTTCTGTCCAACCTCAAAATATGAAATCTCCTAGAGTTTGATCCTATACCATTTTATTTTTCTCTCCATCTTCCTAGGTTTTCTTATCTAAATGTAGGCATTAAATATAATCTATATGCTAACAACTCTCAAGTGTATTTCTCTAGCCCAAATATTTCCTCTGGACTTCAGCCTTGTATATCCAAAAGACTACTAGATGTCTTCCCTTAGAGATCTCACAGGCATTTAAAACTTGACATTTTCAAAATAAACATGCCAACTTCCCCATTTCATTCACATTCCTCACCTTTTAAAATTCCCAAATGTAGTCAATGGCAACAATATTCAACCAGCTGCCCAAGCCAGAAAACTAAACTCAATCTTGATTCCTTATTCTCCCTTTATTCTCAGATGTAATCAATCTTTCAATAACCTAATTTCCACTATATGTATCTCAAATCCTTTAACTTCTTTCATTTCTACTGCCACCTTTCCTAATTCAAGCCACTATATCTCACTTCTACAATAGCCTTCTTACTAATGTCCTCTATTCTACAGTAGTTCACAATGATGGAAGCCAAAGTATTAAAAAGAAAAGAAAAAGCAAAAAAGCGCATTAGTTTGCCTAAATCTTAACCTCCTTCCCTCTGATGCCTGCCCCACTGAAAAACCTTGAATGTCTTCCCTTTGTATTACAAACAAAATCCAAATGTTCTAATATAAATTTCAAACCCAACCTGATTTTAGCTCTGCCTCTCACTCCAACTTCATCTTTTACACTTTTCTTTTCAATTAATTAATTGTATAATCTCTTTCCCACTAGAGATTTTCAACCATTCTCTTCCCTCTGTGTGGCATGATCTTTCGTGCTCTTCACTTGCTTCCTAATCCTTCAAGCTTCAGATTAAAGGTCACCCTCTCGGAGAGGCCTCCTTTGCCCAGACCTTCTAAATGTGACTCTCATGCCATTTTCTAACACTAAAACTAGTGAGTTATCATGGCTTATCACAGTTTAAAATTATATATGTACTTAATTGTTTACTTGTATGCTGTCCCTCTCTACCATTAGACCACGAGGCCCATGAGGGAAGAAATAACATGTATTTTATTTACTAAACATACTTATTCCCCACCATAAAGTTAGGTCCTCAAAAAACGATGTTGAATGAATACTAAGACTGAAGAGAATATATTCTGAAAAATATTTAACTAATCTGTGAGTTTCTTAAGGACAGAGTGGTGTGATTTCTCTCTACTTTTTCAGCATTCAGCACAAGGAAAAAGTAGCTTCTTGGGAAGGTTTCAGAACTGAATTGAGAGTCATTCTAACTTTGAGTCTTACAGTTCGAACAATATAATGTACCAATTTTACCATCCTAGTAACTGCCTAGCTTGGCCTGTGTTCTGCCAAGTTAAAGTTTTAAGGATCTTGAGAGAGACAACATAGGTAATATAGAAAAGGCCTGGGATTTGATGATTAGGACATGCTTGGAATCCCAGCTTTTCCTTTTGTAATCAATATCTGAAGTAATTAGTTAATGTTCAAAAGTCTATTTTCTAGAATATAATATATCTATAAAAATAGAGCTATTTTTTGACATAAAATGTCCTTTATTTTGGACATAGGTTTTCACAATTAGATATAAAGGGTACACCAAACCAGGGGATGGCAGGAACCCAGTCAGGCTTATACCAAAAACATTTGAAATAATGAATTATATTTCCATTAAGAAGAAACAATCCTTGCTTGAGTCCCATTAATTTGCAAACATAGTGAATCTATAAAGTAAAATCACTCATTGTCACAGATAACATATGTTAATATTAAAATTAAACTTCTCACTTCTTTCTAAATATCAAAAAAAGCTATTGACTGATTTGATTGACACATTTCTCTCCTAATTACCTTTTTACTCTCCATTACTTAAACAAGACATAACTAATTGATAAGTTTACTAAGCACCCTTGAGGACTAGAAATAGAGTTATGTTGAAGATTAATTAGGATAGTGCATATGAAAATAACAAGTACATAGTAGGCTTACAATGAATGTTAGCTCCCCTCTTAATATGTAAAAGTAAATCCTATTTGGGCTGGAAGTTCTCTTGGAGATTATGAAGATAACTCTCCCAATTTTACAAATGAGGACTTGCTTAGGGTCACACAAAATATAAGTGTGAAAGCAGAAATTAGCATGTATATATTTTCTCTGTATTAATTTTCTTATTCTATCAAAAAGAGAATATTATAATATAGTTCTAAGGGGAAAAAAGTACTATCATAGTGGGCCTGCTCTAGAAGATAACCTTGAAAATTTGCAGATAAGCAAATTTCTTAAAGGCAGTAGCCCATATCCCAGAGCTATTATCTATTCCAGTTTTGTCGGCAAATAGAGATTGGATATTTATTGTGCTTGGGCTGAGATAAATGAGACTTCAGATGCCAATCTTCATTGAAATTATATTTTTAAGCCAGGCAAAGCACACATTACTCAACACGATGTTCACTGTCAATTCTAAGACATACATTCCCCCCCCCCCCACATAACATCTCTGACATCCAGATACATTTTACAGTCTCTGTTGCAGTCATGACTCATTGATGTTGCCTGAGTACACATATCGAAGTTTGCTAAAGGTGTCACTGGCTTGGGAGAAAATCCCAAGATGACAATGGACTCTTTTAAGGAAGGCTGCATTACCATGTTCTTGAAGACACAGAAACTGCTACTGGGTAGAAAAACAGGTCTATTGACAACTGAGTCAAAAAGTAATTCAGAATAGTTGGATCTTGAATGTTTTCAAAATACCTTAACACTTTATTTGCATGTGTATTTTTATTACACACAAGAGAGATCTATGATAAAACTCTGTATAAATATATTTAAAAGAGGTCTTTCAGGTAAATATAAAATAAAAATTCGATGTGATAAGAAAGTATTATGTCAGAGTTTAATTGGCAATATTTTTCTTTCTTAGTAGTACATAAAGTAATGGTGTATCTTGGAGTTGATGGCTTATCTTAAATTTGATGAAATGTGGTAAGTCACACCAAATAAAATGCTGCAGGCTATGTAACACTTTCTAATAAAAATACTCCAATAACATTTATCTTATTTTGATTAACAATAATTTAGGTTGTGATTCTATTAAAATACTATTAATCCATTTATTGAACACTACATATGGTTAGTTATAGTATGGCAGTTAAAAGTAAAAACTTTAGAAGCCACCTAACGTACAGTTCAATCCTGATTCCCGCACTCATCAACTCTGTGAACTTGAATAACTTAAACTCTCTAATCCTCAGTTTTTGACTTTTCAAAATGGGTGAAATAACAATATTTTTATTTGAAAGTTTGTCGTAAAGATTAAATAACATCATTCAAATAAAGCGATTAACAATGTTAACCACTACAATATTATTATTATCTACCATGTTATCATTATAGTAATATTATATTACTTGATCTTTACAATATTCATTTGAGATTACTATCTTTAATTTATAGATGAGGAGTTTAATTCTTAGACAGTCGAAAAGATTTACACAGACCACTGGTTTATTTAGAAAACTTGCAATTAGTAAATTATACTAGTCAGTTAATTGTCAGATACTCAAGCTAAAGTTTCTTATCACTCAATATTTATAAAAAGCTCAGTTGAGAAAGAGAGAAAAATTAATGGAAAATAGCCTAAAAAGTATGTAGTTCATCTGCTCCTTGAGAAATTCTGAAATTTGTCTTTGTATCAAGTCAGGGCACAAGAGAACACTATTTTGCTTTTATCAGTGTGTCAAGTAACAAAGGACTATACTGAGAGATGTTATAAGAAATAGCCTTATGAAACATTTTCCATACTGTTAAGGATATGTCTGAGAATGTTGTTTACCACATTATAAACTATATTCTTTAAAGACCGCCTACCCTCTTCTCCTCCTCTGGGTCTCAGTGTCACTAAAAACTGTCTTTTTCCTAAGAAACTGAACTGAGTTTTAAAATGGACAGTGCAAACGATTTCTCTGATCTTATATCTCTCTTCGCCTTGGTTACTAGTAAACCCAAAATCAAATGTATTACTCAATCCCAACAAATGTGGATATTAACCTTACTCCTGGCTTCCCCTTTTCCTGTCTCCCTTTTTGCCAAAAGGAAAAGTTTGTGAGATGCCTCTAAAATGGGAAAGAGCCTACTGTCTTCTGGGCACTCACAGAAGACCATGTAGTTGGATCATTTTTAGCGTTCCTAGAGGTGAAGATGGAGGGAAGCAGTTTTCCTGCACCATTACGCAATTCTTGGAAACCAGCAGGGCATCCTGTGTTCACCTCAATTCTGACAGTATCTATTCAGAGATAGCATCAAATTACACAGGTTGAAGGCTCCGTCCTACAAGACCATCCCTTACCCCCAGCTTCAGATACCAGTTAGAAGCACTTGTGCTTCTAACCAACTGGCTATATATTGAAGGTTCTAATAATTGACTTCCTTTTTAGACTTCAGACACCAGTTGTAAGTCCAGGTCGTTACCTAACTTCTGAGCAACTGGCTATAAATCAGGGGTTCCCACAACCACTTCCTTTGGGTTCAATTAATTTGCTAGAGCAGATCGCAGAACTCAGAAAAACACTTTATTTACTAGATTACCAGTTTATTATTAAAAGATATAGTTTGGGAACAGCCAGATCGAAGGGATGCATAAGGCAAAGTATGTGGAAAGGGGTCTGTTCGCCAATGTGAAAGAGATTTTGTGAAGGGATTTTCTCAATTTTATCTTTATATCCTAGAACCCAGTAAAGAATTTAGCAGATTGTCAATGATTACTAACATTTCACAAACTGAACTGAAATTCAGCTTTGGTATGGACTCAGATGTTAAAGATCCTAGATTTAGACTATCATTGCTATGATATATCACATTCAAAGACATACTTAAAAGGACTTGGAGTTATGCTTCCAGGCATGATGCAATACCAGGGGCCAGATTTACCCTACTGTTTTAAACAACTAGGAAACTGAACAAAATATATTAAAAATTTGTTTTCAGATATTGTACAATAGGCAATGCAGGGCTCTAATGCCTAAAATAAGAGAGAAAAAAAAAAAAAAGTGAGGTAATCCTTGTAATCAACCAGGCTTTTTGCCTGGAGGCATATTTTGGATTGTGGGAAAGTGAGGGCGCACCAAGCATAGCCTAATGACGTTGCTAAATTGAGACAATACAGATCAGAGTCCAGAGATTCTGAGGTGATGAGGGATAGTCCTTGAGAGGAGAGAGCTTTGCAGAAAAAGAGCTTCAGAAATTCGTGTAGTGTTGCCCTTGAGTCTTTGCTATCCCCAAATATCTATGTAAGGGTAAAATTCCAGGAGGTCAGGAAAAGAGTAACTAGGGAGAGCTGCTAGTTGAAATGTTTCCAGAGATCACATAATGATTAGGAATTGTTCATATTCCAAGAGTGGGGAGTCCTCATTTGATCTGTGGAGCCATTTAGTAAAGACCCCAGAAAGGCCAGGCCTAAAATATCTTAAAAATGAAATTTCGAAAGGATCAAACTGAACTGTAAGTAACTCAACTTCTGGCCAAAATGAAACCCAAGTTTTTAAATCCACGATGTCCAGCAATAAATTAAAAATGAAAGCTATATCAAGAAGCAGGGAAATGTGACCAATAATCAGAAGAGCACTAAGTCAATAGAAACAAACTCATAAATTGTAGATATAATTGTAGATAGAAGTTAGCATTCAAGAACATTAAAAGAGCAATTGTCACTAGGTCAAACATGTAAAGGAAAACAGGCATAATAAGGAGAGAAATAAAATATAAAATATCAAATGAAACTTCTAGAGATGAAAACAAATATGAAATAAAAATTCACTGAATAGAATCGATCTCAGATTAGATATTACAGAAGTAAAGATTTAAATACTTGAAGACATAGTCATAAAAACTATCCAAAATGAAACAGAGAGATTAAAGAAAAAAAGACTGAAAAAAATTAAGTCTCAGTGACCTTTGGGGCAATATCAAATTATCTAATAAATGTGTAACTGATGTCACAGTAGGAGAAAAGAAAGAAGTACAGAGAAGTTATTTCTATTTGAAGAAATAGTGGCTGAAATTTTTCAAATCTGATTGAAAATGTAAACTCATAGATCCAGATCTATGAAGTTCAATGATCATCAAGTAGAATAAATACAAAATAACTATCCAAGACACATTATAATAAAATTTGTGAAACTAGTGATAAGGAAAAAAATCTTAAAGGCAGAAAGTTAAAGGGAAGAGATAATTCAAGTTAAAGGGAAGAAACAATACAAAGATAAAAATGACTGCAGAAAGCTCATCAAACCGTACATGCTAGGAGACAGTTGAATGGTATTAAGAGTGCTAAAAAAAACCTGTCAACTTAAAATTATAGCAAAAATATGTTTCATAGTAAAAGCAACATAAACATTTCATAATAAGAGAACTCACACTTTATTAAAAATTAAAGCAAAATGAAAATTTTTTCAGCTAAACAAAAGCCAAGAGAATTTTGACCAACATAATTGAATGTTTAAAACAAAAATAACTGCAATGTATTATGGCATTTATAACAGAGCAGATATAAAATCTATGACAACAATAGCAAAAACAAGAAGAAAAAATTTGAGTATACTGTTATAAAAACATTTCAGTTCATGCAAACAGTTATGTCATTTGAAGGTAGGTTGTGATAAGTCACAGGTACTTATTGTAAACCCCAGAGCTACCCTAAAAAAGATAAAACAAAGAGGTTTAATCCAAAAGAAATCAGGAAGAAGGGGGGAAGGGTACAGAAAACAGAGAGAAAAATGGAAAGCAAAGAGCAAGATGATAGATTTAAACCCAGCCAAATCCATAAATCACTATATTCAAATAATCTAAACACTCCAATTAAAAGCTGAGATTGTCAGACTAAATTTAAAAATCAAGGTTGAACTATATGCTGTCTAAATGAAATTAAATATAAAGACACAAATAGTTGAAAGTTTAAAAACAAAAAAGGAAAAATATATACCATGCAGTCAGTAATCACTAGAAAGCTGTAGAATTTATTATATTAATGTAAAATAAAATAGATTTTAGGAAAAGAATATCAACATCGATGAAGAGAAAATTTCCCCGTGATCAAGGGATCACCACATCAAAAAGATAACAATCATAAAAGTGTATGCACCAAAAACAAAGCTTTGAAATACAGACAGTAAAATCTGACAGAACTGAAAGAAAAACAAATCCACAATTATAGTTGAAAATCTCAACTATCCTTTATTACCAACTGAAAGAATACTGAAAACTTCAAAACACAGAAGGAAGAAAATTTGAAAAAGACCTAAGTAAATGAAGATACACCCTATGCTCATGCACTGGAAGGTTCAATATTGTCAGGCTACCAATTTCCCTAAAATTTACCTATAGATTAAATGCAATCCCAAATGGTAAGTTGGTTCTATAATTTAGACAGCGATGCAAATGCAAAAAAGTCAGAATAGCCACAACTATTTTGAAATATAAAAACAAGATTGGAGAGCTTAACTACTCATTTCAAGACTTTTTATAAAACCGATAACCGACAATGTATGAAATTAGCCTAATGATCAGTGAAATATAGTAGAGTCCAGAAATAGAATATGAATAGAAATATAATATGATCAACTGATTTTTAACATCATAGCCAAGATAATCCAGTCAGGAAAGGGGTGTCTTTTCAAAAATTAATGCTAAAACAACTGGATGTCCATATGGAAAAAATAATACACCTTGACCCTAATATATCAAATTTAAAAATTAACTGGAAATCATAGATCTTAATATAAAAGCTTAAACTATAGCATTTCTAGAAAAAAATAGAAGAACATTTTTTTTACCTTAGGTTAGGCAATGATTTCTTATGTAGGATAGAGAAAGTATGAACCACAAAAGAAAATAATATGATAAAATGAATTATATGAAAATTGAATGTGTCTACTCTTTGAAAGAGACCATTCAGAAAATGAAAAGAGAAACCACAGGAAAAGAGAAAATATTCATAAACCGTGTATCTGACAAAGAATTTATATCGAGAAAGCATAATAGCTTATGCGATTCATTAATAAGATAAACAATTATATCAGAAAAAGGGCAAAATATTTGAACAGACTTTTAACTAAAGAACACAAATAAATGTACAAGCTCCTTAAAAAAAGTACATAATAATTAGCTACTAGGAGATTAAAATAGGAACTACAATGGACACCACTACATACTCACTAGAAGGACTAAAATTAAAACTACAAGTGTTTACAAGAGTATAATGCAACTAAAACTTTCATATATTGCCAGTGGGAATATAAAAATAGTATGCACAACCATTTTAGAAAACAGTTTGTCAGATTTTTATAAAGTTAAAATATAATTACTGTACAATTCATTAATTCTTTTTAATGGAAATAAAAATAAATAAAATTGTATGCCTTCGACTTTGTGGTTTCAAAATATGTTACAAAGCTACAGAAATTAAGAGTATGGTATAGAGGAGTGATATCAGAAAGATGGTGGAGTAGGAGGCCCTGGACCCTCCTCCCACTCAGAAACACACCAATTCAACAACAATTTGGGGACAAAAAAAAATGTGAATATCCACATACAAAAGAAATTGGACCCTTATCTTACACTATACACAAAAATCAACTCAAAATGGATTAAAGACTTAAATGTAAGACCCAAAATTGTAAAGCACTTAAAAGAAAACAAGGGAAAACCTTTTTGACATTGGTCTTGGCAATACTTTCATGAATATGATACCAAGGCATAGACAACAAAAACAAAACTAAATAAATGGGACTATATCAAATTAAAAAGCTTCTGCACAGAAAAAGAAACAATCAACAGAATAAAAAGGTAACCTTCAGAATGAGAGGTATATTTGCAACCCATCTATCTGATAAATAGTTAATCTCCAAAATATATAAGAATCTCTTACAACTCAATAGTAAAAAACCCTAACAATTAAAAAATGTGCTAAGAACTTGAATAGACATTTCTCTAAAGAAAGCATACAAATAAATGGCCAATAGGTAAATGAAAAAATGCTCAACATCACTTATCATGAGGGAAACATAAACCAAATCCACAGTGAGATATCACCTCACACCTGTCAGGATGACTATTATCAAAAAAAATATATCAAGTGTTGGGAAAGATGCAGAGAAATTGGAACCCTTCTGCGCTTGTTTGTGGAAATACAAAATGGTGTAACCACTGTGGAAAACAGTTTGGAGAGTCCTCAAAAAATTAAAAATAAAACTATCATACGATACAGCAATCCCAATTCTGGGTATTCATCCAAAATATTTGAAGTCAGGATCTCAAAGAGATATCTGCACTCCCATGTTGATTGCAGCACTATTCACGATAGTCAACATATAGAAACAACCTTAATCTGCATGGACAGATGACTAAAAGAAAACATGGTACATACATACACTAAGATGTTATTCAGCCTTAACAAAGAAGGAAATCCCGCAATGTAGGACAACACAGATGAACCCTGAAAACATTAAGTTAAGTGAAATAAGCCAGTCATAGAAGGATAAATACTGCATGATTCCATTTACATAAGGTATCTAAGATAGTCAAATGCATAGAATCAGAGACTAAAAAGGTGGTTCCCAGGGGCAGGGAGAAGGGGGATGTAGGGAGTTGCTAATTAGTGGACATAAAGTCTCAATTATGCAAGATGAGTAAATTCTAGATCTCTTCTGTACAATACTGTCCCTATAGTTAACAATAATGCATTGTATACTTAGAAATTTATTAAGAGAGTAAATCTCATATTGTATTCCTATCACCATGAAAGAAAATTTAAAAAAATAAATGTCTTTACAAAAACTTACATTGAATCTTCATAGTAGTTTTATTCTTTCAACACAACTCAAATTTACATAAACAATGAACAAATTTTAAAAGTTATAGTATATTCACAGAATGGAACACTACTCTGCAATTAAAACAAATGAACCACCGATACCTGCAAAACATAATATTGAGGAATGAAGCTAGGCATCAAATAATACACACACTTTATTATTTCATTTATATTAAACTCTAGGAATGACAATTCTAATCTATAATGGAAGAGTGTAGATAACTGGTTGCCTGAGTCAAGGGGTCAGAAATGAAGGTCGACTGGAAAGAAACACAAGAGAACTTTTTGGGGTGATGGAATTCTATCTTGATTGCGATAGTAGTTCCATGGGTGTATAAATTTGTCAGCACTCACTGATCTCTATCCTTAAAATGTGTCCAGTTTATCGTACGTAAATTATAAATAAATAAAGTTGATCTTATTTAAAAGGACAAAGTTCTTATGGAGTTTCTCATCTATTGTAAGATGGAGAATCAAATGAGCAATAACAAGTGCGTTAAATGCTCTCTTGGGGGAAATCCAGATGCAATAGTAGTACAACAAAGAAACAACTAATTCAAATTAGAGGCTGAGGAAGATTTCTCAAGGAAGCTGAGATCTGAAGGTGTCAGAATAGTCTGTGAAGTAGGCAAAAGAGCATGTGCAAATGTCCAGAGCAAGAGAGTGGTATATTTAACAACAACATATGTTTTGAAGAGATACCTAGGAAGCAGGAGAATTGACAGGATTTAGCAATTCATTGGATTCTGGAAAGAGCAGAATCAAAACTAATACTCTGGATTCTGCCTTAGTAAGTAAATGAGTAGAAGTGGCATTTTCCAAAATAGGAGACACTGAAGGAGCATCAGTTTATGGAGATGGTCATAAGTCTAGTTTTGAATGTGATTTAGTGTGCCTACAATATACTAAAGAAGAGATATGAAACCAGTAGATGGAAATATAGATTTGTATATAAAGTCAGAGAACCAGGAAGAAACATACAGCTGGTAATTAACACTAATGGATTATTTGAACTTCCCTAGCAGAGTTCAAAAATTGTTAAAAATGAGGACCAAGCAAGTTGAAGATTACTAGTACTTAAGAAATTGGCAAAAGGAGAAGAATCTACAGAGGAGCTACTGAGGATAAAACAGATAGGAGAGTGGTCTGCTTGAAATTCAAAAATTCAGGACAGTGTGGTCAACAGACGCAAATACAGTTAAAAGATGAGGAAAGATACTATCCGTTGGATTTGGGAACAAGAAAGTAACTGATGATCTATGAAGAGCAATTTTATTGGAGTGGTGGGAACAGTGTTGAAGAGTTATCGAAAAATGTAAAATGCAAATAGAAAATATTGAAAACTCTTTCAAAAAGTTTGCCTACTAAAAGAAAGTTCAAGGAAATTATGTAGTCAAGGAATTTTCCTGTTAAAGTATAGTAAAGGCTTAAGTATTTTAAATGTGGATGAGAAGGAACACAGATTTTGAAAAGGAACTTATGACAACTTTTCATTTTCCAGTTAGGTTGGCCCAGGACTAAGAGGAATAAGGAGAATCTTAAGTGTCTGGGTAACACTTTTGAATCTAAGTCACTTCATCTCCATAAGTGAAACAAAGGAGGATCGCAGTGATTATAAATCACACAGTCATATGATTTGGGAATGGAAGGGATCTTAAAAAGTGACCAAGTTCAACTCCACTGGGAATATCTATTTTACAGTCATAAGACATCAAAGTACTTCATGTTTCAATGCTTTTTATCTTCATGGTATAGATTGAGATTAGTATTATTAATATATAAAGTGATCTTATGAATTAATAAGAAAAAAGATTAATATATTTTTAGAAAAATGAGATTCATTATAAAAGGAATAAAAATACCAATAAACATATGAAAAAGTGTAATCCCCGTATTTAAATAAATGTAAAAGAAAACTCTAAAATACCATATTCCTCTATCAAATTGGCAACCATTAAAAATATTATAATACTCATCTATGGCCAGGCCACCCTGATCAAGCCCGATCCCATCTGATCTTGGAAGCTAAGCAGGGTCGGGCCTGGTTAGTACTTGGATGGGAGACCACCTAGGAAGACCAGGTGCTGTAGGTGTAAAAAAATAAAAAATAAAAATAAATAAATAAAAATACATAAAATAAAAATAAGAGATTGTAAGCTGACAAGGTCCTTGCAATCTGTAAGGTCAATCAAGGGTTGCCTTGCCTAAAATAATTAATAAATAAATAAAAATAAAAATACTATAATACCCAATGTGACCAAGAGTTAAGAAATGAACACTCTTTTACACAGTTCAATGAGAGTACAAATTGGTAAAATATTTTTTCTAGAGAGCAATTTGACAATATGTGGCTGTTCATACTCTTTGACCTCGTAATTACCCCGCTAAACATTTATCCTAGGAAACAAATATAACTGCATAGAAATTCATATGCAGGAATGTTCATTGCTGAGATGACAGGTCATTATATTATACAGAGTAAATAATTAGAAACAATGGAAATGAATAAAAAATAGATTTCTTTTAAGTTTTATGTATGTGATAAAATACTTTGTTGCCATTAAAATAGTATTTCTGAAAACTAGAATGATATATAAAATGTTTATGAGATATTCCTGTGTGAAAAAACTTTAAAAAACAAAAAACCAGATTTTTATGATCTCAATTTTATAAAATGAAAGATACACAACAAACATGCATACACACAGCACAAGCATGTACACAAGTGGAATAAACTATAATGGTAACAGTTGTGGCCATTGAATTGTGATATTTTAGGTAATTTTTTTTGTTTTTTTCTTTAGGCTTTTCTATACTTTTTAAATATTCTAAACTTTCTGCATGTAAACATATATTACCTTTCTGACCAGATAAATTAATAGTAATTATAAAAAAAGTCATAGTCTAAACTATAAAGAAATATTTTTAATCCAAAGCAATTAAGAACAAGATCCCAAATTTAAATTTTCATATGATCTCTCTTTAGGCTAGGATAATTTTTTAAGGGCAAGCACACAGGAAAGAAACAACAACAAATCTTAGGTCTTGGAAAGCAAGAAAATTCTGTTTCATTGATAAACTTAAGTGTAGACGATCTAAAAAGGAACATTTACTAGGTGCCAAGCGTTTCACTGGCTTCAACTCATGTGACACAATGACTCTGAAAACTAAATTTCATTGTCCCCATATTACAGATGAGGAAGGTGCGGAAAGACATGAAGGACTTTGCCCAAAGCCAGAATTCAAATGTAGATCTTACCAACCTGTTGTATCCTGTTCACTACCTGCTCCCAGAGTACACTGTATTAGAGAATTCAATTTCTGAAAGTAACCAGGGACTGCCTTAAAATCCCTAAAAATAATGCATCAAGAAAAAGAGAACTGTAAAATCCTTTTAGATTTCTTGCTAGAAAATAACAACTATAGGCTCTTACTAAGAAATGGCACCAAAATTACAGACTCTTTTCTATAAATCAGTCTTTAACATCTTTAAGCACTAATCTATTTAATATGAATTTAGCTGTTGTGATGAATACAATAAATTAACTTGTGAAATTAATCATCTTGTTTTTAATGAAAACATATAAATACAAAAGCTTCGCTGTGTCTATATATATGGTTGGAAGGGATACTGGTTTATCTTGAAAAATATTACTCTGCAGGAATTTCTACTGCTGTTTATGCTGTAATTCAATTTGTCCTATTTAAATACAAAAATAAGCTAGCCCTTCAGACAATTAGTCCACTACTGAGGTTCACAACCGGTTAAAACAGTAACCCTTTTCACTTAATAAAAATGAAATCGATGATCCAATTTTGTCCCCCAAATAGTTCATGGCATTAGAAGCAGAGAGAATGCTTCAAGAACTAGATCAATTCAATGAAATTGAATTGACAAATATTTACTGAGTAACTTGATATGTATCTAACAGTCTGCCAAATGTTTTATATTTATCATCTCATTTTTTTTCTAATAAAGTCACCATTTTATAGATCATAATACTAATGATCAGAGGCATTACATAATTTTATCCAAGGTCACATAGCTGAGAAATAGCAGCACAAGAATGTGAACCCAGATCCACCTGAATCTAAATCCCATTCTGTTAACATGACACTAAACCATCTCTAATATTAACCATATGGTAGAGACTAAGTAATATTGTGTGATAAATACAAAATAATGTTAAAACACAGAGATGGAGGAAGTTGGTGTGAGAACACCAGGAAGACACCCTAAACGGGGTGATATTTTAGGATGTCCACAGCAGAGACTGTAATTCTCATTTTGTATAAAGTGAATGATACTCAAGTTAATAATCATGATACTGATGTTGACAGTGATACTCATGATCTGCCAATGAATGAAAAACTGAAATCCAAGTTCCTCATCCTCAAAGCCAGTGGAATAGCTCTAAAGGCTACAGAGTATCTGTATAGGAGGTGATGAGCTAAATGACATAGTGAGTGAGTTGGCAGAAGATGTCAGAATTAAGCATCTTCATAGCATTTGGTAATAAAAGAATCACACAGAATCTCAAAGCTTCAGAAGAAGATCACCCAACATCTTGGACATTTATATCAATGCCTATAAAATAAATTAATATATAATAATTGGCCATTTTTGGACAAGTTGAAAGTAATAATTACAATAAGAAAAACAGAATGTGCTCTAATTCCTACAGGTAATGGAGGGAAGTTCGAGACTGCATGGAAGAAATGGAACATGAGTAGAGTCCTGAACAAGAAGGAAGATTTATATACGTGAAGAAAGGGAGCAGGTGGGGCTTCTGAACAAAATGAAGACATGCGTAAAGGCATGGAAGCGTGAAAGTGAGAAGTTCCAGTTCCGGAAATCAATTCAGAGTGGAAAGAGCTTAGTTTGTATGGGAGAGAGAGTGTGGGAGGAAGAAACTTACACTAACATACCTGAGCCAGATCTTGGAGAATTTTGTATGCCAGGTTAGGCTTTTATATCTTTCTCTGCTAGATGACTGAACCAAGTCCTAAGAGAAAAAAATGCAGACATTACCTTTACAAAGCAAGCAGAAGGAGAACTAGAGAAGGAACAGTTGAAGACAGTGTTTGCAGAAGCTAATGGAGTAAAGCATGTTAAGAGGTCAATGTGTCAAAATTATAACCTAATTAAAATATCAGTTCTTTTCTCTCAACTCCTGCCTCCTTTGCCCTTTCTCTCCACTATCAAAATACTTAAAGACTAATCCACATTGACTGTCACTACTTCTTGGATGCTCATTTTTTCCTTACCACACCAGTCTGACTTCTTTCCCTATCGCATCACTGAAATAACTCTGAAAATATCATCTGTGATCTCCTGATTGTCAGAGCAATGGCTGTCCTCATCACATTTGACCTTGCTGTGGCAACTGTTGACCAAATTTATAATTTATATCTCTAGCTCAAACCTCTTTCTCTATCTCCAGACTCATATTTTTATTTGGATTCTAATAAACATCTCAAATTTAACATGCGCCAAACTGAACTTCTGATCTTACCTCTGCAAACCTAAACCATGTACAGCCATTCCCATCTCAGTGGACGGCAACTCCATCCTTCTAACTCAAAGAAAAATCATGAATCATCCTTGACTCCCCTCTATCTTTTATACACATCCAATCCTTTAAGAAATACTATTGGGTTTACTTTAAAAATATATCCAATAAACAATCCACTGCTACCACTCTGGTTCACCACCATTTATTGTCTAATAACAGAAACAGCTTCATAACTGGTTTTCTTACATATAGACCTATAATCCATTATCAACATAGTAACCAGAGTAATATGTCTAAAAGGAAAGGTTACAGAAACTATTCAGGCAAGCTAGACCAGAGCAGGTAATTTCCAAGGAGGAACTATGGCCATCTACACTGGATAAGAAGAGGATGGAGCTCAAGGCAGACACAGTTATTGATTTTCCATTTATAGAAACACTTTTTAGGTACAATAATTTGTTTAAAGCTCACAACCATTTTGGGCTCCAAGAATTATCATTTCCATTTTACATGTGAGCAAAGTGAGGCTCATGAAGTGGCATCATCCATTCATTTATTCATCCATTGATTCATCCATTCTCTTACTATTTATTGAAAACCTACTCTGTGTCAGGCTCAACGACTAAGCCAGAGCTCCTCAGCCGGTCCTGATAGAGCAGAAGTTCAATCTCCAGGCAGCTTGTCTTTAAGTTCAAGGATGTTTTCCTTTCCATACAGCTGCACAGGGGACATCGAATAAGGACCTTTTTGGATTTTTTTGTGAATGAAAAGCATATGGGGAAATGATACAAATATTTACAATTGAAAAGCAATTACAGCATTTTAGGTATAATAATTGTCTCTTAATGAATGTGTTAAATAAATAGGTGGGTGGATGAAGGTGGGGGTAACAATGTTACTGCTCTTCCTATCCCATCAGGGTCAAATGGAATGGTGGCATAGAGTCTTGACAAAAAACTGTTTTAACAATCCTTTTTTATTGTTTGTTACTTCATTACTGTTTGGAAATAGGCAACGATGCATGAGGCTGGGTTAGACCCATATCTCCACAGTGCAACAACACCTGATTACAAGTGATAACCCTCACTGTTTTAACTTATTGTCTCCTTCACAAGGTACACGTTAAGTACCTGCATTTCTTCTCTCACATGTCCATGAACAAAACAGGGGCTCAATATCTGTTTCTTGAATGATCTTATGAATTCCAATTTTATAGATTAAAAAGTTGAAGCTGAGAAGACTAAGTTACTAGCATAGTCATCCAGCTATCAAGTGGCAAAACTAAAATTTGTACTCAAGCCTTCCAACTCTGAGGCTAACACTTTTTGTAATATACCACTTTTTTGACTGAATGTTTGGTTATCACAAGTTATTTAGATAGAAATAAAATGATAATGATTAGGTAGAACTTTATAATTGATTTGGTACTTTCACATATATTTTCTATTTTACTGTTATAAGAACAATACTACAAGCACAATTTACAGATGAGGAAACCTAGGTCTAGAGTGTTCCAGATGAGTGGAATGGCCCAAGATCACATTGCCAGCAAATTCAGAGGTAGGCTCTTCTCCAGGCTCAATATCTCTGGCTCTTTCATCTTCATTTCCATGCCCTTCTTCTTTCAGACAGACCTTTCCCAGAAAAGCTACGCAATCTTCTTAAGATGACACCCCACAACTGTCAACTGTACTCATTGTACCAGGATAGGACAGAACAGAAGAATATGGCCCTCCAACTTGCACAGATTTCCCAAAGGAAATATTTTGTCATCTGAAAGGAGCTGTCAAGGCTCCAGAGACATGACTGGTGAGGAATCAAGCCAGCTGGCGAAGTATTTGACAAAACCAAACTCCTGGTGATTCTCAAGTTATGAAGACAAGGACTTCTTGGATGTGCCCATCAACCTGCATGCATTGTAATTGAGAGAATCTGCAGCACTGTCAGAGTGATATCACATGTATCCAAATCTTTTTCCTCCTTTTCTTTCATTTTTCAGCTTAAAGTTTAGTCTTCTTTCTTTAGCAGTTTTTGGAGCCATGTGACTGGTAACTCTGGCAAGTGCTATAAATGCGATGAGATTGTGCCTAAGGGAAAATTGCCATCATGTAAAACTAGGACTAAATATTTGTACTCTTTCTTGGGGCTTTTAAAAGGTGAATACCATTTCCGAGAGTTAAGAAACAGCTTTAATTACTGTGATAGAAAGTCAAGGGAGAAACAGTTTTAATGAAGTTTATATTTAATCACAACAGGAATGCATAGTAACATTTACTGGTATTAAAAAAGGGAGAGTATTATTAATTTCACTCCACTTAGATTCAGTTATATTCAGTTTAACAAACATTGCAAATACAATGTAAATTGCATTTCTTCTTAAGCATAAATACCATTGCATGATGGAATCAAATGAGTTGAAACTGAGAAGTAACACATTTAATTCATTCATTCTTTTATTTGTGCATTAATTCAACAAATATTTACTGAGCTTGGACTCTGGAACCAAAATCTAGATGTCAGTTAGGTATCTGCCACTTAATAGCTCCATACTATAGTTTTTAATCATCATTATTTTAATACTACCACATATTAGGGACATTTCCAGATACTTGAGAGATAAGTAACAAGAGAGTAAAGGTCTACACTCTTCTGGAGCTTGAATTTAAGCTGTTTCTGTTTCCTGTTTTGCTCTAGGACTACTGGCTGCTGCTCACGTAAGCTGTTAATCTATTTGCTGTGGTAGTCCTTTATCTTTTCTGTTTTCCTTCTTATATTTTACTGTGAATTGTGAAGGCAGCCAAGAAAACTAATTAGAAATATGTCTAAAGCAAAAATCAACAAACACTGAATGAGAATCTAGAGATGCTCTGGAGGACCTAAGAGGAGAAACCATATTCTTTGTCCTTGTAGAAAATGAGGTGACAAGATATAGATAGCCAACAATTAGGTAATAATACAAAATAGTTTCTTGACCTCAAAACAGAATGCCCTGGAGCTCCTACCAGTGTCAAATTCCAGCCCCATTTTAAAGTGAACTGTTATATCACTTAAACAAAATCTTAGTAATCTCCTACTACATAATAGACCCTCTACCAGATGTTGAGAGTTAAAAAGAATTAATGTTGTTATTCTCAAGAAGTTACCAAAGAAATATATCTAAACAACTTGAGTAAAAGTCAGACTGTGATAATGCCATGGGAGAAGTACAAAGACGTACAAGCTGATATGGAGAGAAAGATGAATGAATTCATTTATTTCACAAAGAATTAGTGAGTGCCAAATATGCATCAGGTGCTGTGTTAGGTGCTGGCAACACAGCAGCGAATCAAACAGATAAGATCCCTGCTCACATAAATCCTACAGTTTAGTGGAGTGAGACAGAAAATTAATAAGAAAAATAAAACAGATAAGCTCAGGTGGTGAATAAAATAAAACATAATGATTTAATACTGATGCTGGTGTTTGGGGTTATGCGACATTTGATTGGGTAGTCTGGGAAGACTTATGTGAAGAGCTAACATTTGAGCTGAGCTAAAAATGACAAGAAAGTCACTTGAAGATCAGAGTAAGAGTGCTCTAGGTAGAGAGATATGCTGGATATCTTCTATTTGCTTCTTCAGATTCCCCTCTCATCCTTCTCAGCTCTGCTCTTTGCCTCTGAAAGCTGACTTGTATGTATTGAGTTGAACCTTGTGGAATTGTTGATTTGGGCAATTGGTTCAACCTACTAAATAAAAAGGGTTCCCTTGACCTCTACCTTCCAGGCCGAGTTACAAAGTAGAGAGCCCCAAAAAGATATGGACTATAGAGAGAATTGTTGGACTTTTTATTTCCTTGGATCCTTTCTTGAGGGGTCACCTTAAACTAGTTGTGTCTCTCAATCTGTCTTTTTCAGCTCCTGTCAGGTGACCCTCTCAATGGCACCCTTTTATTTTGGGGTCTGATAACTGCTTCCTCCCTCTGTCTCATCATGTCTGTGAAGGTAACAGTGCCTCCAAAGCACTAGCTCCAAGTACTGCATTACACCTGTGTTTTCCTTACATCCTGCCAACACTCTGTCCCTTTG
Source organism: Pteropus vampyrus (assembly GCF_000151845.1). NCBI lineage: Eukaryota > Metazoa > Chordata > Mammalia > Chiroptera > Pteropodidae > Pteropus > Pteropus vampyrus. The sequence continues at coordinate 4,689,221 of NW_011888916.1, forward strand.
TTAAATTCTCTTCAAATTCTATCCAGGATCCTAATATAGGAAATAAGTTTGGAGTATCTCAGAAAACTGAAGAGGCTAGTATGGCTGGAGCTTAATGAGAAATGAGAAGGAAAGAGAAGATGAAGTTAGAGAAGTAGGCACAGATTAAATTATACAGGGCCTTATACACTATGTTTAGGAGTCCGAATGCTACTTTAAGCATAATGAGAAGCCACTGGAAATAGAAGAAAAAGCATTAATTAAATCTGCATGAAGTTAAGGTAAAAATGTCAAGAAAGAGTTGAGTCTTAATGGTTGGACATATATTGGCTGACAGAAAAGAAAGGAAAAGCTTTCTGGGCACAAGACCTAGTGGTCCAGCATAGTTACAAGGGAGACAAAACAAAAAAAACGGAAGGAAACTAGGCTAGGGATTCAGGTTGAAATCATTTAGTAACCTAACATGATGACTATAAAACTGTGCAACTTCTAATAATTTGAGGTCTATAGAACTTAATAAGAACATTGTCTGCTTGCTATATACTCTGAGATTTTGATGTCTTAAAAGATATAAACAGAATAATAAAATGTATTACTTCACTACGATTTTTATCAAACTTAGTCAACACCAATGTGGTTTAGGTCATTGCTTTTCTCTGAAGCTTTCTTCGTTTGACCTTATCTTCCCCTCAAAACAGTCTTACTTAGATCACCCCTATTCAACACCCAGTGGCTCATACTTATAAGTCACGAGCAAAACAAAACTGTGACATGGCTTTCAAGACATTTTGGCCAAATTTTTTCGATGATCCTAAATCTCCCTCCTCTCTCCTAGATGAGAAGGGTTCCTCACTCTCTCAAACACATGCCATATTTATTCCCATCTGCAAACATTTCCTATCTCCCTTGCCTCACTGCCTTCTTTCTCCAACAAACTCAATATAGAGAGAATATATAATTTGGGTTAAAGGATATTTAGATTATAATCCTGGCTCTGTCACTTACTAATTGAGTTGTTTTTAATAAGTTATTATAACCCTTTGAACCTTAGTTTCATCTATAAAATGGAAAAATAATACCTGCCATCACGGAGGTACTGAGAGAATGATTTAAGTGTAAGTAAAGAATCTAGCAAGTTTTAGCACAAAAATGCTCAATAAATATCATTTTCTTTTCCTTCCTTTTTCTATCTCTATGCTTACAGTAGTGTTACTGCCATGAAATTTAGTACTAAATAAATTTCTAATAATAATTAGAAAACTAATCATAAAACTTTTTAGTGCGGATACTAGTTCTGTTATCTGTGGGATATTAAAATGTCTATTGAGAATGTAAACTTAATATTATAGTAAAAATATAAATAATAATAATGAAAAAGTTTTTTTAATTCACAAATTACTTTCATACCAATTTCTTTATTTTCTTCTCAAAATGACACCAATGTGGTTTAGGTCATTGCTTTTCTCTGAAAAGCAGGTCAGATATTATTCCCATTTTACAGGTGACAAAATAAGCTTGAAGATATTACAAGACTTGAACATGCTCATCCAATATGTTTCTTTATAAGAATTCATTCCCCTCCATTCCTAACAGACAAGGATACGATATATATTAACTGGCTAAGTAAATCACCTCCCTCCTGAGACTTTCCTTTGCATTAAAGTAGTCTGTGATAAAAAGTTAACACACCTCCCAATACTTATCTAGCCTTCTCTCTCCTCATGACTATTCATCAGTTTAAGGAGAAACCATAGTGAAAGTGTTACTTGTTGTTCCTGGAACACATCGAACTGTTACTTCTGGGCACATGCCACTGCCTTTGCTGAAATACCCTTCCTGATACTGAACACCCAAATAATACACTTTCAAGATTCAATGCAAGACTTGCTGAGTAGGATGTCTTCCTTGATACCCCACGTAAAAATGGCACCTTCACCTGTGATTCTAGGCATACCTGTGTGACATGCAATGGTGTCTCGAATTTGGTGCAATTGTATTTTCTCTGTATCAGTTATTTGGTGAAATTATGTGTTTCTCTATCACAAGACTGTGAGCTTCATGAGGGCAGGGAATGTTCAAGCTTTTTAATATTTTCTGTGCCCAGACAGGGCTTGGCATAGAGCAGGAATAATTGACAATATGATGAATAAATTAAGTTTCCTAGGGTACCTTTGGGTCTGACCCAGAAGCCTTGTGCTTTAAAGGAAAACAGTAACTCACAGATATTCTCAGGAAGGAGTCAGTCCTAACCATCTACATACATTAAGGCATGGGGTGCAAAGTGGAAAAACAAAAACAAAAATGTAGAAGTCAGCAATTACTGGAATTACTGCTTTTTGGAACACAACACTGAACATGTTATTTTCTCAGCAGCAACTTTCTCACCATTTTATCTCCATATGCCATTTGCCAACCCAGAATGAGCTAGTTCTTTCATGTAAAATAGCCTGAATCCTGTTGAAAATGGTTCTGCCAGTGAAGAAGCTAGGTCACATTTCAGAAGGAGCATGGACTGACTTGAAAGAAACTGAGTTTCACAAGTTCTCTGAGCCTTTTTTTCGCTATCTGTGAAGTACAGATTATACCTTCTCCTAGCCTCTGTACCAGCAAGACTAATCATGACATAAAGCAATGGTATGAAAATATTTGAACATTGTCGATGTGTCCTCTTCTGGAACCCATGGAAAAAAGACTAGGAAAAAGGTTTGGGCTAATGTGTTGCTGGCTGATAATGACTCCCTGTGGATACCAGGGCTATGTTAGCACTCTGCAAAAGACAGAGGGAGAGAGTCTGAGGGGCTAAGTTAGAGGGCTTTAGAGTCAGGGGGCCTTTGGGTACCCCAGTGAGCCATCATTGAGGAAGCCTCATGAAAAAGTAATATCGGGCAAGGCGCAGGGCTTACTCTTCTGTATTCTAGCACCAAACACATAAAAAGAAAAACATTTAATCATTTCTGGAAGGATGGGAGGAAAGAGGAAGGGAGAAAGGAAGGGAGGGAGGGAGGGAGGAAGAAAGGAAGGGAGGGAGAGTAGGAGGGAGGAAAGGAAGGAGTTAGTCTAGGTTGGAAGGCTTGCCTTTAAAAGCAGCCTGAATCTAGCATTGGCTTTAATGAGCATTAAGCTCTTTATCTCCACCTCTCTTATACCTCTTACTCTTGCTCAACGGCCCAGACAATCTCAGTGCAATTTCACTTGGCTTATCTAATTTACACACACCTGCTGATTCCTCAGACCTATGCTCATTGCTAACAACCCTGATATTAACGAGACACAGATCTTGACCTCAAGGATTAAGCTGAGACAGACCTAGAAATAGGCAGTGACAACTTGATGATGTGCTCTGAGAGAGGAGTTCAGGAGGAATGGAGTACAAAGAGCATGGACTGAGTAACTGCCTGCAGAGCCCTGGAAGGCTTCACAGAGGGGAAGGCACTTAGGTTAGGCCCTGAAGGAAGAGCAGACTTTCATAGGCAGAGAGGCAGAGAGAGTGTTCAAGGCCGAGATCACACTGAGAGCAAAGGTAATGGGGCTGGTGGTGATGGCGGTGACAGAACAATACACTTCTCTCTAGGAAGCCCCAGAAAGAGTATCTGATGGACTAACAGAGATGTTAAAGAGAGGGTGGCAAGAAAGACAGGATGGAGTCAGTCCAGCATCATCTAGGAGCAGACAAAAGTGGTGTTCCAAGTAAAGGAAACAATACAGCAAAGGCAAGAGGTATCTGGGGGTTGGCTGGAAGAAGGATTCTTTTAGAAAGTCACAGGTTAAAATGGTTGTTTCAGGAAGTCATGAGTATAATTAGAAGGTAAGGGCAGGAAAAAATAACCTTTAAATATCTGAGATATCACCTGGCTTTTTTTTTCTTTTAAACATCTTACCTTAGATCTTTCTTCACCATCCTTGCCACCCAATCCCAAGACTACTACTGTGTATATTACAGATCACAAATAAGACTGCTTGGTTTTGAATCTTAGCTCTACTATTTATTAGTTATTTAAACTTGGAATATTTAAACTTTTCTTGGTCTCAGTTTCTACATCCCTCAATGGGGATAATAATAGTATTCACAAGATATGATATGCTTTAGTAATAATAGCTAATTTGTATTATTCACTATGTGTCAGGTCCTATCCTAAGCATTTTTTTTGTGCATTAGCTCACTTATTCCCTGAACAACTGTCATGTTGTAGGTAGCATTTGTGTCCCTTCTTTATAGATGAGAAAAGCAAAGCCCAGAAAAGTTAAGGATTTGGCCTCAGGTCACACAACTATGAATAGAAGATTCAGGATTTGAATCCAGGCATTTTGACTGCAGAACATATACTTCTAACCACAATGAGTGAGATCATCTATGGAAAATGCCTAGCATTGTGAGAAATCACAAAAACTACATTTGTTATCATTCCAGTGGCTCTGTCAATTTAAATAAATGGATGAGTGTCTGATTAACAAGTGATTGAGTAGACAAGTGAACAAATGTTAGTTGAAAGGGGAAGCACATCGCTGAGTGGAGAACTCCACCTCAAGTGGCTGGCCAGGAAGGTAAGGAGCTGGTTGCTACAAGGTAGGGTCATGGTGGTAAGTGTCGCACTTCATCAGATACAACTGGGATGTGGGCACCACCGTCCTGAGCCAATGAATAGAACACTGAGAAATGCCCCAGAACCTATCCAGGGAACATGAAGGAGCCTGGGTGGTCATACTAGGCTCCCTCTGTGGCCCTACAAAGGAGCTCTGGAAGGTAGCCTTTGCCATTCTTCTGCCTCATCCCTCATCATTACAGGTGACCTAAAATTCTGATTAGGAAGGCACAGCCTAGTGGCAGCGAGTGCACTTCAGAGCCAGAAGGAAGAGGACTAGGAATGAAGGGAATCATAATTCATCAGTGTCGGTAAGCTTTGAGGGCTTAAGGCAACACAAAGTTGATGTCTTGGACCACCCAGAGGAGCAGCCAAGGCCGGAGAACAGCCCCAGTGAGAGAGGGGATGGGACGTAAGAGGTAGAGAAAGGGATGAGCTTTTCTATGAACTAATGTCTTCGGACATTAAACAAGTTTTGCCAGGTCATTCAGATAGAAGTAGAAAGGCAGATTTCAAACCCAGAGCCCTGTGACCCCAAAGCCCGCGCTCATTCTCTTAAACCACACTGTCCCACAACTACACAAAATATGTGTGCTCAATGTGATTCTACTGTTGCATGTCAGTTTGAGAAAGAGAACAAGTTAGCAAGTAGCCACTAGATCATATCCCCTCCAAATTCCCTATCCTCGCCCCTATTTCATACATTAGAAAACCCAGGCCCAGAGAGAGGCAGTAACCAAACCAAAGTCACACAATGGCTAGCATCCATATCTCTGAATTTCCATAACACTTCAACAGAGAAGAAAAGTTGCTGCCCCCCAGGTTTCCAGTGAAAACTATACTTTCAAGGCCAGCCAGTGGCTTAAAGGAGGAGGCTTCACATACTTGTTTACTTAAGAAAAGGGAAGAAACCTAATTTCTAATACCCCACCGAGGAATCAAATTATGATTTACAAATATAATTAGGAGGGAAAAAAAATCCACAGGCATGCTTGGGAAGAGTGGAGAGACTACAGGCTTGAAGGAGGGGTAGTGAGTCAGGGAGAGAAAAGCGAGGTGAGTGACAAAACACCTGGCCAGTTGTCATAGCCCAGGTTTGAAGTGAGGTCATGTAGGCTCCCCTTGTACCACCCCGTCAGTGTCCCACGCAGGGCTATCTTTCTACACTCAGAGGGCACTTGTAAATCGACTTAGAAAAGGCAGTCAGATGCAATTCAAAGAACCTGGATTATAAAATTATGTGGGCCTTTCTCACACTGGTAATTGGGACCCCTATCTCTGGTCTTACACTTTGTAGTGTCATTTTGGAAACTAAGTCCCTCTGTTAGGTAGTTAGTAAGGCATGAGTGACAGGATCCCAGCTCTGTAACCATAGAAACTTCCCTTGAAGACCTTCCTTAAGCACCTCCCAGAAATACCTCCCTCTTTTAGGGTTCTAGATTACCCCAAATCCTAGAGCACAAAGGCCATAAAAGCTGCTGGCTAAACTAGCTACAAATGCATGCGCAGAAAGTACTGCCCATAACTTTAGCCTCATTATACCATCATTATAATCTCATGAGTATGCCTAGAAGTTCATGAATCTAATTATAACAGACTGGATTCTGGGTAAGCACATGCTCAATAGGCAAAGGGTTATATAGCAGCCAACTGTCAGTCAAGGTGACCTCACATACGGATCATCTAGGACCTCCCGTCATAGCCCAAATATGAACAGACCTTTCCATTTCTGCATTGTTACAGCATTCCTGGCTGGAAACCCACTCTTCTCTTTGGGGCATACTGTCTTATCTCTTGATCTCCTAAATTCCACAGGGCTGTAGCCTTCCCCAGCATCGCTCATCTCCTTCTAAAGTGTACTTTCAATAAATCTTACTTTTTCTAAATCTCGCCAACCTGTAATTCTTTGCTGCATCAGTGGGGAAGAACTGAGCGACAATACACAATGCCACTGTCCTCCCCCCCCCAACCCCGCCTCATGCTGCTGGGGTGATGCTGGATTTCACATCACCCCAGCGGTGACACCTCTCCATGCCTGGCTAGCTATGCAGTAAAAGCAGAATATCCTGAGCCCAGAACTGGTTCCTTTGGTTCCTGGTCATTGGAATTATTTACCTTGAAATTTTCTAAGTCTCTCTCCGGTACCTGAGGTCAACCAGGGATAGTAGTTTTAACTAAGCCGTGTGCTCCAGACCCCCGTTCAGACCCTTCGAACCGTCTATCTCCTGTTCTCCACATGAAGAACAACCAGATGATCTGAAAAGCTCCATGTCTCACTGATATGACTTCTATGACTCATGGGTAGGCCCCGGCTCCCGGAGGAGGGCTGGGAGACCAGATCACTTCTTTATCTGGTATGTGTTTCTTTCGCATGGTCATATAAGATTGGGCCACCAGAATGGTGCTAACATGATGATTTGGGGTGACTCCCACTCATGTTGGACAAAGGATAAGTTCAGGGCTCTGGGCTACTGATGGTCTGCCACTGTCCTCCGGGTTTTAGCCACGTGTGTGGACACAGGCCTTGGCTTTTGCCTGTCTATGTTCTAACCTTGATACTGAAGATGACATGGGTGGTGGCAAGCATCCTTTACCCTGTGTCCCTTCCTGGACAGCAGTACCAGGCTTTTCTCTAGAAGAGGCTATGCTATCTCATGCCTATCTTCTCTAAAGTCTTTTGAAGTGGTTACTCTGCATTTCCTTCTGATTGTTGTCAATCAGTGTGCACATATTGTGCTCCCCTAGGTCTCCTAGGTCATGAGAACAAGCTTTCCTTGTGGGAATGGGCTTATTCTTCTCTATTAGCATATGAGTCCTTTGCCTATTTTTCCTGCTGATGGTGTGTGGAAGACAGTTAGCATTGAACAGTCTTTATGAAAACAGAACATATTCTAGGGATACAGTGATTATGGCCTAAAGCGAAAGAGTTAAAAAAAAAAAAAAAAGACATGATTGGAATATATATTGATCTATGTTTAGTCTATAAAATACTAGATGATACACTTAACATGACCAGAACATGAATTACCATTCACATTTTCCTGCATACTTGGATGAGTCCTGCATTTGGGTTCATCATTAACAAAGCATCATAAAAACCTTTGAGAGACTTGTTAGAAACCAGTATTTGTAGGAGATACTGACATAGATGCTCTCCTTGACCATACTCTTCTCGGGCTACTCTGAACTGTATTCTCAAGTCAGCCCTGATTTTTGGGCTTCCATGTTCATCTCTGCGTTATACAATTTTAACAAGAATCTGTGAAGTCAGTTTAGCCAGAAACCCCCATCCTCAATATCTAATTACTCTCAATATTTGATCAGGTTTTTTAGCCTCTACCACCCCTCCACCCCGCCCCCAGGTGATGTCTGATTACCCTGGCCTGTCTAAATAAGAACCCTGTTCAGTAGGTTTAGCCAGAATCCTCCCTTTCCCCTGATGTTTCCTCTTAGTAATTTGTAATTTTTTGTCCACTGACCACAATCCTCCCTCACTCCTTGGTTATATATTCTCACTTTATTGTGTTTGGAATTGAGCCTGATCTTTCATCGCTACTATAAAACCCTATTGTAGTAAGCCCCCTGAATAAAGTCTGTTTTACCATTCTTTAGCAAGTCTTATAATTTTTTTCTTTAACAATATTATGAATGATCAAGTGCCATGAATAATCATACAACCAGAATTAAATAAATGGTATTGGGAAACTGCAAACATGTTCCAAAGGGCCATGCATCATGAGTAATATCAGTTTTGCTGACTTTTTCTCCAGATAGGAAATAGGAAATTAACCAGGAACCATGCATTTGATAATAAAGAACATGAAAAGATGGTACATGGACATTTCACATGCACTGATTGAACAATAACTAAACATATTTCTTCTTTACTCATTGTTCTAAATTTTCATCTAAACTCATGGACTTCACAAGTTTCCATGAATTTTATAAAATACTTTTAATGTTTTTCTTTATTCCTAAGCTCTACTATATAATGGAAAAATGCATAAAATGAATACTAAACAGAAATAGAATAAAATTTTAAGAGTTGCCTTTAAGAGGAGAAATCAGAGGGAATTTTCCTGATTCATGTTTACTTTTCACTACTTTCTAAATTTGCTACACTAAGCATGTGCTATTTTCACTTTGATCTTTCAGCTCGCTGAACTTCTTTCAACATGCATCTCTTATTTCTCTGCACATGATGCTCCTTCTTTCCTATAAACTTATTCTTCCCAAACATTCACCTTCATTTAGCTAAATCCTACTGATCTTGGAGATCTCATCAGCGAAGTCACTTCCTCCAGGCACCTTCTATGGATCCTCCAGGCTGTATTTAGTGCTTTTCTAACAATCTCCTCCCATATTACCCAATCAATTCTTATCACTCTACCTATAACTGAAAGTTTGCTTCTGTGAGTACCATGCACTCCAGCATGCCTAGCCCTGTGCATAGCAAAATAGCGGATCCTCAGAAATATTTGTTTAATGAATAGATGGATGAAAACAAATTTTCTTCAATTCCTTTTAAAAAAATATATACACATGAACAAAGCCCAGAAAGCTCAGGAAAGTTTTTTTTTATTTTTTTCCCCTTGTTATTTGTTTTAGTTTCTCACTGATAGTTAAAAAGAATTGTTAATAGAGTGCTTCGGGAAGTATATAGAGAATCTGCAAAACTGTTTCCTGTCCTTTGTCAGGGACATAGAAAAAACAGTCTGATAAATTCTAATTCTTTGGGGCAGTATTGAACAAATAAATTCCTAGGAACACTATAAAATTCTCTGGGAAGAAAGGGGGAGAGACAATCTATAGCCAAATAATTGCAGTAAATGCTATAAGCTCTGCACCCCCCACACAACACCTCCCCTTAAGATTTACAATGTGTTTTAGCACATCCCAATCTCTAAAAAGTCCTGCTGTAAAGAATCTGGCTAATATATTTATAATCCAGTGCTGCTTGAACTTATTTAAATATGAATCCTTCCTTTATGTAACCTATTAACATTTATTTCTCAGAACACTTTGGGAAATGCTGGGTTTAAGAGATAAGGCTTCAGAGGAAGGAATTTTCTGACTCACGGTGAAGGCGAGAAGTAGGAAAAATACAGCGGAGAAAGAGACAATAAGAATCAAAAAAAATAAAACCACTAATAAAGCGTAACATTTGTTGAGCACTTACTATGTGGCAGGTAGTATGTCAAGTATTTTAGATACATTAGTTTGTTTAACTTTTATAATAAATTTTCAAAATGGATACTATTATTCCCACTTCATAAAAAGGATTGAAGTTCAAAGAGGTTAAGTATGCTGTGGACAGCATCATATCAGTCTGGGTTACTTCACTCCCTCTTAACCACTATGCTTACCACCACTGAATGATATAACCCTTCTTTCTCTGGCAAAATAGGTAATAAAATGGAAACTCTGCCTTCCTTTATTCCTCTTTCCTTCTCATCTTTCTCTTCCCTTCTTTTCCCTTCTTTTCTCTCCCTTCCCTGCCTTCCTCAAACATCCTATGAGTGTCCATTTTGTGTTAGTTACTGTGCTGGTTAGACCCTCCCTGGGGTTTCAGAGATGAATCAGAACTGATCCCTCTTTTTGAAGAGTCTCCAGCCTAGCCCACTAAGTTGATCAGCCTCCAAGTCCTGGGACAGATTAACAGGAGGATGAGAAGGAAGACAACCCCATGGATTTCATCAAGATCATCAGAAAGGCACCTAGAGCTGCTCCCCACACATTTCTAAGACTGGATCTTAGAAGAAGAAGTATTTGGCAGCATGAGGGGTGAGGAAAAAGTTTTATGTACAAATCATTAAATTAATGTTGCTTTGGTTAACTAGATTTATTAGTGAGAGTTGGGGGTAAGTACACCTGTCCCCTATTTCAAATATTCCCTGTAGTTCTTGAAGATGAGCAATATGCTCATTTGGCCACATGCCAAGAAGCTATCTGGGGAAATGAGTATAAAATTCCACTCACATAGGGGTTACAAAATAAATATAATTCAGGACAGAAACTTGGTCCCTACCTTCAAATTAAAAAAAAACAACAAAACTCCCTGTACCTTTTAGATCTCAGTGCCCATCACACTGCTCTGGGTCTGTCACTCAATCAGGAAGAGAGAGTCCTAGATCCTCTGGTATAAAGTTCAGCTTTCAGAAGATATCTATTATCTCCTCACAGATGCCTCATTGTGCCCTCATCACCAAAGTGTCTTGGGCTGACCTAGGGAAGCATTTCTGATCTCTCCTGTAGATAGGGAGTCTCAGGCCTGCCATCCTCCTTGTCCGAGACTGTCGCTGAAGGAGGAGAGGTGAAGGTAAAGCTTTACTTGAAATTCAACTAGTGCTGCATAAAGAATGATGCACATGAAAAATTGATCATGACACTGCACTCAGGCAAATATTATTAATAATTCAGTATTTAAACATACAATATATCCCTCTTAATGATGAAAAGAAACCCAAGGTCACAGCAAATAAAAGTCATTCCAATGAGAACAACAGGAGGGGAGAGAATTTCTCCAGTGGATCACTCCACAATAGCTTCCCTTATACTTACCACACAGCAGAGAGAGCAATCTTTCTATTAAGAAAAGGAGCAGAGCCCTTCTCAATAGGAATATTTCAAACTACTAGGCAGTTCCAGAAAGGAGCAGATCCCAGGGGTACTAACCTTCCTTTTCTCAATCTCATCTTTAAAATGGAGATCATAATACCTAAAAAATGGGGCTGTTGTAAGGATTAGATGATTTATGTATATATCGAATTAAGTATACAGTGATATCTTTATAAATTTTAGTTTTCCTTCCTTTAATCCACTTGATTAAAACCGAAGTTATATGGAAAGCTAGTGAATTTTCGAAGGCTCAAGAGAGGCCTTAAATACGGGTGAACTAAAGTGAACCTCTTGGTACATATCCTTAGCATATGTCCTGAGCACAGTCTTCCTGTGGGTAATTAACCTCACCTCACCTCTAACAACAATCAAAGCTTCAGGCTTCTGCAACGACACCATGATACCGGCAAGCAGGTAAGAAGCAGAAGTGGAGAAAACATTAGCCCAGGATCTCGGTTTTGTCCCATGTCTATAAGTAACTGACTCTCTTTCTCTCTCTGGGTGTTGATTTCCTCCTCTACAAAGTGAGAGGGCTTGTAAATGATCTCTCAGCCACCAAATTGCAACTCTGAATATTAACAATCATGTAGATAAGGCAAATTACTAAAAGCATAGGATTTAGAGTCTTATGACAGACCTGGGTTCAAATGTAGCTTTTCTACATACTTGTAGTAAGGTACTTAACCTCTCTAAACCCCAGATTCCTGAGTGATAAAAATGACACAATAACAGTTCCTACCTCAGAGATTTATTTTGAGCACTAAGCAGTCCAAGATAACATTGCTTGTAAGAGGAAGATGTAGAAAGCAAGCCCAGGTCTGTTTAATTTCAAAGACCTTGCTGTTTCCATTGCAATACTGGAGAACACCAACAGAAACAAATGCCTACAAAGCCAGGCAGAGTACAATAGAAGCACAGGCATTCTGCTATTAAATGACAGAGGGATTAATGCTGTCTGTGGGTGAAAGCAGCAAGTAGTTCCATCATAAAATGAGCTCTGGAGCAGAGGCCAAGGATTCAAAACACTTAACCTCTCTGGGATTCAGTTTCTTCCGTAAAATATGGACAGTAACAGTACCCGCTTCATAGAGTTAAGAATATAGATAAAGAAAGGTATATAAGCACTTGGCATTGTGCCCAGGACAAAATAAAACCTCAATAAATGATAGCAATTGCTATTATTAAATAGATTCTTTTAATGACAGAAAATTAAATATTATTATAAATGATCAAAACATAATAGAATGACCTAAACAGCTCACAACATACTGCCAACAACAACAACAACAACAACAACAACAACAACAAAACAGAAGCCCAGAATAACATTTTTCTATTGGCTTTCCAACTTCTATACCACAAAAGAAAGTCTGGAAACCACATGCTTTGGTCTTCAACCAGGCTCTATTCTCAGAGGTATTATTTACATTTCAGATTTATTATTGTCTTCCATGGTGCTGACATGAAATAACTTTCCATTCTCTTCTATGTTAAAAGAGTACAGTGTTTCTTGGCTCAATAAATAATTCAGGGCTATATTAATATTTTAAGAACAATAAGCAATATATTTTGGACCCTAGAAAAACCATGAGGACTGAAATTAGCAATTTGTAGTTGAAAACCTAATTGAACCAACATATTGATTTTTTCTTCCAGGTTTTATTGCCCACATAGTGAAGAGGAGTGCCTGCTTCCATTCCAAATGCTGCATACTTAATTATATCTGCTAGATTTTGTTTTTATAAAAACTCAAAAGCATACAATCATGAACGTAAATGCCTTGCCCATTTGATGCTAAACATAGAACCACCCCACTTTCCTTACAATAGTGCACTCTTCTTCATGTACATTTTTCAAGGATGATGGATGCTATCTTTTCATAATTATCAGATTTCTAAGTTAGTACTTATAACCTTAAAATAAGTCTGTGCTATAGGTCATATCTTCTTTTACAGATAAAGAAACCGTGGTTCAAAGAGGTTGAGTAAATTGTTCAGGGTCACTCAAAAAGTATATCCAATGCTAAAGCCCAAGTTCTTTCCTTTACATCAAGCCTCCTCATAGTACTAATAATGATAATAACAGCTAAGAAATATTGAACATTTACAGTGTGTCAGGCACTGTTTTAAGCTGTTTATATACAATAATTCATTTAATTATCCCAATAATCTTTTGAGATAGGGGCTATTTTTATCCCCTTCTACAGTTTAAGAAAATAAAGCTTAGAGTGTTGAAGTGGCTTTCCCCTTACCCTGATGTCAAGTGGTACTCCCTCATTCCCATGTGGCACCTCATATTCCCTTGAAGAAATCAGGATGTATACTGGCCATCTTCAGCCAGAGTCTCTTAGACTGGCATCTTAATTTTCTGACCACCCACCTTAGAACTCTGTAAGAGCTTCCCTGTACATCTTTTTCATATTGCTCCTCCTAGTCTCATTACCAGTTGATTCTATCATTAAATCACTTCTCTTCAACTCTTGCCATCATCCTGATCCATGTCACTAACATCTCTCTCCTGGACTACTAAATTATCTTTTTGCTTCTGGTCATGCACTCTCAGATCTATTATCCACTTTGCAACCAGAATTCTCTTTTTAAAGATAAACACAATCATGTTAATCCCTTGCTTAAAACTCTTTAATGGCTTCCTATTATACTTAGAATCAAATCTAAATTCCTTATTATGGTCTTCAAAGCTCTGTATAATCTGGATTCTGTATGTTGTCCTCTAGTCTATAGTTATTCTGGTTTATTGAAATCACTCAAATATGCTACACTGTTTTCCATTCCAGGGCCTTTGCACATTCTGTTCCTTCTGTCCATAATGCTCTTCTGACTCTCTGCATGACTGGATCCTTCTCATCTTTCAGGTCTCAGATAAAAATGTCCTGTTCCTCAGAGAGGCATTCTCTTTCTACTTTATCTAAAGTAGGTCTCCTATTTCTCTCTACTTTTGCATTCTGTTTCCTTTATAGTTCCCAGCAGACTCTACATTTATTTATTTAGAGAGGCATAGAACATACTTGTAATAAATACAGAATCTGAAGTCAGAGTACCTAGATTTAATTCCTAGTTCTGCTATTTAATGATGGCCCTGGGAAAGTTACTTACCTCTCTATGTCTGAGTTTCCTCATCAGTACTTGTACCTATTTTGCAGAGTTGTCATGATGATTAAATATAAAGTGCTTAGAACAGCATCTAGCATACAGTAAACATTCAATAACTGTCATCTATTATATATTTTTTCTTCCTACCATAATAAAGATTCCAAGAAAGTAGAGACCATATCTGTTCTCATTCACCACTATACCTTAAGGACTAGAACACTGCAGGCATTCATTGGATCTTTGTTGAATATAGGATGAAGTCTGCTCCTAGCATCATCAAGAGAAAGTAAATTTTACAACCAGTCTCACCTGGATTCAAATCCTGTTTTTTCCATGCTCTATGCTCAGTTAATACCATTAATTTTTCTCATCTTGTCCAATACCTTAAAAGCCCCTGTACCAGGCCTCTTATCAGCAATCAACTTTATACAGGAATTGTCTCTAAGTTTTGTTCTTAGACGACAATAACACATAACAGTAATGAGTTTGAATGGATTCTAGAGTCTAATCTGAAATTCTGATTCCACCACTGATTAAATTGGCAAGATACTTAGCTTTCCTTGTGCTTCTTAAGTTTCTTTGTATTAAAAGGAAGGTAAAAATAGTACTTACTTCATAGGTTTGTTATGGTGATTAAATGAATTATATACACTAAGTTCTTAGAAGAGTTCCTGATACGTAGTAAACTCAGTATGTTTTAGTTCCTTGATACTCATAGTTCATGAACTAGTAGTATTGGCATCACCTTGGAACCTATTAGAAACACAGCATCTTGGGTTCCACCTCCAAACTACTTAATGAGAATCTGCATTTTAATAAGATCCCCAGGTGATCTGCACATGCATTAAAGGTTGAAAAGTGCTGATTTAGCTTACATCATCACCACTACCTCCACATTCCCGAGACTTTCTGTTCTCTATCCCTTGAGTTTCACACCTAAACACTCTCTGTGTATTTTGTCCTGCTCGGCCATTTGTGATTGGTGATTCCTTTGGCTGGTCAACTTAGCTTTTAGATTCCACATCTCATCCAAGACCCTATTTCTCAATTTTTTTAAGATACCTACACTGCAGTCCATCTACAGGGAAGTGACATACTATACTGCCTCAGCTGAGGCTTCTAAGATACTGCTTGCTCCCTGACCAGCGTTTAGCAGTCCTTCCCAGGATCCTGCTTCTTGGAAAGGAGCCATCTGAAACTACTTACTAATTGTGTGGCCTTTCCATGCTCTATGCTCAGAGAAAATGTCAAATTTTTGTCCCTCTGAGCCTCAGTTTTTCATCTTTAAAATGAAGATAAAATTACTCAGCTAGACAACAAGTACAATCTTACTAGTTGTTTGATTTTAGTTACTTAACCTCTTTGAGCCTCATTTTTTCCCCTTTGGAGCAAAAGAGATAATGGAACCTTTCTCAAGAGATTATAAAGATTGAGATAATATATGTTAAGCATTAGCATTATGGTCAGTACAATGCATGCAATCGATATATCTTGGTAACTATTTTAATGAGTATCAAAACATACTATGCTAATAATGATTATTATCATGAGTTAACTCATTTTTTCATGATGTCACTGAAAATTAGTCTTTCTAGCATTTGACACCCTTTCCCAAGCATTTGTCACATATTTCTGGAGTTACTTTAAGAGGAACATCCATATTTGCATGTATAAATTCCAGAGAATATATGAGTCACATGACATTATAGTCATACTCAGTAAATGTTTGACACATGAATAAATGAACAAATGACTGAATGCCTCATATTTGCAAAGAATCAAGGGTGATATTTACTTGTTCTTGTCTCTGAGAACAAAAATAAATCCCTCACCTTAGAATTCATATTTTTGTTCAACTGGGCTTCATTCAAGTTGATCTTTCAAGAATGCAAAACAGATCTACCATTCCAGCTAAACCAATGTAATAAGCTTATCTTTTGAATTGTGCAGAGTAGCAGAGTTTGGGCTTTGAAATGCTTGACATGAATTTGAATCATGATCCTTCATTTGCAATCTGTGAGATCTAATGTAGGTCCTTTACCCTGTCTGAGTTTTGGTTTTCTCCTCTGTAAAAATAGAAATAATTAGCCCTCAATATCATTGGAAAATTTCAGTGAGACAATACATATTAAAATTGATAGCAACTGACACATAATAGACAATCAATAACTATGAGTTCCTTTGTTCATTTGCTTGATTCACTCTTTTGGAAAGCAATACAATAATATGTATCAACTCTCAAACTTGTTCTTCTATCCAGGAATTCCACATCTAGGAATTTTCCTCAGGAGATGATCCAAATGAAGACAAATATTTATGCATAGTTACATTTTATCATCTCTGAATTTTTAATGTACCCCTTCGGCAGTAGTAGGGGTACATTAGTAGTAGATCGGACCTCTCACAGCAGGCATTCACACAGGGTCACTCTCCAAACTCTTTAGGTGTGTGTCTCATCATTCAGGCTACCTTCCAGAGAAAGCATTCTTTCACACATTCAATCATTTACTCATTCAACAAATGTTTACTTGAGCACTGATTATGTGCAAGGCAGAATGAAAGAGAATAAAGAGAGCAATAAGGCATTTCCCCTTTCCATTAAGATTATAATGTAGCAAAAATATACTTCATTGAGCCACAATTCTCTGATTTTGGCAAATTCTGCCTAATTTGGCAAATATTGCCTAATCTATGATAGAGTCTCTGACCTTCCTAGTAATCAAAGTTCTTGGTTCCTCCCTTTGCTTCCATAGAATTAAAAAATGTAGCCTATTTTATGAAATAAGAGTAAACCCTTAAAGAAAGCTAAAGAAGAAAAAGCCTACCTGGTTTGGAATCAGGAAAGCTGCGATGGGGAGGGCAGCATTTAAAACAGGCCTTAAAGATAAAAAGATTTCAATAAAAAGGGAACGACATGACATTCTGGGTTTATAGATGAGCCTAAGGAAAAGCACTGATCTGGGAAAGTTGGGAGAGTATGGTTTATGCATGTTTGGAGACTAGCATATTGCCCAATTTGTGGAGCTGTAGGAAATAAGGCTGTAAAGGTAGATTAGAACCTTTTTCTTTCTTTCTTTTTTTTTTTTGTAGGACCTTGAAAGCTAGAGTGAAAGATTTATACTAAATCTTATAGGTTGTATGAGTGTGGGGTGCCAAGGAATACATTTTAGGAGGATAAAGTTACTCAGTAAAATAGTTCTAGCAACATATCAATTGTACCTGGAAGTGAGAGTGGTATGGGAATGAGAAAGGAAGAATGCCCCTGGAGAGACCACGTAGGAGACTGGATGAAGGGAACTTAGGTTAGAGTAATGGGGTAAGAGCCCTGGACGCCTATTGGGAAACTACCAGGTCAGTTACCTCAGCTTGGGGGAACCAAGTATTATGTGGAAGCATACTTCCCAAGTGTGCATTGAGAATAGTCATTAGACCCTTTACCATTCAGGGGCTGTAGACCAGGAGTTTGGTGTTATTGTGATAAAAATAGTGAGGCCTGGGCTCTGATCTTGGAGAGCTTTGTAGTCCCAAAAGAAGACAAAGAGATACACAAACGGCAATAATCTTAGACAGTCTATGATAAGTGACAGAGGTACAGCCAAAGTATGGAGGGAGGCCAGAGGTCCAGAGCTCTGGTTCTGATAATCTGCTTTGCAATCTATATTCCTAGGAGTGTTTTGTTCTGCAATCATGTCTAAGTCTGCTACTTAGTAAAGAGATAACTTCAAGAGTGTGACTTAACCTCCATGGAATTCACTTTGTTATCTGCTGCCTACAGATAGGCCAATGAAAATTATGTCTGCTTGCTTCTATTTTGGAATATCATCTACCTTTTATCTCTAGTCACCGTACTCCACTCACCTGTGGGACACTCCACAGGTTTCATCTTCCCCCTGCACAGTTGAATATTCAACTGAATGTGATCAGGGATTCTGTAAATTTTGAGCAAATAGAGACTTTCTTGGCATATGAAGCTTGCTTAGCTCCTAATTGTGTGGGTTCTAGCACCAGCTCTGGACTCTACTGCTCCTGCTTTTCCATAAATAATCATAAGTAAGATACTTCAAAATATCCTCTAAGTGGAACAATATATAATGTATACTCCTGAAACATTCCAGTCAATGACATGTACATAGTTGGTACATAGTACTATGTACATGTTGGTACTAACCAGAAGTGTTAAGAGTACAGTGAGGGTTACCTCAGTGAGGAAGATACTTAAATAATTTAGACAAAGGAAAGAATTTCTGGAGGGGCACTAACAAGTGCAAACATTTGAGGAAATAAATCAGCATGCGGATAGGACTATAAAGAGACTTTCTAGATTCAGAAAGAGGGGTGTGTTGGAAGTAGCAAAGAGGAGAATATGAGGAGTCTACTTAATGAGGATATACAGGGAGACAAACTGTATTTAGTACCTTAGGGAAGGTATTTCTAAGAGGTAGATTTGTTAAGAGAGAGACTGGGCATCCTTGGAAGGTGATGAGTGCATATGGCTAGAAGAATGTAAGTGAATATTAAATGTCAACTTTGAAGAGCTATAAAGAATATTCCTGCCTCAATTAGGGATCTGACATTAAATCATGAATTCTGAAATTGAAGGATAATTTAATAAACAGCGCAGTCCTGAGAATGTGATAAGAAGAATTGGGCAAATGGTACAAGGTGGTGAGGGGAACAAGTAAGAAAGGGAAAGGGGAAAGAAGGGAGAGAAAGAAGGAGAGGAGGAAGGAGAGGAGAAAAAGTGTGATGTTGAAGGAAGGAAGGAAGGAGAAGAAAAGGTAGGAGAAGAACCAACAAAAGGTGGGAGGGATATAAGAAGGGAGAGAAAAAGGGAAGGAAGAAAGGGATATGTAGTTGAGTTGTGTCCAGTATTGGTTCACTGAGGATGGATACTCACAATGCATTATTGTTAATAATAATAAACTCCTGGGGTCTATTCATCTGTGAATTTCTGAATATATGTGACCAATTATGAATATTATATGGATGCTTTTAGTCATAAGAAATAAAGGAGGGCCCAGCTTAAGTTCTGGACCATTTCAAAAAAGAAACAGCAGCTAGCTAAAAAGGTATCCTAATTGAATGCATCTTGTGGACTTTAAAAGTGTCAGAGCAATTTACCCTTTAAAGAACTGTATAAAACATTTTATCACAGCCCTGCCTTGGTAACTTTAATAAACTGTGGTGCCTTCAAGGACCCAGATCCATATAAATTAACTGCCTTCAACTTGGAACATCAGGGTCTTTATCTTTTGTCAATTAATTATGTGTTTTAATTTTATTTTTAACGTTTTAAAAATGACCCATACTAAAGAGCAGCCTTGATCGTTTAATTAAACAAATGAATATTGTTATATATGGCACGATCAAACTCTAATTTGTCATGTTAATGTTTTATAGGGAGCCAAGAACTCCTTGGCGGTACTCAGGCAAGTCAAGCACTCAAAAGTCTACCTGTCTACCTTTTCAGAGTAATTTAGTGGTCTAACTTGGTTGTATGGCTATTTTATACTAATTTGTGACTGACTTCACTAGAATTCCAGTATGGTATTAAGTATTTGTCCAATTTCTGTTTGCAGAAACCTTTGCATGGTATAGGTTTGGGACTTGAAAGTGGGTAAAGTGGTACATCCAAGATAATTTGAGTTCCCTAAGTCCATAGGCAAAACATCAGTCCATGGCCAAAGTCCTCTTTAGTCTTCATATCTTCTGTAAAACCGTTATTCTCACTTCCAAATAGGTCGACTTCATGCAGTTTCCAACTTGGTCCTTCTTAGTTCAGTTCAGCCTTTAGGCATGGTCCCTTACTTCACAATCACACAAAAATAGGACTCCTACGCCTCTGCTACACTCAGAACCTTAGCCTTGACCTCTTGCACTTTCATCTTACTACTCTTCATCCTGACTTACTGATAATCCTCACAGCTTTTGACTTCATGATTTTTTTTTTTCCATTTTGGACCAAGTTTCATTTCTTATTTCAGAAACACATTAGCAGCCCTTCCAGTATGGCTTGGTGTCCAAAATACTCTGGACATTCACACCCCATGAGTATACTCTGGCTCCTTGTAGAAGTTCTGAATGTCTCCCATCTGATCCTTTCTATACCATTGTCACATAGTTTTCCTAAAAAGAGCTTTGATCATGTCCTTCTGCCTAAAGTCATTCAATAATTTCACAGTGCCACCAATATGAAGTAACAGTTACTTAACGAGATACAAAAGACCTTTCAAACTTTAGCTCCTGATCAATATGTTGGATTTATCAGCTTCTAGCTTCCTACTATTATACTTACATGACAGAAAATGGACCTCTTATTCTTCTTGGAATGTATTTTTATGCTTTCCTTCTTTCATACCTTTGCTCAAATTTTCTCCATATTTCTGATTATCCTTATTTCCAGTTTTCTACCTATCAAAATATGTACCCTCTACTAAGAAGCTCATCATAATTTCCATGATTCTATTCTACCTATCACATAATTGAGGGTGTCAGCTAACTTGTGCTGGGTTGATGAACAAAGACTAGGCAACCTATGCTTTGGTCTCTAGAAATGCTTCATTGCTCCTACCCAAGGAAGGGATATATACATAGGCTAAAGTCTAGAGAATAAGAATGAGTAGCAATGGAAAGAGCACAGCAGGCTAAGGAACCATTATGTTAAAAGGTGGTAAATAAATCACTATAGTCTAGGAATTCCTAAGTGCTCTATGTTGTGATGCAACTGAAATTTAAAACAGGAAGAAAAAAGTTTGTTTTAAAAATTGTTGGTATATAGATAAAAAGCAAGGATGTAAAACCAATATTACCCTACCCATCAAAGATATCATTGAAGGACAGATAAAGAGATTCCCAGATAAGAAAAAGCTAAAGAAGTTCATCACCACCAAACCAGTATTATAATAAAAGTTAAAGGGACTTCTTTAAAAAGAAAAAGAAAAAAAGATAAAAAATATGAATAATAAAATGGCAATAACTATATATCTATTAACAATTACTTTAAATATAAATGGATTAAATGCTCCCATCAAAAGATAGTTACCTAAGGATTGAATGGATAAGAAAACAAGACTCTTACCTATACTACCTACAAGAGACTCACTTCAGATCAAAAGACACAAACAGACTGAAAGTAAAGGGATAAAAAATGATATTTCATGAAAATTGAAATAAAAAAAAGCTGGGGTAGCAATACTTATACCAGACAAAATAGACTTTAAAACAAAGGCTATAATAAGAGACAAAGAAAAACCCAATAATTCCATTTCTGGGTATTTATCCAAAGAAACCCAAAATACTAACTCAAAAAAGACATATGTTCATTGCAGCATTATTTACAATAGCCAACATACAGAGACAATCTGAGTGTCCATCAATAGATAAGTGGATAAAGAAGTGGTATGTATATATAATGGAATATTACTCAGCCATAAAAAAATGAAATGAAATCTTGCCATCTGCAACAATGTGGATGAACCTAGAAAGTATTGTGCTGAGTGGAATAAGTTAGACAGAGAAAGACAAATGCCATATGATTCCACTTACATATGGAATCTAAAGAACAAAATAAACAAGCAAAACAGTAACAAACTCATAGAGACAGAACATTTTGACGGTTGCCAGATGGGAAGAAGGTTTGGGGGGGTGGCGTGAAAAAGGGGAAGAGATTAAGAAGTACAAATTGGAAGTTACAAAATAGTCATGGAGATGTAAAGTATAGTATAAGGTATATAGTTGATAATATTGTAATAACTATGTATGGTTTCAGATGGGTACTAGATTTATCAAGGGGATCACTTCGTGAGTTATAGAAATGTCTATTCACTATGTTGTATACCTGAAACTAATATAATATTGTATGACAACTGAAATTAAAAAATAAAAAAAATTTAAAAACATAAAAAATGTTGGGTATATAGAATTAAATTAACGATAAGGTGTGCCTCACGAGACACTGTTATCTGTGCATGACTTTGATTTTGTTTATTATTTTCTACTTCATTATTTATTTTTTATTTTAAATTAATTTATTTTTCAATTACACTTGACATACAACGTTATGTTAGTTTCAAGTGTACAACATAGTGATTAGATATTTATATATCTTATGAAGTGATCATCATGATAAGTCTAATAACAATTGTTACTGTACAAAGTTATATTATTGATTATATTCCCTATGCTTTATATCCCCATAACTACTTTTACAACTGGTAATTTGTGCTTTTTAATTCCTTTCACCTCTCATCAATTTCCCCAATTCCCCTATCATTTGGCAAATATCAATTTGTTCTCTGTCTCTATGAGTTTGTTTCTGTTTTTTTTCTTCATTAATTTTATTTTTTAGATTCCACATATAAGTAAAATCATATGTATTTGTCTCTGTCTGACTTATTTCACTTAGCATAATACCTTCTAGGTCTATCCATGTTTGTCACAAATGGCAAGATTTTATTCTTTTTTATGATTGAGCAAATCCCATTACACACACACACACACACACACACACACACACACACACATACACATATACAATTTTCTTTATTCAATCATCTATTGATGGGCAATTAGGTTGCTTCCATATCTTGGTTACTCTAAATAGTACTTCAGTGAACATAGGAGTGAATATATATTTTTGAATTAGTGTTTTGGTTTTCTTCAGACAAATACCCAGAAGTGGAATTGCTGGGTCATATGGTAGTTCTGTTTTTAATTTTTTGAGGAACCTCCATAATGTTTTCCATAGTGGTGGCACCAATTTACGATCCCACCAATAATGCACATGGGTTCCCTTTTTTCTGTATCCTTGCCACCACTTGTTGTTTGTTGATTTATTGACAGCCATACTGGCACATATGAGGTGATAGCTCACTGTAGTTTTAATTTGCATTTCTCTGATGATTAGTGATGTTGAGCATCTTTCCATGTCTGAAGATCATTTTTATGTCCTTTTTGGAGAAATGTCTATTCATGTCATCTGCACATTTTTAAATTGGTTTATTGAGACTTATTGAGCTCCTTCACCACCTTCATGGCGGGAGCCATGTTGCCTTGGCACTCTGCCTATTCATCCAGTTAGTCCCACTGTGGTTGCAGCTTTAGATATTTATGTTGCAGGAATAACCCAACGGAGCCTGGGTTCACATTTTGCATTATGCAACTCTTGCCTCCTGTGCTCAGGGTTTCCCTGTTGTTGCTGAGGTACAGAGAACTATGGGACCTGCTTGGTGCCCACACACTCACACTGGCCCATAAGGCTGGCAGGCTCCAGGTGCAGCATGAAGTGCTGGCTTGCCCACCACCTACCTCCTGAGTGACTCACTCTGTATCGTGTGACTCACTCTGCTGATGCATCTGTTCTGCTGTCTTGGAACTAGTTTCCCTAGCAGCCCTGGGGGCTAGGTCGTACAACCTGAAGTACAGGGGAATTGATGCTCGATAAGGTACATTTTCACAAATGGGAGAGGAAAGAGACTGAGAAACCAAATATGTTTCTTGCGAAGCTGTGGCAAGCTAGAAACACGCCTGCATGCATTTACTCTACCGCTTTCTCTATATTAATTCCCCTTTTCTCTCACTCTTAGTTCTGAGATAGTCCCACTCTCAAATTAAAAAGCAGTATTAGCATATAAGTTTTTGCCTTGGGGAAACCAGGTAGCATTCTAGATTAGTGAAACCATATAAAAGAAAGTACTGAGGCACTGGTCAGTGTCACATTTGTATGAGAGAAAGAAATTCGGCCCCGTTACAGCAGAGCATATGCCCTTTCCTCTGTTTCACAGATTGCCTGGCCAGCCTTGCTAAACCAATTATACCAGTCCCTTTCTACCCCCTATAGGGCATTGCATTTTTATATTTCACTTTTCACAGCTTCATCACTTCCATCCCTGTCATGCAGCCACATACCTTTCGTTCTTTTTCATTGAGGTGAGACTCGTGTGACAAAAATTAACCATTTTAAAGTGAACCATTCAGTACATTCACAATGTTTTTCAACCACAGCCTCTATCTAGTTCGAAAACATTTTATCACCCCAAAAGGAAATCTTGGACTCATTAAGCATTCCCCCGGTCACATGCTTTTTAAAAAAATTAATACTTTCTTCACCTCCAATATTTATCTAATAAGTTCAGGAAATCCATCTCCTCCCAAATCATGTGATTGGTAAAATAAAAAATAGAAATCATTGCTAGTATATTTACTTTAATATATTCTTCTAATGATACAAAGATATTAAACAAGATAGAAATATTCAGAAGTAAAATCAGCCAAATAACAGGATTCAATTAAACTCCACATTTATTTATGAAGCACCCACTATATATAATGCTGAAGGAGAATAGGGAGTTTAAGTTCACATTTATAAAGTGATTCTGTGCATTGGTCACTATGCGCCTTACTACTTTTTGGTCATTAAGTCTCACACTGAGCTTATAAAGTTAGAATTCTTTTACTTGTTTTACAGATGAGAAAACTAAGGCTCAAAAAGTTTAGGTTGAGATATTTAGATGATGAGAACCCAAATTTGCAGATAAAGTCCTTTGAACTAAACAAACCATTCTGCTTCAAAACTGTCAATACTTTGGAAACAGTTAATAATTATCTTTGGATATATAACAATATTAAACCTTAAATAGTTAATTCTATAATATGGTAGTTACTGATTGCTACATAACAAATCATTGCAAAACTTTATGGATTAAAGCAACAATCATATATTTGTTCATGGTTGTGTCCATAAGCAATTTGGGCTGGACTCAGCTGGGCAGTTCTGCTAGTCTCACAGATATTCCTTATGTTGTTGTAATCATCTAACGGTCACCTAAGGATGGATGAACTAAGATGGTCTCACTCATATGTTTGACATGTGGTGTAACTGTCCTCTGGGGTGCCTCAGTTCACTCTCTGTGGTCTCTCATTCTCTAGCAGGTTAGGTGACTTCTTCACATAATGACAGAAGCATTCTAATAGCACTAAAACAAAATGGAAAGGGCTTTTAATGCCTAGCTTCGGAAATCAGTGTTTCTCTGTCACATTCTAATGGTCAAAGAAAGTCATAAGTCCAGGCTAGACTCAGAGTGAGGAAATAAACTTCATCTCTCAATGGGGAGAGAGTCAATATCACATTGCAAAGGGCTATGAACTCAGGGAGTAGTTTCATTAGAGACTATTATTTTAACAATGTATATTCTGTAGTTAATTCTTCCCAACTGATGGCTCTTCTGTTTGTGCTAAGTCCTAGGCACAAGGACCCCCTTAAGTGTTCTTTGGAGAGCAGGAACAAGACACCATTTGGAGGCACTGCTCTGGTGCCTACAGTGGGTGGATTATGTAGGGGGCTGAATATTGTTTCGATTTGCGTGGGTTATACACCACCTATAGTCATCAGCATACTCCAGCACAAGGCTTGATCACAGCCCATATTTCAAGTGATTTGGGATCCAACCAAAACACTCCAATTCTAAATGAGTTTAGAGTGGAAACAGATGAACATTTAAAAAATACTTTTTTTCTGCAAGAATATGTCTAGAAATAGATTCTGGAAATAAGTGATGTGGGAACAGAACTCACATATTTTTCTAACTATTAGAAGGGCAGAAGCTCCAGTATAATAGCGTTTCACTGACCATCATCTTTCCTTGGGTGATTTGTTTCTTCCTTACATACCAATTCAGTAAGTATGACCAATGGCTGTGATGTGACTAGCTCCATGTGCTTAAAGTATCTCTTTCTCCAGCATCTCTGTGTATCTTCCAAGGACGTAGTCACCTTTTCCTCTGTGCCCACCCCCCTAAGCTACAACATGTATATGATATGATATTACTCATGCATTTTCCTATGTCAGTCATGAGAATGTACCTTGCAAACTCCCAACCACAGGGAAGCATGACTGACCTAGGGCTCCGGCTGCTACATTCTAAAATTCATTGTTGATTTGCTCCAAAGCCATGCTTCTCACGATTTGCCTCTAAGACAAAGACCCGATGACTGAGCATGGCAGGAATACTAGGGCGGACCCACATTTGGGAGACATGAGACTCCTCTGACAGGTGACTTTGGCTCAAGGACTCTCAAGTGACCTTGCTGTACTTTTCACCGAAACATCCTTCCCTCTGATGCTTGGAGTCAGACTCACATTGCAATCTTAAAGGCCTCCAAGTCTCATCGGCTCTATCCCCATTTTCTCTCATAGGAATTTCCCCTGATAAAATTCTTATATTTTTAACCCCGTGTTGGCATCTGCTTATGAGGAGACTGAAGTAACACACTGCTCTGCAAATAGACTGTGAGCTCCTTAAGGGAGTATGATATGTTATATACATCTCTGCATTCTCACTTCATAGTACACTCCATGGTACATAGTTAATGCCCACAGGAGTCTTCTGAGTGAGCAAATTCCAGAACTATTTTTTCATTACAATTCAAAATAACAATTAATGTTAGTTGATATTCTGTGATATTGGGTTAAGTGCTATACAAGAATTATTGTATTTAATCCTCATAACAATCTTTATTATCTTTACCTTAGATATGAAGAAACTGAAGCACAGAGAGAATAAGTAACTTGTCCAAATCACATAGCTAGTAAATAGTAGAACTAGGACCTGAACTCACCATCAGATTCGAAAGAACATACCTTCGTCACTAAAATATATTTCTTCCCTATGTTCCAGCCACTAGGAAAGAGGGTGAATAAAACATATAGTGATAAATAAGAAATAGTTACAAATTTCCAGATCCAGATTAATAGAGATGGACACTTTGTTCATTCATTAATATGTTGAATATCAACTATCTTCCAGAAACCACATAAGCCTTGGAAATTCAAATTGTGAATAGAGCATTGACCCTATCTTCAAGAAAGTTACAATCTAGGAGGGAGAGAGGCAGGTAGACATACAAGGCCCTTCACTGTGGTTAATGCTAGGCAGGAGGAAGTATGGGATGAGAGCCAGATGTGTAGCTTACAAAAACAGAGTGGGAAAGGAAGGAAGGCATGTGACAAGGAGGGCCTCCCTGAAAAGATTCTGTCAGATCAGAAGCCTTATGAACCAATAACAATCTATATGAAGGAGAAGGAGAGTGATTTATGAATTGAGGGAAGGGATATCTAGGAATTTGCTAATTTGACTGGGACTTGAATGATGGTCAGAACTTAAGGAAGATGGTAAGAATGGACATTGTGAGCAGAGACAAGCAAAATATGTAAAAGCATGGGAGTAGGACCTTATATCACATGTTCTCTAAATAATAAGTGTAGAAGAAGCACAAGGTACAGGGAAGAAGTGAACAGAATATGATAATTGCAAAACCATCCAAGTTCATTGTTGAAGGGTTTGAAAATCAGTGTGAGCAACCTGAATGTTATATTGTAGGACCAAAAAGCCATGGAGTTTAAATTGTGTAGAAGCATCATCTGATTTGAATGGAACAGTCTACCCCCAAGGGTGTGTAAGGCTGAAAGAGCAAAAATAACTCTTAAGAAAGCAAGAGAAAGGAGAGCCTTTTATTCAATGCCCATTATGTGCATGGTCTAAGGCTGAATGTTTTGTTTATATTCATTTATTTAATCCAAAAAATAATCTTGTAAAGTAGATATTAATGCCTTTATTTTACTTGTCAGAAGACAGCTCAGAGAGGTTAACTTATTTCCTTAAAACCAAATAGTAAGACAGAAAATAGTAGAGCTAGAATTTAAAACCAGGTCTGACTCCTGCTCCACACTCTTTGCCTACACTATACTGTCTCTAAACCTGAGAAGAACTTTGAAATTGTATATTTGTTCTGTTAGTCATTAAGATGGTCAACAAATGTTTATTAATTTCCTACTATTTGCCAGGCCATATTCTGGTTGCTAGGACTATATAATGAACCATATAGGCAAATCTCTACTTTGGAGCTTTCATTATAGTGGGAAGAGACTGATATTACACTAATAAAAAAAGAGATAATATATTAGGAGGTTATGAGTGCCATAAAGAATAATAAAACAAGGATAAAATGGATAAAAATTGAGTATTTGGAGGTTATAACTTTATATTGTGTGGTTAGGAAAGGTGTCATTTGAACAGAAACTTCAAAGAAGTGGTAGAGAAAACCATGTAGATTTCTTGGAGAAGAATTTCTAGGCAGAGGAAACAGCGTGTGAATGTCTTCAGGTACGCATTTACTTGGCATGTTCATGAAACAGCAATGAAGCCAATAACGCAAAGCAAGTGAGCTGAAGAGTAGGTAAGAGATGAGGTATGTAAGGTCATAAGGTGGTAGAACACATAGGCCCTTGTAGGCTAAAATAAGAACTAGAAATTTTACTCTAAGATGGAAAGCTATTATGATATTTGAGCAGAGGAGATCTTATTTGTTATGTAAATAATAGAATATGAGCAAGCGTGGAATCATGGACACCAGGTAGGAGAGGATTGAGTAGTTTAGATGATCTTAGACTAGGTGATTGCTCTTGAATAGCTTAGATGTGATCAGATTTGGGATTAATTACGAAGGTAGAGGAAAAAAACAAGGTTTGCTGAATAATTGGCTACAGGATGTGAGAAGAAAACAATAGCTAAAAATTAATCCCAGTTCTTTGATCTAAGCATCTGGCTAAAAAGTAGTTCCATGAATCTACACAGAGAATACTATAGGATATATACTCAGTGGCAAAGTTGGAGATGGAGATGATATATATATACATCTGTGAGTCACCAGTGTGTAGAGGGTTTTTTTGAGCCACAGGGCTGGATGAAATAACTTAGAGAGTGAATGTAGATAGAGAAAATGGCAATATTCACATGTTGAAATGGAGAGGAAGATATACAAAGAAGGAATGGTCAAGAGGTAGGAAGAAAAATCAGAAGAGTGCATAGTTTGAAGTCAAGCAAAGAGTTTAAGAAAGAGAGACTATACAAAGATTCCAATTTCTTCATGTTCTTGCCAGCACCAGTTATCTTTTTTCTTTTTCTTTTTTTTTTTTTGACAATAGCCACTCTAACAGGTGAGAGGTGACAGTGCAAAACAATTTTGATTTGCATTTTCCTGATAATCAATGATGTTGAACATCTTTTCATGTAACTGTTGTCTATTTGTAAGTATTATCTGAATAAACATAAAATAGTACAGCAACTAGAGAAAACAGTAGGGGGGG
>NW_011888916.1:4719494-4736428 GCF_000151845.1 Pteropus vampyrus
TTTACTTGTTAATTTTACCTCAATAAAGCTGATTTTTAAAGAGGGAAAAGAGAGGGAAGAAGTGATCACCTGCTGTTGAATCGTCAAGACAGAAAACGAACCAAAGGGTTGGTTATATGGAAGTAACTGGTGACCCTGACAAGAATAATTTCAGTGGAATAATGGGGGAGAGGCCTTGGAATTTACTTAAGAAAGAGTGAGAAAAAAAGAGATAGAAAAGAGTCTATCTTTCAAAAAGTCGTTCTATATCAGGGGTCAGAGAATTAGGGCTGCAGCTGAAGGAAAATGGGGGGTTGAATTTTTTTTAAGTTGGAATATTATATCATATTTGTATGTCAATGGGAATAATCTAGTAAGGACTGAAAATCAATGATGGAGAAGTGAGAAGGAAATTTTACAACATCCTGTATAGGTGCTAGTGTTGAGATCCAGGGCAAAAGTGGCCTTAGATAGAAGCATAAAGAGTTCATCAATTGTAGAAAGAAGAATGGCAAAGTTGCAATAAATTGGCCGATTTGCTGAATGAAGGGTAGGAAGATGTTCTCCAGGGGTTGCTTCTATTTCTTCAATGAAATGAAAAAGAAAACTCATTGT
This sequence comes from Pteropus vampyrus, assembly GCF_000151845.1. Lineage (NCBI taxonomy): Eukaryota > Metazoa > Chordata > Mammalia > Chiroptera > Pteropodidae > Pteropus > Pteropus vampyrus. The sequence goes on from NW_011888916.1 coordinate 4,720,089, forward strand.
TGGTAGGGAAGCTCCTTTAGCCTAATTTCACATTTAATATTTGTGGTCTCTGAGTATTCATTCCCTCCTCCTTCAGGCCATGTTTGATTTATGAATTTGGAAGAGTGAGATGAGATTATTTAGGAATGGCCAACAGAAAGTATGCATTCCACTCTGCCCTTTGTGCTGTGCAACTTTTAGAATACTCTGTCTTTGGGAAGGAAGTAGGCATGAAGCTTTCTAGGGCTAAGGCTGAGTGGGTTTCTCTATTAGAAAGTCTACTAGTCTGCAGTTACATGCTGTATTTCTGTTATCGACAATAAAGATAATATATTTAACCTCCATCTGCTGACTCTTGTGTCTTTCCCTCCAGAGATTCTGAACTCAGGTGGGAAAAAAAAATGATATCAATTTGGACCTCTTAAGCAACTATAATCATTAATTGAGTGTAAGGAAGGGAGTGGGAATGTTGAAACTTAGAAGAGAGTAAAAATTATGTAATATTGTTTTCTGAAACAATGGAAGAGTAAATTGACTTGGCAAATGTTGTATGGCCTCACCTGAGGTTTGAGGTAATTTAAAGAGAATCAAAATCATGGTTCTGTGTTTTTCTCCAGGTACATTCACCTGCTCAGGTACAATTGAAAACATTTATCCTAAGATAGCTGGATTTATCCAGAATTGGGGTTTTTCTAGGAAGTAAAATGGGGGGAAGAGGGTAGTGGAGTCAAAAGTGTATAAAGAGGAATGATTGTAAAGATAAACCATAAACTCTAAGGTGATAAGGAAGGAAATAGGGATATAGGAGGGTGAGAGCATTGAAAAGATATGAGGGTCAATGGTTTGAGTTTCTAGTGGGGGGGTCACAGAATTATAAAAGTGGGGATATGGATGGAATTAACTGAGAAGATAAAGATTATACAAGTATTTTTCACATTTTGTCTTCTCTGAAAAGGGAAATGTAATGGCATCTTAGATTCAATAAAATATGGTAGTAATTGATAAGGTCTAGGGTATGACAATGGAGAGAGTTTCTGAAAAGGTGAAAATGAAAGTGAGACATCAGGGCATTAGTATATTGAATGTTGAAATTATCAAGACCAGTATAGGAAAGCCTTACTTGATTGACTTGTTTTAATGCAAGAGATTAAAATATATCCATCAACAGGACAAGGTCCACAGGGACTCATGTAAGTTGCAGTGAAAAGTCAGTAATCTGTCCTGAGTTCCAAATCAGGGTTGAAGATCTTCACTCATGAATCTATTAAGATACCAAATAAGTGGCTACATGGAAAGTGTTCTGAGTTGCCTGCAAGAAAGATGAGATGCTACCTTGGTAGATAGGATGGTGATGAGTGGCAAGTCATGGATGCTATACATAGTTTTACTCCTGATCTAAATCACTTGGACAAAAGCCATTAACTTTTCCTTGACCAGAAGCTTCTTCTGGCCTGTACAATTATGTACACCATCACCCTAGGAGGTCATAGTATTATTAAGAGAAAAACAAGATCATAGACTTGGTTTTTCCATACTCTGTATGCACATAGTAGATATTCACTCCATAAATGTTTGATGATGATGATTATGATGATGATGATGATGATGATGATGATGATGATAATGATGATGATGATGATGATGATGATGATGATGATGATAATGATGATGATGGCAGGAATAAAAGGGCCATATTTTCACACTTGGAAACTATGTATTTTATTGACTAATTATTAGTAAGCAGGCATTTGTGGAACACCAACTGTAGACAGAGCATTAGAATGAGTCTCAAGTTGTGGTAAGGCATATGAAAAGAAGTGGAATTTCTAAAAACAGAACTGTTAAGGAGCCTATATGTAGGAATATATTTACATACACATGCATGCAAACACACATACACGTGCACACACTTCCAGACATATATGAATCTGCATACTTAGTCACAGGCACCAACATGCACACCATACTCCACAAAAAAGGAAGGCACACGTAGAGTACTCCAGTGTGCTATTTTGTGAAGGGACAATCCCTTAAGTTATAAAGTCATATATGAATTCCTCTTGCTTATATAATCACCAAAGTAAGCTTGAAATAATGACTTCATGCGGCTTCTCATGCGATTTCATGATAAAAGATAATGCACAGCTGATAAAACAGGTGGACCTTGTGTAATCTGCCCCTAGTGAGAGTCATTTCTCAAGATAAATTAATCCATTTCTCGTTTGCCCCGAGAATATTTGCTGGTGATGTTTGCAGCTACAGCATTTATCCCAAGATGACTTGTGGACTATGGTCTTAATCTTATCCCCAAAGTTTGCCATGAAATATTTCACTTTTACTATTTTTTCCACATCACTCTAATATATAGATAGTTTTTGGAAACAAATGACATCATTCTATTTATAGCATTCTGTTTTTAGTAGTGGTATTTCCATTTACAAAGTATAGTAATTCTTGGTTGCTGAAAATGTCAAATCCTAGAAAACGTAGACTCCTACGTGTGATGTTAACATCATTCTCCAACAGTTGTTAGCCGAAAGATTCATTTGATGAATCCAATTTATGTATACATTTCTGTTACATTAGGATTCTGTTTAGAAATAACTACAAGAACAGTTTTTATAGTTTATTTTCACATTGAAAACCAGTCAGATTTGCTTCAGCCTCAAAGAGCATGTTTCTGTAAAATTAAATTAACACTTGCAACAAGCTGCACTATTTTTTTTAATGGGGAATGAGTTAATAAATTGTTATCCCAGTGACCACTTTAATCTCTATTTTCAGGGCCTGATCAGTCCTGGGTAGTATCAAAGAGTGTCTCAATCTTCTTGAGTTCTCTCCTCTCTCTCTCTCCTCTCTTCTCTCTCTCCCTCTCTCTCATACGCACATTCCTCTCTCCCTTTTATACACATATCACACAACACACGCGCACACACACATGCTAAGTCCTATAATAAATTTGAGGGAATTTTGAATGGGCCTTGAATGGGCTTTTGAACACAATGATGACATGATATGCTCCCACATTAAATTCAACAACAAAAGAAAAGAAGAGAAAAGAAAAGAAAACAATCTTCCTGATTAGTCATGAAGAGTAGCACGTGACAATTTCTTAACAAAACTCTAGCCTGTCTTTCAAGGGTCACCCTCATATAAACAATCTGGTTTCAAGGTCCTTTGAGGACTCTGTCTTGCAGAGACCACATGGTACAGCAGGGAAAGTGTTAGGATATCCACACCCCTAAATTCTGATTGACTCAACCACTGAACTTGATGCACCTTTAGTCAAGTGTTTCATCTCACACCCAAACACAAACCATGGTTTGTGTATAGAAACACACATACACAAACCATTGTTTGTGTATGTCTTTAAAATGTTTTATGATGGAGTATACTTTGTTGTGTGAACATAGTTGAGGGCCTGACTACCTTTGTCTGGTTTTGGTCAGCCAAAATGGTTAGATGGTTTCATTACCATCTAACCATTCTTATGTGCTCTTTTAAACAATCAGATCATAATCATGATTACTAGGAGAAACTATGTGATGTGAAAACACTTTTTCAGTTATTAAAGCACTTTTATAGCCTTAAGGCAGATGATCCTTCACAAATCAGTGGGATTGATAGCATTGATAGCGATTGCTCATTTTGCAGATGAGGAAACTGAGGCTAAGAAAAACAGAACAACTAATCAGTCAGATTAAAACAGTAACCCTGGCTTCCATATGGTCAGTTTCTGTATACATTTCTGTTACAGTAGGATTCTGTTTAGAAACAACATTCTGTTTAGAAAATGCATAGCATGATTGATGTTCTATGCTTGGCAAAATTGAGCACCAAGTCTTCTACCTGGCTCTGTGTTTTTACCAAGGTCTGTCAAGGCCAGTCCATTGATTTCACTGTCCACCTGAAGGGAAAATCAAACGGCAGGTGCTGACTTCTTATTGAGAAGTGAGGAGGAAAGAGCACCTGCTGCTTGGAAAGAGAGCCTGAGATTTGCCAGGGTAATTCGGTATCACTACGATGGTGGGAGCTCGGGAAACAAGATAAGAATTAATATCAACTGAAAACCAATTTTCCTGAAATGATAATCTTTTTTCTGGAACTCTAGCCCCAGAGTAGGCTTGCACTGGGTTTCACATGGAGAACCTCGAAGTGAACATGACAGTAAGAAGGCTATGATACACAAGAATTATAAATGAAATTATGGTATGTCTGAGGTCAAACAACAGTGCTTTTAGCAGGGCAGAGTGAGGACAGAAAGGCTTTGAAGCCAGACATATTAAGGCTGGAATCCTGATCATGTCACTCGTTTGCTTTGTGACTTTGGGAAAGACACTTCCTATCCCTAACTTTAGCTTCCTCATCATATAATGCAGTGTTATAAATATTAGAAATAATATTCCATGTAAAGAGAAAAGCCTGGTAGAAATATCAAGTGTAATATTTTGCTTAAATTTGGTGTTCATTAAATGGTACCTGGCTGTAATATAGTCCCCTACATATTTTTAAGGTCTAATTGTACCAGTCATTTCCATTGAAAAGTCCTCCCTGATCCTGCATGTAGAATTCAAGTCTCCAACCTTTGGGTTCCTACAGGCCCTTGCACAGAATTCTGACCTTGTACTTATCACTGCATATGGTAAATTATGACATGGCTGTGTCTGTTTCATTCAACATTGTATCCCCAGGGCCTGGTACATATTAGGTACTCAGTAAATGTTGAGTAAATAAATGAATAGTTTCTTTCTTCATAGAGTACAAGCTTTCCAAGAGCAGCAACTAGGTCTCATTCTAGTATTTAATCTTTATGAAAACAAGAACCAGGCCTGTTTTCTGCCTATTAATCAATGCTGAAACCCCAGTAACCAGAAAAGTTACTATGGCTGAATGAGCTGAGTCTGTATATCTAGCACACTGTCCAGGACCTGAAATAGAATGGATAGATGCTCAGTGAATGCTGGTGGAATGAATGAATAAATGAATGGCAGCATTCTTCTTGAATTGGTCCTGTCACTAAATAGACAAAGGTCCATATGCATGGGGGGTAATAGGAGATTAGTCAGTAACTAGAGGATAGGTGATGGTAAGAGATGGTATCAGGGCTGCATAGTTCCATCCACATGAAGTTGAATCTTAGATATTAGAGCTGGAAGAATGTTTATAGGCTACCCAAGTCATTTGATGCTGGTGCAATTCCTTCATGTTTTTTACTTAAATATATGGGCTTTTATTTTTCTTTACTTAGTGGTAAGAGCCATGGCAAGCCATTTAAATATTTTAAACAGGTTTATATTTTTTTGAAGACAAATTTTGCTGCAGTATTTAGAATAGTTTGGAGGTAGACACAACCCAGATCTAAGAGTATCACTGAGGAGGCTAGTCCAGTAGCTCAATGAGAAATAATAGTAATTTGAACAGCAGGATGGCAACAGAGATAGTGAAAAACATACATATTCAAGAAATATTTAGAAGGCAAAATCAACAGGTCACTGTGATGAATTATATATGGAAGTTAAAGAAAGGAATGGGTGATGGTACCCTGCAGAGAGGCGCCCTACATCCACACCATGAACCGACAGCAGCGTGAGCCACATACATGAGACATGCACTCCATAATTCATTCTGGAAAATAGATAATTATAGGAGGTTGTCAGATTCAATAGGCAAATGCTGGTGAAATAAAAACAACAAATTATGTGAGAGCTGATATTTGTTCAGGCAGACATCTGTCTTCTGTTAGAGGATTTAGAGATGTTTTTCAACACAAAGTTTTAAATATGGCTTGAAAAAAACTTCTCATCAGCATGGTCTGCAGGGGAGCCAAATTCCTGCTTTCAGTGGGTCTTCTTACACTCAGAGGGCTGGTCTCTACAGCTATTGAGGGGAGGGAAACAAGAAGCATCTTTAGGCTGAGAGATAAACCAAGCTTCCTCCTCCTCAGAATGCACTTTCTGCTTCTGTGAGACCATAATCCACAACACCTCCACTTGTGCCCAACGCATTCATTCCCACCTCCACAGCCCTGAACACTCTGTTCCCACGGGTGTCCTCCTCCCTCCGCCTCGCTTCTCCAAACTCATCTTTAAACTCTCAGGTTCTTCAGAAAAATTTCCCCAAATGTTTCATCCTACACTGCTCTCCAGCATTCCCCCAACCTGGGATCCAACAACACGTGGCATCTGAGCTACGTGATCTAAAACTTGACCATGTACTGAAACTTTGGCATTAAGAGAAAATAATAGTGCATTCATCAGAGAAATGGATCCTCAACCACAACTCTGCCACTTTCTGGCTGTGGAGACTCGGGCAAGTCAGAAATATCTCTCTGAGTCTCAATTATCTCCTCCATAAAATGAAAATACTAACACCTAATCACAGGGCTATTGTATAGGTTAAATGAGATAATGTATGTAAAGCAGCACTCAAGATACACTTCGGGTTGAGTCTAGTGCTGTCTACTGACCTCATCTAAGCATATCTTATCTTCTCGGGAGTAGGTTATTATATATGCTCTCTTCCTCTCTCCTTTGGAATAGCAATCTGCTTGTTGCATTCTCTTCTTTTTCTCTATCCCACATGTAAGATAAGCTGGTCAGAAGCCGCAGGCCACTGAGGGTCCTGAGTCAGTGCCATAATAGATTTGGTCTTGCCTATTCTGTTCAATGGAGTTTCCAAGGAGGCCAGGGAGAGGGTTTCACAAGACAAGAGGTGAGGACTAACAGAAGACTAAAGCTGTGGCTTCCCCTAAAAGGAAGGCAGGGTCCAAGAATTCAAATTATAAATTAGGCAGAGGGCAGCAGGACCTAGGCAGTAGTAGTTGGTTCCTGATATCACGTGGCTTCCAGAGGCTGAGGTACAAGGCTGGCTATGGGCCCCAGATAGCTACATTAAGCAGGGATCAAACTAGGAGAATGGGGTAAAAACCTTCAGCAGATTAGACCAGTTCCTAGGGCATTACTAGAATCCTACCCTAAGGGAGATAGGGACAAAATGATCATCCTCTGGTAAAGAATGGTCACCCTCAGAAGTGAATCTGAAAACTAGCAAGAAACAATACTAGACTGCAGAGTTCCAGGCAGAATGAATCCTTTTCTCTTCAAGGTTCTCTTAGCACTTTGTTTCTTCAATAAAACTATAAACTTTATAATTGACAAGGTAGAATTTAGCTTATAAGTTCCTGTGTACTAATCACATTGTAAATGCTTAAGCCAGGGAGACCTGCCCTGCTACTTGATAACAATGTGGTCTTGTTCAGTCACCTAACCTATCTGGATGTTAATTTCCTCATCTGTTTAATGGAGCTAATAAGATGGCTTGCCCTGGTTATTTAATTGATATGGGAAGATTGACATAAAATAGTGGATGTGGAAGTGATTTGTAAACTGCAAAGCATTAGAAAAATTATTTTTATTCATTACATTTCATCTTTCAATTGAAGCTACAGATCCACCAGGTACAAGCTGTTCTTTATTCATCATTTAATAGTTATATCCTAGGGGCATAAAGGAGGGGACCATCATTAGTTGAGTTGCCTTTATGCCAGGCACTATGCTGGGTACCTTACATATCTCATATAATTTTGTTTAATTCTCCTAATAATTGTCCTTTTTTCTCTAGACCTGGCTGACTCCCAGGAAATAACAGACACTCAGTAAATATTTCTGGATTTAAATACCATAGTTCTACTTTTCATACTTTGCAATTTGAATGATCTAGTTAGAGAATAGAAGAGACATGAGGGGTATAATTCTGCTAATAAGTGACAAAATGCTAGTGACCACCAAGAAAGCAGGCGGTGGGTACTGATTCTCTTTCTAAACGTAATCTCATCATCTATTCTAAAAAATATCAAATTCCTGCTCTTAAGCCTGACCAAATGTAGAAGGTGATTCTGTTGCTTCCAGAAGCCTCCTGGCCACAAGATGATGTTTGACTAACTCCCACGTTCAATCCCAAGAATGACATAGAAATTTAGATATCCATTTGTATTTTAGAGGGGACTTAGGGGAGATTATATTTCCTTTATTTGTAATTACACACAAATCAGAGAATCAGAAAGGGTTCTGCTTCTTCCTAGTTCAATTTGACAGTCTTTGATGTTTGACTTCACTATCTTGGCCTTTTTAATTCTTCCTCTATGTCAGCACATAACCACGGTTACTTTGGCCAGTTGGTCTCTTCACTGCCAATACACATGCCACACTCATAGTGAGAACCGCAATTGCCTGCTAACTTGTCTGACTGCCTCTGCTTGGCCTCTCACAATCTATTGTTCTTATAGTTACAAAAGTGTATTTCTCATAGTCAAACCTGATCATGCCCTCCTGTACCCTTACATAGCCCCCCATCATCTACATGATCAAGACAAAATTCCTTAGTACTTTAAGCTATCCTTCCTCTTTCCTACCTCTTTCCTCATGCTTACAATATAAACATGTATACCCATGCAAGTCACACATTCAACTTTTATTGACAAACTGGCAGTTTTCTGAACCTTACTTGTTTTCTCTCACCTTCGGGCTTTGCAAAAAAAATGATAAATATGCTGTTCCTTTCCATGCTTAGATAGGTCTTACACTTGAAGAGTCAGTTCTAGCACTGTCACCCCAAGGAAGGCTTCCCTGATCTCTTGCTCTGCAGTCCCCAACCCACCTTTTCCAGAGGTGAGGTGGTTCTCCTCCTCAGTACTCTCAGAGACTCCATGACAGCACTTCCTACTCCATGTGGTAGATCTTTGGTCTTTGACAGGTCTGGGGCCTGCAGAAAATCCTGAGGTTAAAATATAGACTGCCTAACTGAACTGCTTCATTATAGATGGAGGAACTGAGGATGAGCAAGGTGAAGTGACTTGTTCAAGGTCTGTGACTAGAACCCAAATCACTTGATTCTTAGCAATTACTCCAAACACTGAAGATAACAAAAGAGGAAGGAAACTCTCAGGACAGGATCTCAGACACAACTCTGCACAGAACTGGTTCTTTCACACAGTGACCCTCTGATACATCTCTTTTAACCATCTGCTCTTGTTTTTGTTCTACAGAGGAGGTTGCATTTCTGAAAGTCCAAGGTCCCCAGGATGAGTGAGGGTAGAGCTGGGATTCCATGCACTTCTCTGTCTCCAAGTACAATGCCTCACCCCCATCACTTAGCATATGTTATGCCCCCACTCGAACCACTCAAGACCATTGTAGCTACTGTAGGAAAAATAATCCAAGAAAAAGGGGAAAAAAGATTTCCAACAAATATAGGCAAAATGATTCTGTACTCAACATACTGAATGTGCATCACTAAATGGAGAGCTGAACGAAAGTCAGGAAAAGTAGTGTCAGTAGATGAGATCTGAGTTTGAAAAAAAGTCCTATCACCGCAGTTCCCACAGACATGTACACAAATGTCATGAAATACAGGTTACTGGGAACCATGATGCTAATTAGGGCAAAGATGTCTCTTCCTAGACAAAGTCAGGTGCCATTGCTATATCCTTTAAAAATTACTTTTGACCTTCTATGATAGTTTTCTGTAAAAGCTTACATTTAAATGTCAGTATTTCAATAAAATTACCTCACATTTGTGCAGTGTAAAGAATAAGAACAAGGGTTTTTGCAAAATCAGACAGAAGAGGCTCTGACACTTTTGGCTTGCCACTTATTAAATGTATGGCCTTAGCTTCTGTGAGCCTTAATGTTCTCATTTGAAAGATGAAGACAATGATAATGTCCTTTAAACCTGTCATGAGGTTAAAATATGGTGTTAGAAGTAAAGCACCTGGTACAGGATACAATTTGTGATAGATCTCTTCCCTGTACCTCCTCTGCAAATTATCATGTTCCTCCAAGTGTTATAATAGTATTTAATCCTCATAAGAATCCTGTGAGTCAAACACAACTAATGCTATTTTCTCATCTTACAGAGACTCAGGAACTCTACATGACTTGCTTAGAAGCCTCCATTTAATAATTATGTAAACTGGGAACTAAACCACGGTTTTTCTAGTCCATGTTGTGCTCCATTTATTCATTCAACAAATATCCTCATACTAGGTTCTATGTATATGACAGTGAGTAAGACAAACCAAGTTCCTGTCCTCACAGAAATTCCTCTTAATGTAATAGATTGCATAGAAAAGGGCAAAGGAAATAGCCGTAGAAGGCAGAGATGCCTTGCCACAGACACTGTAGGCAAACTAGCTATAAGCAAAGCATCACAGCTCTTGTGTCAGTCCCCTGGCTGCTAAAGGGAGATCCCAAAATATCTGGCTGGAGGTGGTACCACTTGTCCAAAATTAATGATGTGCCAAAGGGCCAATTACATGTCACCATAAGAATACAACAAACTCTGTTCCCTTTCACCACCCTTGGAACAGGCTATGATGTTACTTTAAAAATGTTTCAATGTGTCTATAGAGCTATTTTAGCATTCTCTTAGTTATACCAATCAACACTTCAAAACAAGAGAAACTTGGACATATGTTCTTCCTGATCATGCCTCACATTGAACTAAAACAGTCTTAACACATTAAAAACACGAAGGAAGTTCTTGCTACTTCCCCTCACACCTCCCTGCCTCATGACCCAGTTTAAGGACTGATTTTACTTGGCTTACGCAATGACTTGCCTAATTCCCTGCCCTCACATCTCTTCCCTCCCTAAAACTGGGGCTCCTTGATTCAATCTTATTCCTGCAAATATGTAAGGATCCTTCTTTCAGGAGTTCAGGAAAATTAGCATCAAATCAGCCTAATCTAGTTCTATGTCTCAATTCCATGCAATGTCCAGGTGACCAGACAATTAAAAATGAGCTGTGGCCTCTTTAGTCCTATTCCCTGGCACTTTCCCTACAACATCATGAGCTTTCTCCATACACTCCTGCCTCATGCAGGCCTCAGCTTTTCCCTCCATTCTTGGCTCTGGGACTAGAGTGTCCCTCTGCTCCATACCACGGCCTGTCACAATCTAGACATAATTTGCCCTTCCAGTCTTGCCTTTCTCTATCCTTCATAAAAGTCCTGGAAATAGCCAACTTAATGAGCCAATGGATCACCAACATGCTCTTCTCCACCACTAATACTCACATATTTCTTTATGCCTACATTCATATTTCCCTCTACCTGAAATAACTGCATCTAAGTTTTGCCTCCAGAGCTCCTAATCCATTCATTCTTTGAGGATAATCTAAAATATGCCCTTCCCCATGTCTTCCAACTGGACAAATAAAGCAGGAAAACTGTCTAGTGTGTTTGAAAAAGTATAAGCTTTTAGTTGTGTAATCATATTTGTCCCTGGCTTTGTGGTCCTTGGGAAACTCAATGAACTCTCTGAACCTCAGTTACTTCATTATAAAATGGTGGTAATACTAGCAACCTCACTTGATGATAATAATGCTGAGCATGGCACATTTCAGGTGCTCAATAAATGACAGCTATTGTAATATAAGAGGGTTGTGCACATACATGAACAACTGTCAAAGGACTTGGACTGTGATGTGTACTAAAAGATTCCAGAATGAGGAGAATTCACATTTACTTGTCAGGCTCATGGAAGCTTTCTTTAGGGCAAAGCATTTGAACTCAGCTTTGGAAAATAAAATATCAACACGGAAAGACAAAAGGAAAAAATACTCTAAGAAACAGCGGCATAAGTAAAAGCAGACAGGTGAGAAAACATGGGGCCTAACTGGATGGTCAAATTAAACAGGTTAGCCGAAGCCAAAAGAAAGAGAAGAGTAGTCAAGATATATATTGCTAGAAATGATTTTGCTGGAAATTCGAACTGTGTCATCTACGTGGACAAATGGCTGAGTGAATCTTTACACAAATCTTATCACCACCAGAAAACTTGGAAAACAAACCAACACTTCTCTGGCATGGATCCATGAGAAGGTTCCAGTGAGAGCAATTTGGCTTTTGCCAGCATTCATAAAAGGTGTGAATAAGATTCAGAACTTTTAGTACAGAGGGAGAGCTCAAAGCACCCCCTTTTTTTAAGACACAGCAGTCTTTTTGGGCTTTATTAGAAAATTCTCGTGCCAGCTGTCTCTTTTCTCTGACTCACATTCACACAATATGCCGCTCTCTTGTTTCTTGTCAGCACTGCGCTCAGATACTAATGAGTTTTCGGGAATAGAAAACCCAACGGAATATTAAAATTGGAAAGAGGAGCTCGTTGAGTTAATTTCGCCGAAGTGCATCGCAACATACTGCAATGTTGTAAGAATGAATATTCAAATAGAAATTCAGTCATGAGAAAATTAATTAAAGAAAACGTTATTGCTAATATTGCTTTTTATACATATACATATGCAGAGACACATAGCCACCTATTGGCTCCAGTATTAACAATAATTAAAGTTAAACATTTATGAAAATCAAATGTTCAAGACCTCTTGCCGAATTGGTGTTAAAATTTTTAATTAAAAAAAAAAATTAACTATTATTCCAAAAAGCTGTTTTAAAAGACAAATTTCCCCATACCACTCCTTTGCTTAAAACTCTTTTAATAGATCCAAATCATCCTTCAGAACCAAGTAACGATCTTCAGGACCACAATACTCACTGTATGGCTTGTTCTCACTTTACCTATTTACTTCTCTCAAATATGTTGTATTCTTACAAATCTCCCTGACCTTGCACATACTGTTCATTCTTTGTGTAACATTCTTTGACCCTTTTCAGAGGCAGCTCAATGTCACTTTTTTCTCCTTCTGCTAGAGAAATGGACCCTCCTGGGTGTCCCCATATCACACGGGGCTTAGTACTAGTTAACAGCAAACACTATGCACCTACAGAATGCTAGAGACCATGCCAGGCAATTGTTTACATTATTGTCATAGTTTGTTTACTTGGCTGCTCAACCGCTAGACAGTACACTTAATGATTAATTAAATATACACTATATAATAGCACCGTGCTCAATGCCGGAGATCAAGGATGAACAAGCACATCATCCCAGCCCTCAGACAGATTAGAGTCTAATTATAGAGATAATTATTATATGTCCTTTGAGTAATAATCTCTATACTCCTTAACACTTAAATATTTTTTGAATGAACATATAAAAAGTGAATGAATAATGGATGGATATAGTGTTTCCATACTATGGAACTCTATTGCAGCAGATCCCATGGCATAAAATTAAAAAGCAATTTGATGTATCAGTAAGAAAACTAAATTTGAAATCAAAAGCCTGATAGTTTGATCCCAGTCCTTAGATTTACTAAATGTGTGGCTTTGAGCAAGCCTCTTAATCTCTGGGAGCTTTATTTTTCTAATTCATGAAATATTAACACCAGTTGGTTTAGAAATAACTCAAAATTTTCACTCTTGTCTTCATACCCAAGGAATAGAACCACAAAGAACACAGTTGGAATACCATTCCAGGAGACATAGCTTTTAGGGTCAACTCTGATTAATTAATTGGCAGTTGTTTTCTGGAGCATTATATTGAGAAGGATTCTGAGATTTAATCTAGATTTATTAAGTACTGTAATCAATTGGCAGTGACTACCAATGAGGCTACAGGAGAATGTCTATGCATGTAGCCAGGCATTTGCTACCTCATAGGCAGTGGATATTCATAGAAAACTCCTAATTAGATGAATGATATAAATCTGGGTACAGTATGGAATGGGACAGAATGGAATAGAATGGAATGGAACAGAATAAAGAGCAAAGAAGAGAACGACGAACTGGCTAACTAGACCATCAGAGAGAATCAACCTTTTCTCACAACCCTCATGGTACTTAATCTGCCTTCTCTCATAGTTGTCTAGGCATATTTTTTCTTCTAGACTGTGAATACCTTGATCCTGGCACATAAGATAGGGTTGATAATGTTTGTTAGATGAATGAATGGATAAATGAATGAATGAATGAATGAATGAATGGATATACAGCACTTTTGCTGCTTCTCAGTTTAACCTTGGATGGGTCATTAATGTAACAAACTAAAATTTGATATGAAACTCAACAGTTCATAACGCACAGTCACCTCCATTAGCTCATTTGATTGTTACCACAACCCAGAGAAATGGACAACGGTATGACTATTTAAAAAATGAGGAAACTGAGGCACCAAGATTAAGTGGCCTTGTTTGTTTTTATCCTATCTGATCATCAGTTTCCTCATCAGTGAAAAAAAAAAAAAAGAGAGAAACAAATCTTAATTTGCTTACCTCACTGGTTTGTAGTAAGTCTCAGACCACTGCAAACTAAACAGCACTGTTTAAATACAAGGCAAGATATTAATAATACTTTGCTTGTCGGGAACTCTGCATTTTTAACTTATTTCATTCTTACAAAAACCTGAAAAAGTGGGTTTTATGTACAAATTTTATTAATGAGGAAATAAAGGCTCAAGCCTGAGGTCACTATTAAGGGGTAAAATTACTATGTGTCTCTAAAACCCATATTCTTTTCTCTAAACCCTATGAACTGTTTTTCAACAGATTCCTGTTACAATAATGCATTCTTTCTTTTTATTTTCCCCAAAAGACTAAAGATATTAGCTGTGGCATATGGCATGTATAAACACATTTGCTTCAAAAGACAGGTTGAGAGCATGCATGTGATTCTTCACAGAACTACACAAACTTGGAGGGGAGGGGTGACTACAGGCACATGAGCATGTGTACCAGGGGTGAGGAAGGTAAATTCCTCTGGATCAATGTGGCTGGGGCTAGGCTTGCCCATGGGTTTAAAGCTGCACACAGAATTTCGAGGATAAGCAGGAGGCACAAAAGGCCTGTTAAATGCCGCCTATTGAAATGCAGCTCTCACAAAATAATCCATAGCTCCCTTGTCTCCTCGGGGCCTACAGCACTGGGCTTTGTTCCTGGGTCCACAGATGAGCCCTTTATTCTACTGTCTAAAGAGGAAAATATGCTTCCTGGAGGGAAGAGGCTTGGATCTGAGCTTGACTTTTTATCAATCATGTAAATTTAGAAACTATTGGTTTGACTTCGTATTCATCAGAGTCAAGGGTGGATTGTGTTCCTTTGGTCCCCTATGTCCTTAATCAACAGCCATTGAATAGCCATATTAATTAATGAGGCTGAGAGATATTTTGCCTCATCCTTCATCACAGTGGATAATTAAAAGTCCCATTAATAAAATAGCTGCATTCATAATTTCTATAAAACTATTATAAAGCTATAAACATGATTATAGGGTAGCTTCTCTTACT
The DNA here is from genome assembly GCF_000151845.1 of Pteropus vampyrus. Lineage (NCBI taxonomy): Eukaryota > Metazoa > Chordata > Mammalia > Chiroptera > Pteropodidae > Pteropus > Pteropus vampyrus. The sequence continues at coordinate 4,735,250 of NW_011888916.1, forward strand.
CTCTCAACCTGCCTTCGGTATTCTTGCATATTTCCATAAAGGTCTTAGAATTGTACAGGGAAGGACAGACTAACAAAGGTTTCACGTGGTAACTTTGGATCTGATCATTCAGGACGTGAAATTAACAGAAGAAATCAGACAAAAGTGTTTTTGATAAGAGAGAAGAGACACATTTGAACTAGAACTATGACAAGGGCTTATAGGCCTAAAACTCCTGCCTCGTTTGGGTTTTAATTTCAAGAAAAACTAAAAGTTTGGCTCTTAATTGGACTGGAAATATCCATCATAGGTTTTAAATGGGATGCTTTGACATTTTTGGCTCAACTCAATTAAACAAATATTACTAAGTATACACTATGTGTTGAGCATAATATGTCAGAGATGTTGAGATTAATCAGAAAGAGTGCCTGCCCTCTAAGAGTTTGCTATCGAATGAGATGGAAAGTCCCTTAAACAAGCAACTTAGATGTAAAGAAGGTCCTTATGTTAATAGAAGGAAGAACTCTCCACTTAAAAAAACCTTTTCTAAATCAGTGTCTCTCAATCCTTAACAGACTAGACTGAGTTTCTTCTAGATACTTCAAACACACTCCTGCATTTCTCCAATCATACCATTTATCTTAAAATGCTTATTTAATCCATAATGAAGAAAAGCTTCATTATAACAGCAACTAAGTTTGTCTCAATTGAATATTCTCGATGCTGGCACAACATGGGAACTCAGTAAATAGCTACTGAATGAATATCAGCCAACCATCCTAATAAATATAATAACCTTAAATTGACAAAAACAAAGCTGCAGAGGATACAATCTTTCACAAACATTTGCTTACTTGATACTTGCAGCAGCCCTTGTCCTATTTATTTTTTAAAAAGGGAGGATGAAAAATAAGGTAGTGAGATGACACCATCAAGAGTGGCTAACCCGAAACCTACTGTTCTTCCCACTATAACACGCCTCTGCTCTATTCCCTCCTAAAGTCCATCCTCTAATTAAGAGTTTACCTGGTCTCTAGCCACAAAAGATCATTCTTTTCGGAATTCCCACACTAAGCTCAACACTCAGAAAGTAGATGTTTCCCAGCCTGATGTGTGCTTCTTTTTTATTCCTGTTGGATTTGAATCCTCAAACTCTCTCTCTGTGGCTGCCATTTGAGGACAGCTTTCTGGTCTGTCCTG
>NW_011888916.1:4736478-4739036 GCF_000151845.1 Pteropus vampyrus
CTCGTTTGGGTTTTAATTTCAAGAAAAACTAAAAGTTTGGCTCTTAATTGGACTGGAAATATCCATCATAGGTTTTAAATGGGATGCTTTGACATTTTTGGCTCAACTCAATTAAACAAATATTACTAAGTATACACTATGTGTTGAGCATAATATGTCAGAGATGTTGAGATTAATCAGAAAGAGTGCCTGCCCTCTAAGAGTTTGCTATCGAATGAGATGGAAAGTCCCTTAAACAAGCAACTTAGATGTAAAGAAGGTCCTTATGTTAAGAGAAGGAAGAACTCTCCACTTAAAAAAACCTTTTCTAAATCAGTGTCTCTCAATCCTTAACAGACTAGACTGAGTTTCTTCTAGATACTTCAAACACACTCCTGCATTTCTCCAATCATACCATTTATCTTAAAATGCTTATTTAATCCATAATGAAGAAAAGCTTCATTATAACAGCAACTAAGTTTGTCTCAATTGAATATTCTCGATGCTGGCACAACATGGGAACTCAGTAAATAGCTACTGAATGAATATCAGCCAACCATCCTAATAAATATAATAACCTTAAATTGACAAAAACAAAGCTGCAGAGGATACAATCTTTCACAAACATTTGTTTACTTGATACTTGCAGCAGCCCTTGTCCTATTTATTTTTTAAAAAGGGAGGATGAAAAATAAGGTAGTGAGATGACACCATCAAGAGTGGCTAACCCGAAACCTACTGTTCTTCCCACTATAACACGCCTCTGCTCTATTCCCTCCTAAAGTCCATCCTCTAATTAAGAGTTTACCTGGTCTCTAGCCACAAAAGATCATTCTTTTCGGAATTCCCACACTAAGCTCAACACTCAGAAAGTAGATGTTTCCCAGCCTGATGTGTGCTTCTTTTTTATTCCTGTTGGATTTGAATCCTCAAACTCTCTCTCTGTGGCTGCCATTTGAGGACAGCTTTCTGGTCTGTCCTGCACTCCCCAGTATCCTTTTGCTCATACTGGACTCACAGTAGCCTTCATGATTGCTTAGTATAAAATTTATCACCCATTCTAAGCCCGTTACCCCTCAGGGCTTTAAGTCTTATATTTCCTTGTCTCTGTCACAGAGAGACACATAGTAAGGAGATATACCCTACACAGAGTAGGTGCTCACTAATTATGAATTATCTTTCATTTGCAATGTCCTACCTGCAAAATCCATCCTTGTATAAATTCTACCCTCCAAGGAGTCTATCCCCCTCCCCCAAGTTCAACTTTCATTTGCTTTTTAACCACCAGCAGAAGAGCTTCTATCATGAAAATGTTCTTACTGACTTCTATGGACGGCACTTTGCAACAATTCTTCAGTGTCCTTATTTTATTTTATTTCTTTGCATCACTCCAAATGGTTGAGCAGTCTCTATTTCAAAAGATGCTCTTCAAAAGTTAGTTGCCAAACGTTGCTTAGAGATTCAGCTGGGGATGGAGAGAGGGATATGTTCATTGTCTCACTTGTGACGATGGTGTCATGGGTGTATGCTATGTCCAAATTTATCAAACTGCACACTTCAAATATGGGAAGTTTATTGTATAACAATTATATTTGAATAAAGGTGCTTTAACAGTTTTTTTTTTTTTTAAGTCATTTGGGAAAGTAGTCTCTCCCAGTTTTCTTCCTATTTGTCTAACCATTTCTTCTGTTTCCCATCCTATCCCAGGGGATGAATCTAGTTCTAGGCTTTCAGTTTTAGCTGCTTGCCTTTTCCTATGATAGGAGATTAGACCTATCTACCTATTTCTGAGATAGCAGCCAAACAACTAATTAGAGATGAATTCCAACTTGTACATATATGCTTGGTATAGGTTTGTAAATTTACCTTAATTTAGTGTATATGAAAGAAAGGTGTGTATCACTGTCAACATCATTAACATCATCTTTGTCTTCTACCTTGCACCTTTCTTCACTTTGTCACTGTCATTTTCATCATCACTACACTTATTAAGTGCTTGCCATATGCCAGGATCTGTGATAAACATCTAGCATCTCATTTAATCCTCACAATTACTAAGGCTATAATTGTTATACCCATTTTACAGATGAGGAAAAAGATTCTCGGAAAAGCTATATAACTTACAAAAGCTAAAAATGAGAGAATCCCGAGATTAACTCATAGTCATTTAACTTCAAAGATCAAATTTTTAACTACAATGCTATATTATCAGGAGCTAGACTACTTTTGTTTCTCTGCCTTCCTTCTCCATATAAAATATCTGAAGATCACAAACTAAGAGGATCTATGAAAATAGGAGAGTGGGAAGAATTTTTCCAACTGCGAGAAAGCTTCAGGATTACTAAAAGGGGCAACTTTATTTCCCTTTCTCCTTAATACGGAAATACCATGTATTGTTTCTATGAATACATTTCTAGAGATAGGAAGCTCATAGACAGCCTGTTAAGATAGCCATCTTCATCACTGCACAGCTCCCATTTTTATCCCCATAGGAGATTGAATCTTCTTCCCTATATTTCTACCCGGTAGTCTACTTCCGTTCTCTAGAAACGTCCAAAACACACTGGCACCGTGACAGG
>NW_011888916.1:4739086-4741073 GCF_000151845.1 Pteropus vampyrus
CAGATGAGGAAAAAGATTCTCGGAAAAGCTATATAACTTACAAAAGCTAAAAATGAGAGAATCCCGAGATTAACTCATAGTCATTTAACTTCAAAGATCAAATTTTTAACTACAATGCTATATTATCAGGAGCTAGACTACTTTTGTTTCTCTGCCTTCCTTCTCCATATAAAATATCTGAAGATCACAAACTAAGAGGATCTATGAAAATAGGAGAGTGGGAAGAATTTTTCCAACTGCGAGAAAGCTTCAGGATTACTAAAAGGGGCAACTTTATTTCCCTTTCTCCTTAATACGGAAATACCATGTATTGTTTCTATGAATACATTTCTAGAGATAGGAAGCTCATAGACAGCCTGTTAAGATAGCCATCTTCATCACTGCACAGCTCCCATTTTTATCCCCATAGGAGATTGAATCTTCTTCCCTATATTTCTACCCGGTAGTCTACTTCCGTTCTCTAGAAACGTCCAAAACACACTGGCACCGTGACAGGATTTTAGAATTTTTAAGACTATCCCCTGAACCTTATCTCCAAACTAACTAGTCCAGTTCTCCTTGGCTAACATTTAACCACAACTGTGTCCTCTCTAAGTCAGAAGCAGCTCTAGACACTCCCTCATTCAGTATTCTAGTCAAGTAATTAGTCTTTGCCATAATTCTGGTCCCTTCCCTGTTCTTTGTCATGAACATCTATCTCTGGCCTGCCCCTTCTCAGAGTTGTATCTCTGTTCCATAGCCATGATGTGAGAACAGGTGTGACTACTTGATCCTAGGGAACAAAGAGGAACAGGCTTTGGTGAAACTCTAAGAAAGCAGATGTCTCAGAAGATTTCAGGGGAGAGACATGGTCATCTCTGAAGGTCCTGTGTATGTAGAATTTTTTTGCTCTGGATAAAAGCACTGAACCAAGGCAGGCAGGCAGGGTGCTGACTTGTATTCCCCAGCCTTCTGCTTAGGGTATGTTCACCACTTAATTTCTGTGAGTACTGCCTTCCCAGGTACTCTCTCCCTCTCCACAGTATCCCACCCCTATTCTTATCCCTCTCCACCAAGTTCATTTCAGATACACGTCCTTAGATGACCTGGCTCTACATTGGTTGTGTTTGACAGATCCAATAACTCCATTCTCACTGTTGAGATTTATTCCCTCCTCATTCCCCCCTGGATATGGAGGCACACTGGACCAGTCACTCTTCTTGGTCTTCCTTCTCCTATTAAATTCCTGCTTACTCCATCTTCTCCTAAACTTGGCCTTCCAAGCCTGACACACGACAATGGAGTTCATTTTAATCCCTTGCTAGACCATATCCTAACTAAATATTCAGAGCTCCTTATATGTTAGCCTAATTTAAAAACAAGGAATTTTCAAGGCAGAAAGGTTTACGTGACTTGCCCAAGGTTATACATCTTAAAAGTGACAATGCTGGTATTTGAACTTTTGACAGGTCAAAAAAGCCTTATAAAACAGATATTTTACTATTATGGTCATGTTACATTTTGTAAAAGTCCTTTTGTAAAAGTGCAGTGTCCAGGACTGAATAAAATTTAACTTCAATTTTCTTTACGAACATATTTGAGTGTACTGAAGTACAAAAACATCTGTGCTGAACAAATAAGAAATTACTTCTTAAGTTTTATTGAAAACACAATGACATTTCATGCCAGGTCTTTTAAAAATAAAAATTAAAAAATGATATATAAGAAGTATAATAGCTTCCTCACCAAGAAAATTCATTTGTGATTTCAGGTAAAAAGTTAAATCTAATTTTATAACCCTGTTTAAGTAACCCTCAGCACTTTCTACTGAGGATTTGCTCTTCCTCCTTTCTTCCCAAAGGGCTGGTTAGACTTAGTAAATTTAATTTTGATAACAATTTCCTGAATTTTTCCTATATTCCCAGCCATAAAGAGAATACATGTGCCTAGGGGATAAAAGAGAGAGGTAGAAAATCTCATATTACTAAAAACCAATGAATGAAAAAAA
>NW_011888916.1:4742363-4745262 GCF_000151845.1 Pteropus vampyrus
CTATATTCCCAGCCATAAAGAGAATACATGTGCCTAGGGGATAAAAGAGAGAGGTAGAAAATCTCATATTACTAAAAACCAATGAATGAAAAAAAAAATAATACAATGAGTATTCACTCCAGTGACAACAAAGGGAAGAGCACCATAACACCTCAATTCCCCCAGGAAATGCTATCCAGCAAGGGGCTCCCTCTATATTAAAAGTCAACAGCTTGAGTAGAATGACTGCTAATCTACAACTACATTTGTGTAAATAAGGCACAGTGTGAAAGCTGTACTTAAGAATATTCATCGCTAAAATATAATACAGAGATGAGCTATTCAACTGCAACACAATAATTTGGATGAAATCAACATGTCATTCATTCAATATTCTAAATCTATTTTAGAAAACTATATGCCCAAATAGAACTCCAAATAGCCAAAAAATCTTGAGAAAGAAAAACAAGGCCCCACAGTTCCTCATTTCAAAATGCATTACAAAGCTGCAGTAATTAAAACAGAATGGTACTGGCATAAAGATAGATACAGTCAGTGGAACAGAATAGAGTCCAGAAATAAACCCTCATATCTAGGTCAAATGATCTTCAACAAGAGTGCCAAGTCTACACATTGAGGAAAGGATAGTCTCTTCAATAAATGGTGTTAGGATAACTAGACATCCATATGCAAAAGAATGAAGATGAACTAGTATCTTACACCATATGCAAAAATTAACTCAAAGTGGATTAAAAACCTAAAAATGAGACTAAAAAACACCTAGAGAAAAACAAGGAGAAAACTTCATGACATTGCAATGGGCAATAATTTCTTCGACACCAAAAGCATAAATGATAAAAGCAAAACTACACAAATGTAACTATATCAAGCTTAAAAACTACACAACAAAAGAAACAATCAATAGAGTGAAGAGGCAAACTATAGAATGGGAAAAAATATTTTAAAAAATATATCATATAAAAAATAATACTCAGAGTTTATAAAGAACTCCTATGAATCAATAACAGCAAAAAAAAAAAAATTAAAAGAGTTAAAGAACTTGAAGAAGCATTTTTCCTAAGAAGACATAAAAATGACAAATAAGTATATGAAAACATGGTCAACATCACCAAGCATCAGGGAAATGGAAATCAAAACTACATTATTACTGCACACATGTTAGGATGGCCACTATAAAAACAAACAAACAAACAAGCAAACAAAAACAGAAAAGAACAAGTGTCGGTGAGGATGTGGAGAAATTGGAATCCTTGTACACTATTGGTTAAATTGTAAAACGATGCAGCTGCTATGGAAAACAGTATAGAGGTTCCTCAAAAATTAAATTTTATTCCACATGATCCAACAATCTTACTTCTCAGTATATATCCAAAAAAACCTGAAAACAGAATCTCAAAGAGATATTTGCATACCCATGTCTATTGCAGCAATATTCACAACAGCAAAGATGTGAAAGCAACCTAAATGTCCATCAATGGATGAATGGAAAAGAAAATGCGGTATATACATACATACAATGGAATATTAGTCAACCTTAAAAAATAAAGAAATCCTGGTATATGCTAGAAATGGGTGTACCCTGAGGACATTATGCTAAGTTAAATAAGTTAATTACAAAAAGACAAATACTGCATAATTCCATAATTCCATATGAGGTACCTAAAGTAATCAAACCCATAGAAATAGAAAATAAAATGGTGGTTGCAGGGGCCTGGGGGTGGAAGTGGGAAAACAGAAAATTATTATTCAATGGATACGAGTTTCAGTTATGTAAGATAAATAATTATAGAGCTCTGTTGTACAACAATGTACATATAGTCAACAGCACTGTACTATACACTTGAAAACTTTTAAGAGGATAAATTTCCATTATGGGCTTTTTATGACAAATAAAAAAATAAACTATGTACCAATCATGATGCTCGGCACTAGGGCTACAACTATCAACAAAGTGATTTAAAGAATCAAGGCAGAGATCAAGGTAGACAGGGATATGGAGTGGAAAACAATAGCAGGTGGGAGTGTAGAAGTCATTTCAAATAGAACAGCTAAAAAGCTGTAAGAGAGAGCCTCGTGTATCAAGCCTACTATATACAGTTTACTGTTGGTAGACAATAAGCCAAAGAACCAAATCTTGGAGGGATGTGTGGACTTTGTTAGAGTATGGTTTTTATCCCATAGGTAATCAGAAACCAATGACCTATTTTATATAGGAAAGTGTTATACACTGTCAAGAGTCTCTTCTATGGATAATGTTGTCCCAAGATAAGGCAGATAATAAAAATAGATAATATAAGAGTTACTAACAATACACATTTATATTTCACATCTGTACAGCTTTTCTAATGGCGCCAGACTCCAAGAGGCAAAGTGATTGCCTCATACAGCTAGTAAGTGACAGCTCTTGTCTCCTGATGCTTTATTACTGATCTTTTCTTTCTTCCTGGGCATAACTACTCAGAGAGGAGCACTGGATTACTAACCTTGTCTGGACTGGTATTTCTGTGCTCTGAGCACGGGTGTTGGCATATAAACCGTAGGCCAGACCAACTCTATCTTTGCTGTGCTTATCTCCTCATAGAGCCAGGGTTTTGACTGAACAGCCTCCTGAAAATTCATTTCTTCTTGCTTCCCCATATGGCTTTATTTTATTACCAAAGTGACTCCTTGGAAGTTCCATATTTCCTCTTTCAAGGACACAGAGGAGAACAGCATAGTATTTTTCCTTTGTAAACAAGGCTGCTCCTCTTCTTCATTGTTCCCTGTGTCCCTTAAACAACTCCGTCTGTCTATATTTAGCTCCTATTGATTCTCACTTAATTGTCTTGTTCCTGCTAGACTCTGGAAAGGACTTCACCTCTGTAGAAACTGAGTGTACATCTACTTCTTCTGATTGCAT
>NW_011888916.1:4746252-4765692 GCF_000151845.1 Pteropus vampyrus
GAATGGAAGGTCTCTTACAATTATTATTATCATGATTGTTATTACGATTGTTATTATTAAAACTTCCTCTATTGCCTACTTTTCTTGACTCTTCTTTTTTCCACATCCGTTTTTTTTTAAATATCTGCAGTTAAGGCTTCAGCTCTTCCCAAAGACAACCCTTTCCCTAGTACTTACCTTAAACAGATTATTTTGCTGCATTAATAGAAATAGAGTATCTAGAAAGAAGGAACTGAAAGTTCTGCTCTACCCTTGCCACGACGAGTAGGCTTTAGAACTTTGGCATCAATATCTGAGTCCCACACTACTAGCCTGTCACTGACAAAAAGTCCAGCAAAGATGATCAGGATGGGGATGGGTCTGGAGGCCAGTACATTCTGGAAAGAGTAGAAAAAATGTGAACAGTAATAGCCCCCCAAAAACAACTGGGGTCAATGTGTAAACATTTTATAAAGAACATTCTGAGTATCAGACTTTGGCTGAAAAGAAAAGGGAAGAAACAAGAGCCAGGTGGGTGGAATAAGAACTAGGGGAACAAACCAATTTCATGGATTGCTTCCTCCCTATCCTCTTCAGTCCCTGCAGAACTGATGACCCCAGGATTAATGCACTATTCCTAGGAGAAAAAAAAAATCTGGCATGGTTCCTACAGGTATTATTATCCTAGGAGGCCCAATTAAGCAAAAATGACTAGGAATGATTTCAGGAGTCTCTGGGTAGAGGTGAGCTGTAATATTTGGGCTTTGGGGTGATGACTGTAACCGGGCCATTGTAGCTGAACCAGTTAGAGTGGGGTCTATGAATGGCAATATCCAAATCTTTTCACCCCATGCTGTATAACCAATTAACTTAGCAGAATTGATTGACGGGCAAGACAGAGCTGGAAAGGCAGCTCAAAAGGCAAATGATACATCTTTGAAGGAGATCAAAAGCCAGGATGGTGCTCCATTAAGTCCATGCTCCCATTCCAAAAAAGAGCCAAAACCACACACACACGAAACCACCTTACACATATACTCACCATTCACTGAGTCTCTTCTTACCCTTTCCTACTCTTGACTATTGGCCACTGTCTTTGTCTTGCATCCTCTTGATATTTTCTTTCGCTGTATATTACCCTTTCTTTTCCAACTTACTTCTCATTTTACTGCTACTATAATTAATGATAATAATAGATATAATTTTTAGATCATGTAGCTTGTTCCATGGCTTCTTACTAGTGATGATATTTATTCAAATCTTAGACTATCTTTTGCCTATGAGTTGATTTTGGTGTTAGCTCAGTTTTGCAGATGAGGAAACTAAGGCTAGGAAAGACATAGTACCTTGTCTCAAATCATACATGTAGAAAGTGGTAGAGCCAGGTTTCAAAACAGATCTCTCTGACATGAAAGCCCATGCTTTTCCCCCTGAGCTGCAATGTCTCACTAACGATCTATTTCTTCTCAATAATAAATCTGACAGTTTTGATTCTTTTTGTAGGTGATGTCACCTCCTCCGGATGCCTCAGCTGACACCTGAAGTCCCACCACACCAGCAGTGCTCCCCCATGACCCTACTCACTCCCACCTTCTCCAGCCTGGCAGACAGTTCTCAGACAACAGTAACTGAAGAGCTAGAAATTAAAGGAATTTAAGACAGATTTTGTAAGACAAGCTGCCTCTTCTGTGAACACATGATGCCTGTCTCAGAGCAGATGCATTTTTGGTTGCTGCCTAACATGGGGTTGTGGGGCAGGAATTTGGCATCACCCCAGGAGATCTTCCTTTTCTCATCTTACAGCAGTGCATTTTTTCCCCCACAGGGCCGCTGGTTTAAGTATTAAAAGTAAAATTAATTCATGTAATTGGTCCAAAGAAACCCAGAACAGGGTCATGCCTGATCTGGTTTCCAAGGAGAGAAACTTATTCACGATATGTCAGAATTCAGCTCTTGTTAGACCCACACATGTATGCAGGCACACACACTCACTCACACACACGCACACACCTCCCAACCCTGAAGCTATTTTCTAAGAAAACCAGATGAAGAGAATCTTCGCTACCCGAAGCAGGAAGTGAGTCAATGCTGGGTAGAAAAACTAAGCAGACAGTCCTAGTAGGAGGACTGCCAGGGCATTTGAAAAACCAAAGCAGTGTGCTCAGCCTCGGGGACCTTGGAAAGTTGCCTGAGACCTTGGAAACCATTTTATCCAGCACTACTAACACATATAATCCAGTAATTTAAAATCTTCCATTACTTTAATCTTTTCAAACAACTCGAACAATTATGAAATTAACTCTAGATATTTCTCATCTGATTAAGAAATGAAATGTGTATAATATCAATCTTAGATCCTATCAGGTAAATGAGTTTTAAATGAAACTTAGATCTTTGTAAGTCAAGGAACAAAGAGATGATACAAATGAAATGGTAACTTTCTATCCAGATTTAATTTTCTTCCTGAACTATATTTTGGTTAAAGGAAATATTTTTGCTCCCAATTCTGGCCACTCTGCTGGACCTCTGTCAATATCAAGTATACAATGAAGGGCCCAGATGTGGATACTAGTGGGGAAAGAGTAGAACAGGAACTTCCTCTCCCTCATTCTTGACATTCTGTTTCTATTGATATAGCAAAGGATATTTAATAATGGACATGTTAAAAAGGACATTGTGTGTTTAAGGCCAAGCCACCCTGAACATGCCTGATCTTGTCTGATCTTGGAAGCTAAGCAGGGTCGGGCCTGGTTAGTACTTAGATAGGAGACCACCTACGAAGACCAGGTGCTGTAGGCATTAAAAAAAAAAAAAAAAAAAAGACATTGTGTTAAGACAACAGCAAAGCTTAGCCCAGTCTGGTAATTAGTAATTTGCAAAGGTAAGACAACTGACAGGGCACTATCAGGAAGGGCAGGTTGCCCAGTGAGGATATTGATCGGAGAACTGGTTAGAGATCAAACAGAAGTGGTCACCTGGGAATGGCTGATGAAGACTTTGATTGTCATGTCTACAAATAGAAAATTAAATTCTGCAGGTGGAGAAAAAACGCTGGTTGGGCTTTTGGAAAAGGATCAACATGATACAATTTGTGTTTTGGATAGCTCATACTAACAAGTCTCATACTAACAGACTTGAGGGGGAGAAATTGAAAATAGGGAAAACAGTCAGAAGGTTGGTACATGTAAGAAAATAAACTTCATGAGAGTACTTGGCATTCCCAGTGTATCACTGCTGTGTGTATTCTCAGGACCTAAAATATAGAATGTGCTCAGTAAATAGCTGTTATGCAAAAAGTGACCTCCATTTATGTCCAGGAGGGAATGAAAAAGAGAAATGTTGAATAGAGGGTCATATTTGTGCAAAGAGAGCACATTCACCCACAGGTTTCCAGATAGCATTTTTTCCCAGATCATCATCCATGCTGTGCCAGCTAGCTGACTAGATTAAGCCATTTTTTTGTGGAGTATTGATCATTTCCAGACCCCTATACTTAGCATCATTGTGCATATATTATCTCATTTAATCTGTTTTTTAAAAAGTCTCTAGTATTAGATATTGTTATCCCCAATTTATGTGTGAACAAAGTGAAATATCTGCTGAAGGTAATGAGCTACTAAATTGTACCAGATTTTGATCACAAACCTGATTCTAAAGCCTATGATTGCTCCACTATAATCAGAGGAGCATAAGTCACTTGCTTTATTAACCAGAGGATTTTATATATCCCATTTCCATACACATTCCAAAAGAGGCCTCTATCTCACAGCCTCCACAAACAATAGCAGCAGATTTTGAAAATTTGTGTAAATGTGTTTTTAATAAACCACATCAAAATTTTCTATATGCCTTAATAAGCTTATGTATTCTCAGGAGACCTTATTAGATAAAGATAAAATATTTTAGAAAGCCCCCCATTCCTAACTACTTGAAGATGCATTAATCATTTTAAATCTCCCCCAAAATCATGGGCAAAAAGTCATATTGTTGACTCTGGCTTAAAGAATATAAATGCTACCCCTTCCCTCATGAAATATCTTTGGAGGAACTGCCGCAAATACTGAACATGAGGTGGACCCAGAAAATCCTCTAAACAAATAGATTCTACCTAGCCCTGCTATAAAGCCTACCTGATATAATTCTACTCTTTCCTTTGCTTCGGCCCTCCCTTGCTAAAGTTATTTGAAAGTATATTGCTTTTCCACTCTGGAAATGCTATTTTACACTCTTTGTTTCTAATAGGGCTCTGGAAGTAGCAACATAATATTCTTTTTCTTCCAGATGTTGCCCTTTCCTCTGTAGAAAATGAATTTTCCACCTATTATTTCAAAATACCCTGTCAGATGGTGTCCTGCTTATGGCCCTGGTGCATCCCCAACACGAAGACAAAATGTCTCTCAGGGATGGAAAACAACATTCATTCTAATCCATGTAATTGCTTTAAAAATGTCCATGTTTTTATTAGTAGTCCTTCTATTGCTGTCAGAGGATGATTATACTCTTTTCGAAATGTCTCTCTTATTTTCCATTTGCGTTGAAAAAAATATTTCGATTATAGAAACATGCAGTCGAGTTAGAAAGACAGTTCTTATTCATCTACAATCAACCCAGAATTTCAGAATTTTGCGGAACCAAGAGAAAGAATAGATTAAAATTTACTTTTGACAGAAGCCATAAGAAATAAAAAGGTTGTGAGGGAAATTATGTCAATCAGTTGTGTCTACAAGATCATAACTCTGTGCTTATTTTATCTATAAAACAGGGATAACAACATTCATATTACAGGGTTTTGATGAAAATTCAATATTATACATGAAAATGCTTGGCATGATTCTTGGTAACTAGAAAAATTGAACAAAGAGTATTAAAAGTAGTAGTTGTTGTTATTGCTGCTGCTATTTCAAGGGAAACATTAATCTTCATTCCTTATTCATCAAACGCTTATTGATCATATATAACACAGTCCCCCATGGGAGAATCTGTCAATGTAGTGAGGGAGACAGATAGTAAATAGTTAACTATTATGTAATGTGATAACTATTACAATAGAAGTATTTAAGAACTGCTCTATGAACATAGATGTAGCAATTTAAATAATACCTTATACTTACATAGCATTTTACAGTTTTCAAAGCTGTTGTCTCACAAAAACCATTTGAAGTAGATTTAGAATACCTGGTTTTATATATCATCATCATCATCATCATCATGGCCACCACCATCATCATCATCATCCTGGCAGCTACCATTTGTTACATGACTACTATGCCAGGCCCTGCTAGGAGCTTTCCATGTCTTATGTCTCTTAATCATTACAAGAAACCTACAAAGTAGCTAGTTTGATCCCCATTTTATCAATGGTGAAAGTAAGATTCAATGAATTTTATTGACTTCCCTAGTAAGTGATGTAATCCGAACATGGAAACAAATCTGTCTCCAAGTCATGGTCTTTTCTCCAATCACAGTTGAGTTATAGACATAAAGCAGCTCAGAGAAAATTACATTAGGGATCAGGAAGAGGAAATTTTTTTCTTAATGTGATCTAATATATCCATCTTGGATAAATAATGCAAAAGAGAGGCTGACAATTAATACTCTGATCTCTGCACTAGATATGGAAGTCATCCTTATTCTAGATCTGTCCTACTAGTTGCCATTCAGCAAAGCTAAGGCATATCGACAGATAAGTTTCATAAACAAGTGGCCTTTGGAGAAGTTATTACACCAGCTTAGACAGTCTATAGTTGAATTTAACATTGACGTTGCCAATTCTAGCATTCAATCTTTGAGAAATTATATTGGCCATCCAGAATATAGAATAGACAACTTTCAGATGGCTGCCAACTAAAACCAAATGTTTGAACAAGCTGCTAGCCCTTAGACAGGAAAGCTAAAAGTGTTAAGGAAAACCCTTAATTACTTTATTGCAAACTAAATCAAGACAAGGAGAACAAATCCTCATTATAGAAACCTGATAGTTCAGAGATGGTCCACAATATTCTCATATTACTGACGACCACTCACCCTTGTTTCTGCCAAAGTTGGCTCTTGGAGGTAACAATTATGTTGCTTAATTTGGCCCCCATAGGAAATCTTAAATGAGAAATTTCTGCTAGGTAAAAACAAAAAACAAAAAACAAAAACAAAAAACTTGCTCTTTAAGAAATTAGTATGTTTCTTCCTCTCTGACAATAAGAACTATGTAAATTATCACATTAGTCTTCAGTGGCTAGGGAACTAATTGATTTTTCTATTAATTCATAGCAACTACGTTAATTGTAAGGTTAGTATTTTTTCTTTATTTATTCATGTTTCCAGTAGGGCTCCATTTTTAAAACAAGGGATAACAAAAGCATTTATTTTTAATGGTTTTTCTATCATTTTATAAATAAAGGATACAGTCTCATTTTTTTCCAGACCTTACATTTATCATTAATGTGTGAACATCACTCATTCTTTCAAATTCTTACAATATACTATTTTTTTTTTCTATGCTGAACACTGTCTCTGGCTCCTAGTAGTGGAGAAGTTAAACAGATAAAATACAATGTGACGATTACTACCAGTACTGCAATGTGATAATTAGTACAATTATTGGCAAGCTGTACAAAATGGGTATCAAACATGTCTCTTCATATCCACATGAACTGCAGGCTAGTTTCCTTGGTGGGTACAGTAATACTGACTGATTAATGTGGCTTTCCGAGATGTATCTCAGAAACTCAAGCACCTCAGAGCTCTGAGTGAATTAAGAGGTTTTAGATCTGGACAAATCACTATTCACACCTCCTTAGAAAGGTCTCTCTGTCTTCTGCAGTCCACAAAGATCTCTCTAGCTCTGCATCCTGAGGTGTTCCCTCCAGATCAGACACAAAAAGCTCTAATCATCTAATGCAGGCAACCACAGGAGACAGGTTCTGTGTCCTAAGCCTGGATGTGAGCCCTCGAGAGCTTAGGTTTCATTTACTTTTACACAAAACATCGTTAATCAAGCATCTAAATTCAACTCAGTTTAATAATCATGTATTAATCTCCTATTTTTTCCTGGAAGCACAGAAATAATTAAAACTCCCTATTCAAAGTTCAAGACTAGTTGAGGAGACAAACACTTAAACAGGTTTAATATAGTGTGTGAAATTATGGTGATGAGGGTATGTCCAGGATTTTTGGCCCATGGTAGGATTCATAATTTGGGAAAGAACTTTGCTGATGCTGGCCAGTGAGGGTGGGAGGAGACAAGGAACAGAAGAAATAGATGTTGGAGAATAATCCAATTACCTATTTACCATCCAATGCACAATACTAAGGTGGGGCCAGGGTAACTGAGGTAGAATTTTGTACCAGGGACACAGTATGGCAAGTGAATGGCATAGACATGGGAGCCAAGCAGCAAGTGAGGCTGAAATCAATCAGGCAGTAAAGATCCTGCAGGGCAGTACAGAGAGAGGATTCTGCTTCTCTAGGAGATGGGACTGACTTGAGGTCAGTGCCAGAACTCACTTCAAGCAAGTTGGGATTCAGGCTCGAGCACTAGTCTTATCCGGTCCCGGTGACGAGAGTGCTGGAGACTGAAACTGAGGCAGAAGTCCAGCTTCTTGTGGTAGAGAAAGGTTCTCCAAGAGCATGCAAATTGCTGAGGTTCCCCACTTACTCTCATGCCCAGACACCGAGGACTATGTTTATAGCGGCAAGATTAAATTTAGACACCATCTGCTAGTAGTCTGAGACTAGTAATAAGCGTCATGTTTAGAAAAAAGATTGGCATAGGGTCTTGATCTGAAAGACTTGAGATTGAAGGAGTATAGAATGGATAAAGGCAGTATCAAATATAATTGTTGTTGAAACAGTTTTGAAGGTTCGGAAAAAGTGATTTTCAACCTCTTCTATCAAGACAATGGGCATCATTCTTTTCTCATTTGTCTGAAGTTATCAGCAAGAAGTACCATCATTCACTGCCATTTTGTAACTTAAGTGTCACATAACTGTTGTAATAGAAACTTGAGAAAGTAAAGAACTTCACTCTATTTTTCTCCATTGTACTTCCCTCATCTTCTACTTATATGTAGATTTACGAATTATTTTTCTCTCAGGAGAGCCACAAGGAACCTGTCAGAAATATTCCAGCATATGCAAATCCTAACTATACAGACAAAAATAATCTTTGTTCTATTCCTCATGTGCTCTGTGGGAGTTTTGCCTTGTTTGCATGATTGATCAGTTTGCATGTGACTTTTCAAAATCACTTTTCAAATGGAGATGTGAAACAGAAAACAAAGGTAGGGGTGTGTAGGCCTGGGCTGGGTGAAGGGGCACCCAATCCAGGATAAGCCCTTTCAGCAGCTTATCCATATTCTTCCTGCACATATCAGATGGTCACTATCAGTTGCAGGTTTGGTAGTCTCCATTATATGGGCAACAGGAGTTAAAATCCCACAAAGATAAACTGTAGAGTGAACAGGATCTTTTTTGTTTTTTGGATTGTTTTCTTTTTCTTCTGGTTGACAGTACTTCTATAACTAAGTGCATTAGATGGTATGTAAACCACCAAAGCCCTGCTGGGATCCCTAAACATCCTCAGGATTCATTTCCCTATAGTTCAGGAGTTTGTGGTGTCTCTGGCCCTTTCTACTGGGTAACTTCTGCACTTTTCTTCAGAAGCGCTCTCTGTATCTAATTTCAAGAAAGAAACCATCGCTCTACACTCTTCAAAGAGGTGTGTCTCCCTCTTTTCCCAGCACAGACACAACGTGTTCCTTGAATAAACCATATAAAAGATAATCCACTGCCATAAAGCACTGTTCTAAAAAAGAATTACCCCAAAATATTACTTTTTCTGGATTTTATCTCCTCTTCTTCTTCATCTTCACCTCTACTACTTTTGTTCACCCTTCATCACCTCTTACCTGTATTACGAACTAGTCCTTTAACTTGCCTCCCTGTGGCCATCGTCAATGATCTCTTCACCTTTCTTCCCCAACTTTTTCTTCCTCCCACTCCAAACTTCTAATTCATTATTTCATTAATAGTGATTTAAAAGTGCAAATGTGACTTGCAAATGTAACTTGTGATTTAAAAATCACAATCACCCGTGATCAAATACTAAGGATGAGAAGAGAAAGGGAAAATAGCAACAGTTTTGAGCATCTGGAAGTTGTCAGACTCTGTGCTAGGTCCTATTATACATATATATATACATATACATATACATATACATATACGTATACATATACATATACATATACATATACATACATATACATACCCTACATTCTCACAATAATGCTTCAACATAATGTGTTATTATCTCACATTTATTGTGAAGAAACTAAGGTTCAGGGAGCTTACATAATTTGCCTAAGGTCATATGGCTAGTAGATTCAGTACAAAGCATTTGAGATCTATAGGCACATATCAAGTTCTATAAGTTTGCCACTGCCAATTCTAGGTTCTGGAGGCATAGAGATAAATAAGATTTCTGACCGTATCTGACTCTGAGAGGCCCACAATGGAGGAGACACTCAGACTAACAGTAAATTACAATGCAATGTAGAAAGTGCAAGGCTGAGTGGCAAAGTCGGGGTTTGAACTTAAGGTCCTTCCAATTAGACCACTATTTGCCTATTTTTGCAAAGATGAGAAACTGTTTAATGTTAAAACTATCCTCAAACTTTCATACAATAATATTTGTATTTTTTACTCAAGAACTATGCAACGGCAAAAGTTACAATGAATTCAGTGAAGTTTTTGAAGGAATTTACATTTTATTCATCATAACAGCAACAATGTCTACTTGAATCCATACCTTTGTGTGATACACTATCGGTCCATGTACAGTGAGTGAACAGCCATATTTGAATTTGAGACCCATCTGCAATAACCTTGGATCCTTAGTCCATTCATTGGAAATGAGTCCTTCACTTGTAAGCTCCTCTGACACAACATGTCTTCCAACAGGGTTCTGCAGTGTTGACAACTAGAGAGCCAGGGTGAAACATGCTTGATTAAAGGTCAGGTAAGCAAGCATGTACCTTGGTCAGACCTTGGACAGTAATGAAAAGCCTTTGGTCCCTTCTCTAACCCATCTGGACATCCATGCACAGGAAAAAGAGAGAGAGGGAACTACCATTTCTTAGTGTCTTCTTTGTGTAGGCCACATAATTTATAATCTAAATATTAAGCCAAGTCATGTGTTTAAAACCTTTTGGCAGAATCTTGCCTTCCCGCTTTTAGCGTCATGGCCTGCCTTTCCTTTTCTTCACCCCATTTATCTTCTTCTCTTATTTTTCCCAGACGTACTTTGCTCTTTTACATCCCAATGCCTTTGCTAAAGCTGTTATTCTGCCTGGAAAATCCATGACCAGTTTCCATTTTTTATCCTGCTAAACCCTCTCATGCTTCAAGATCCAACTCCTCTCTGAAGCTATCACCAACCTACGCAAGAAGATTTCTTTCATTTATGCTCTGGTCACACTTGATTTACCCTTCCTTTATAGCACTGAGCACACTGTATTATAATCATTTGTTTACATATGTGTCTTTATCACTGGCCTACACTCTTTTGGTGGCTGGGAATGCATCGTATTTCTCTTAAATCCCCAGTGTGTACTACTGTGCTTGGAACATAATATGCACTCAATAAAAGGTGACTGTATGAATACATAAATAAACGAATGCATGCTTAATAATCTTTGGTTGAATGTGTTAACATTGACACACTTCTGAAATTGTCTGCTTCATGTTTGGAGAATGTATTACAGTTTCTGGTCCTATCATTTGTCACTTTCTAACGTACTCATAAAAACACAGAATATCAGTGTTGGAAGACATTTTAAGGCCATTTAACCGAATCTTCCTACTAGGGCAAAAATCTCCTTTCTGTTATCAGGAGTCATTCACTCTCTGATTGAATAACTTTTGTGATAGGAGTTCACTGCCTTATATAGTAATACAATCATTCTTTAACAATATTAACTATTAGGAATGTCAAACAATATCTATCTATCATTTCCTCCTATTGATACTATTCCTACCCTCTGAAACTATTTACATATATTTTCTCCTTCAAATGACATCCTTCCAGCTATCTGGTAAAAAAAAATGAGAAATTAAGCAATCACTTGCCCGAGGCATTCTGGGGTCTCAGAAGCCCCTCCTGATTTCTAGGATCAAAACTGAGGAGGCAGATTTAGCAGATTTAGAGGCAGCTGGCAGGAACAGTCAGGTTCAGTGACCAAGAAACTAGTAAATGTGGACTTAACCTTAGAAGGCACCAGGAATCCAGATGATGAAGAGAAAGAGAAAGAGCTTAGGTGGCACACTAAGTTGTTGGCAGGGGAGGCGGCATAGGCAAAAAGATGGCGTTTACAAAAGCAGTCCAGCAATTTAGAAGGATAAAGTGCAAAATGGGATAGAGTGTGATAAATGTGAGGCTGGGCATGTAGTCAGTAAACTGAGTGTCAGAGAGGTGGTGGCTCACCCAAAGTTACATAGCTAGACAGGGAAAGAGGCTGGCTCTAGCCAAGATCTTTTGGGTTCCAGTCATTTTTGCTAGTCAGATGTCCTTATACTATCTTATAACATCTCCCTATCAGCTCGTCCCTTAATACTAGCCACAAAGTGATGATTCAAAACTGATCCCTTAGATTGAGTTTTATTTCCTCACTGAAACCTTCACATTACAGTGGCCTCTCCATTACCCCTCATGGATGGCTCCTAAACCAGGTTTATACCACAGGAGGACTCGGGTCAGAGTTTCCTATCAGAGGCCCACCCAGAGATATTGTACAACTCCCTTTTCTAGGACACACAGGATTGTCACCCACTATGCCTAAACACATTCTTCTTTAACTATATTAGTTACCAGTTAGTTTTATGGATATGAAAGCATTTTTAAAGATGATTTTTCCATATCTCTCCTCCAAACAGTTTGTGTTAACTTTTACTTCAGAAAAATCCAATTTCCATTTGTTCTAAGTTACTGGGAGGCACTTATTTTCCTCCTTGTATAACACCTATACAATCTCAGCCTTTGCTATTGAAAGGGAAACAACAAAAATAAAGATAGGACAGGCCTCTTGACAAAATTCATCCCATGACACAAAATGCAATCAACCTTCTCAGTTTCATCTCTTGCCACAGCCCCGAAGAACAGCCCCTAGAGACTCAATCTCCTGTTCCATGTTGAAGGCCTTAGTATGAATAATGTTCCTAAATGATTCTCTTTTCAAGGTTGATGAGTTGAGATAGAAGTGACTTTGCCAAGGTCATACAACAAATCAACATCAGGGGAGATGTTAGAAGCTCTGGGTTTTGCCGTGGCTTTACCTTGAGCCATGATACTCAAGAGAGCTGCCAAGAAAGTGATGGAAAATAAGATAGATAGATAAATGATAGATGATAGATAGATAGATAGATAGATAGATAGATAGATAGATAGATAGATAGATAGATGATAGATAGATGATAGATAGATGATAGATAGAGATATATAGATATATATCTATATATCTATATATATATAAATATATATAAATATATAGATATATATATATATAAAATGTATGCCCCATGTGAGGCTTACCCGGACAAATGATTCCTACATTGTGAATTTAGGAACAGGTTCAATATAAACATAAAAGAAAACTTCCCACATTTACTGTTCCCAGCAGAGCTGGTATAAGTGACTGCACTAAACAAACAGTTATTTTCTGGGAGATGCATTTAATTCACTCCCTGTTGATCACTTTCTTGGGGGTCATTCAATCAGCAGGAAAGCTTGGCTGTCAAAGATTCCAGAAATGCTCCTCTGACACAGTGATAAGCAAGACATTTGGGTTGCTTTCCATTGGCTGATCTAACAAGACTCTCTCACTTTTCTTTGAAATCCTATGCAATTATTTATTTCTGTTTAGGTAAGAAAGAAAAAAGCATCTTGTCTCATAATCTAAGAGTAGTTTCAAAATGTTTAGTAGTTTTTTTTCTTTTTCAGACACACAGAAAGAAACTTAACTAGATAATAAATATCTGGCCCACATATAACTATTAACGTTCACTGGTTCTCTTTTAAATTAAACTGTAGGAAGGTCACCTTGATTACAACATCTCAGATACATTCTCAAATAGCTACAGGCTTTGGTCTTAATATCCAGAACCCATTGTTCTTAGGGGTGAAATGAACTGGAACTTGGAAATCAAAAAGATGAATATCTCAAAAATTAAATTATGCTATCTTGTTCTCTCTTGTTTTTGCTGTTCATTCCTGCCTATGTGAGTTGTTTCCCTGTTTCTCCAATCCTTTTCCATCATTATGTAGTAGAATGAGCATGGACTTTGTCATCATAAAGACTTTACATCCTAGGTATAGTACTTGCCAGCTACCTGGCTTACTAAACCTCTTTGAGATCCAAGTTCTTCCTCGGTAGAACTTGCTAACCTCTGATATATTTATATACTTGCTAACCTCTGTTATATATATATATATATATATATATATATATATATATATAACAGAGGTTAGCAAGTATATAAATATATATATAAGTATATATATATATATATATATATATATATATATATATATATATATATAAATAACAGAGTTTAACACAAGTCTTAGCATAGAGTATGTGCTCAATAAACATTACTTTTCTTCCCCCTTTTGCCCACCATATTGGCCACCATGACATCCAGGGGTTTTTCTCAGAATAGAGCCAACCTATCTTCAGGAATATGCCCTGGTACCCCAATAACATTCTTCCCTCCTACTCTGCAGCTCTCCTCAGAACTGGCTTTAGTAGCCACAAAGATGTAGTTTTTCATCTCAACTCCTCTAATTTCAACTCCTCAGAGACTTTGTTTCTTTATCTTAAAAAAAAAAAAAAAAATGTTACCTATGCTGTAGGTTCGCTATGCTATGAACATTAAATAAATGGAAAGCATGTTGTGGAGAACTTGACCCATCACAAACTGTAGTTTTTTTCAACTAATTACTAAGAATTCACCAGGGTTCCCTTGTCTGCTAAGTCTAAGCCTAAACTAAACATAAGAAGCAGAAAGAAAACACTATTTCCTGACCTCCAGAAGCTCACAGTCAGGAACAAGATGTTAGGTAAATTAACTGTTAACACGTACTTGGGGAAGGGTCTAGAAATGCATTTAGAGATCTCTCCCCACAGTGTATTCAGTTCTAAAGGGGCTTCAGTGTGCTGTAAATCATAAAGGACAACCATGCTGGCTTCATAAAAGAGTTTTGTTTCAAAGCAAAAAAAAAAAAAAAAAGCATTTCAAGTGAGTCTAATTGTCATATGCAACTCTCTGCAGTGATAGGATTCTCTCTTCAACATCCTCTAGAGGTGACAGAGTGCTCAGTGTCTTGAGAGACACCCAAGTCCTTACTGAATTCTTCTGACTGCTGAAAAGTACAAGCTCAAAGAGAACTATAAGATGGCACTCTCTACATTTCATTCACTTAAGTGGCTTACTATCCCCAAGACAGATCTTTAAAAGGAAAGATTAAATTTCTTCAAAAGGTAAACTTAAAATGTAGAATTTAGAAAAAGAGAAGAATGCATTATCAATACTATATACCCTTTCCCTTGAATAATATTCTCTATATTTTGGCAGCATTTTACCATTTACAATCCACATTTTTTATTTAAGTATCTTATTTATGATCCGAAGAAAAACCTTGTGAGGAAAGTAACTTCATTTAAAAATATATTTTTTATATTTTATATTTCTTTGAAATGAAGTTGTGTTTTACAATCAACATAGTATCTCTTTTCTTCCCTGAAAAGTTGATAAATCAATATAAACCTTATTAAATTGTTGTACAATGCATGCATATTAACATTCATTTGTTTTCTTTTTTAGAGATATTGGAAGCTAAGACCCAGATAAAGTCTTTAACCCAATAATCCAGAGCAAGTGAGTAAAAGGATCAGGGTTGGAATTCTTAAACCTTGAGTTTTAGGTAATGCTCTTTTTCACCGTCTAGCTCTGGTCCAGACTCAGCAAGCAGGACTGCTCTTCCTAAAGGATAATTAAAGCCTCTCCAAGAAGTGTAACTGGAAGAACGACACTGTCGACCATAAATATTCTTTAACCTAGTAGCCAGTTCTATTCCCCAAAATTTACATCTTTGGCTTTTCCTTTTGGCTATATAAACAATACTTGACACAACACCCATAATATGTATGTCTGTATGTGTGCACTATAATTTTATGCCCCACTTTATTCCACAAAGGATTTGAGGTAACCTAAATAAATATAAACCATAATATTGTAAAAATAAAAGAACACAATATAAAAACCAAGATTAAGAAAACAAGTCAAAGCTTGAGGCAAGGGAATCAGAGCACAATTGTATAAGCCGTAAGTGCCCAAACAGAAGATATTGTTAAGTCATGAACTTGGCTAAGAGTTTTCTGACAGTCATAGCCAAAACAATGACTTGCATACTCTGTGTATAAAACTTACCGTAACTCATCTAAGGAAGAAAAAAATTTATTTCAAATGAGCTCATGTCAGGCTCTATGCAGGGAAATTGATAGATGTCATGAACAGTGATCTCAGTAAAGTCCCTAAGAGCAAACACACATAACTTTTTTTGTAAGGTCATTTTTTGCAGTGTTCCTAGATAAAGTGTGAAGACAGTGAAAGCCAACTGTATAGCAGAAAAATAGTCCAAAACAACCTGGTACAAGTATGGGTGAGGATAACAGTCATGGTTTTGTCCTGCTGTTTCCCTGGATATTCTAAGGCTCCCACACAGGTATATGCATGGGAAAGCCCTCTGGCAAAAGTAAAAGTTTATATAGGGGTAGTCATTCTTTAACTTCAGCTCCTTTTCAGCTGTTTTGTTTTATTTCTCTTATGCTCTATTTTGCCTTTGAAATGCTTTCTTACAGAACTGACTACATAGTTTGTGAAGCCTAGTATGAAATAAAAATGTAGGCCTCTTGTTCAAAATTATTAAGAATTTCCAGAGAGCAAGAACAAGGCATTAAACCAAGCATGGCACTCTTCTAAGTGTACAGCCCGTGAGACTGCATAGGTACCATGCCCATGAAGCCATCTCTGGATTCTTGCTGTCACTCATTGAGTACTCCTGAATAGGTCGTTAGTACTCCTTATTAGCTGAAATATTTTTAGGCATTGTTATATCAGTTATTGACCAGTCCTTCCCATTCTTCCTCTTTCACTTTGATATCTGCCCATTGATTCTGACAGCAGTGTATGCTACTGATGATGATGATTGTAGAGAGTAAGCAAAGCAATGAAAATGAAAATGATGATACTTTAAACAGCTTGGTCAGAGCCAGAGGACCAGATTTGGAGGAGCCGGGTCAAGATACAGACCCAAAGAGGAATACTGTAGTGTGGAGCAGTAAGGATGCCACAAAAATTCTATGTTATCTCATGATTTTGCCGAGAACTCATTGGTGTGTTAGAACTTTGTGTTTAAAAATGAGAATTAGTGTTTCCTGAAACTAAGTGAGAAGCTAGCCAAGGAAACTTATCAAAAGTTCCTTATTGACTAGGGAAACTTATAAAAAACTGACAAATTGGAAAATTCTGTCTTGAGTTTTAACAAATCCTTAATTCTCTGCCCTTCCACTAGTCTGATTACTAGATAGTCTTTTTCTACCTCTAATAGAGGCTCTGCCATTAAATCATCGTGTGGCCCTGAGTTTCGTTTAACTTTTATTAATCTCACCTTTCATATCTGTAAAACAGGAATATTTTGTGCTGTTCTACCAAAGACCAATTGTGAGGATCAAAGATGCTTTGCACATAGAATGTTCAGAAAATATTATTAAGGTAACATAAATCTATTGCTGACACCTCCTTATGACATTTAGGAGGTGTCAGCAATAGATTTATGTTTCACTTGGAAGTTTATTTTTAAAAGGTAGATATGTAGTCATTCAAGGGACATTAGCCATCAGTAAGCAAACAGAAGAGAATTTGGAGAAATGGAAAAATGGAAAAGATGTTCAAAAGCTCACACATCTGGGCTAAGTACACCAAAGTTCCATTCACATCACCCAGGAGTTCAACGCTACCAAAAATCTCAATTCCTCTCTCCTGTGCGACCAAACTGACACAGGGCAGGCTCTGTGGTAGACCATGTGCTGGACACTGGAGGTAGAGATGATTCAGACACAGTCTCTCCTCTGGGGTTGGGGGGAAGATCATGGTCCAAAAGGGGTTCGCTTAGCACAGGAGTAGGAGGAGGAGGTTGGGGTAGGATGGAGTGGTAGAAAATTGTACTACTGAAGCTTTTAACCAAGTTCCTTTGAAACAGATCCGTCATTCACAGAGCATACATATATGAGTGTACATGTGGTTGTGTTCCCATGTACCAATGCATATTTGTATGTGTGCATATACCTATTTGTGTAATATCTAAGAAAAGATAGAGGAAAAGTTATGAAAAGGAAAAAAAAAACAGTCAGATGATGCCAAATATGCTAACTACAGAAAATTTAGGAAAACCCTAAATTTTTGACTCCTTTCATTCACTCATTTATTCATTCGACCAACCAGAATTTACTGGGCACCAGCTACGTGCAAGCCACTGGGTACCAGGAGGAATACAAAGAAGAATCCTTAGGCACAAATCCTGCCTTAAATATTGGAATCATTTAAGTTTCTTTCCTGCCTACTAAACTGTAAATTCCTCAAAATCATAGGCTTTATCTATTCCATATATTACAATAAAAAAAATCTGTGGAACTGAACTGACAATGAAAAAACAGAAATGTTATTCTGTATGTTATAGAATATTTTATTCGATACTCCATTCTTCAAAAAGGAAAGAGCCACAACTGCAAAGATATATGCTACTTTGCTTGCTCCACCGATGGCCAGGACAAAATACTATAGAACTAGGGGCAGAGAAGGCTTCCAGTCAGGCAGATTAATCATAGACTTCCACTAGTCCCGAAGAGGGACTGCTTCAAACTGACCCCACTTACCTTAATGAGGATAGGATGTCCTGGTGGGGTAAAATTAGAGAAGCTGCCAAATTGACTTTGGTATATCATACTCACATTGGCACAGCTCACGGGATTTGGTTAATTGGGAGTTCATTTTCAGTAAGCAAACCATAGCGTGGGCCATCTATAACAGAAACAGACTGAATTCTCATGGATAATTGCGTGAGCCCAGACAAATGCTCCATCTCCTTGGGGCTATGAGGGCTAGTGGCCACCAGGAATCATATTTGACTCTCCTACAGCTTGCTCCCAGCCAATCCAGGGCCAGTGGTCTCTGACAGACAGTGATGAAAGGATTAGTGAAAAAAGATCAATCACCTTAAGAACTGAATTCATGGGAAATGGGCATTTACTGAGTACTTCCTAAGTGCTAAGCACTATATTGAGTGTTTTATGTTATCTCTTTTTAATTCTCAAGATAACCTTAACTGCAGTTTAGAGATGAGAAAACCAAGGCTTAGAAAGATTAAGCAACTCCTCTGTCATAGCTAGAAAGTAGGAGAGCTAGAAATGAATCCCAGGTCCATCTGTTAACAAAGTCCATAATCTTTCCTTTTCTGAACCTTCAGGCAATGCCAAAGTAGGCAAAGCAGTCTGTTAGCACCAAATATTTTCAATTTATCTACATTTCCAGCCTTAATACGTAGTGAGATAAGATGCAAAACAAAACAAAATACCAAAATCTTCACAAATCAGAAAATGTTTAATACTCAACTTGAATAAATGTTTATGATAATGAAAGGATTAAGATGCATAAATTGTTAATATTTAGGAAAATTTGACAAAATTGTTTTTATCTGTTGCAAACCCTGTTGAATATTTAATGATCTGATCTGTGCCTATGTCTGCTGGAGCTGCCATGAAAGGCAAGAGGGATCTCTTCCTACATTATGTTGCATTTCTGGAGGTGGCTTGAACCATCACCCATGTCTTAGGGACAACATGAAATCTCAATCTCCTTCCTTGATATCTCCCCTGAGTTCCAGAGACATTTATATGTCCAACAGACAGGTCGGCTCTTCTATCCGGATGTCCCACAGGATTTTGTATAAAAATGGGCACATTACTGTTTTTCCTCACCTCAAATCTGCCTCTCCTCCCATACTGCTTAACCTTTTACCTGTATCTGAGACTAGTGCCATCTTCTACTTTATCCCCTAAACAAACACTTAACGATCTTTCCCAAACACTGCTCTTAGTCACTAAGCTCTTCCTTAAATTCAAATTCTATCTTTGAAATATATATGTTGCCTTTATAGTACTTATTAAATTGTAGAATTTTACATTTTTTGTGATTTTTAAAAATTTGATTTTATGATTATTCAAATAATATTTATCCCCATATTAAACTGTAAATTTCATAGTAGCAGAAACATTTATTTTTTCTCATCATTTTATTCTGTGCACCAATAACAGTGCTTGATACATACTAAGTATACAATAAATACATGTAAAATAC
>NW_011888916.1:4765742-4936005 GCF_000151845.1 Pteropus vampyrus
CAAAACAAAATACCAAAATCTTCACAAATCAGAAAATGTTTAATACTCAACTTGAATAAATGTTTATGATAATGAAAGGATTAAGATGCATAAATTGTTAATATTTAGGAAAATTTGACAAAATTGTTTTTATCTGTTGCAAACCCTGTTGAATATTTAATGATCTGATCTGTGCCTATGTCTGCTGGAGCTGCCATGAAAGGCAAGAGGGATCTCTTCCTACATTATGTTGCATTTCTGGAGGTGGCTTGAACCATCACCCATGTCTTAGGGACAACATGAAATCTCAATCTCCTTCCTTGATATCTCCCCTGAGTTCCAGAGACATTTATATGTCCAACAGACAGGTCGGCTCTTCTACCCGGATGTCCCACAGGATTTTGTATAAAAATGGGCACATTACTGTTTTTCCTCACCTCAAATCTGCCTCTCCTCCCATACTGCTTAACCTTTTACCTGTATCTGAGACTAGTGCCATCTTCTACTTTATCCCCTAAACAAACACTTAACGATCTTTCCCAAACACTGCTCTTAGTCACTAAGCTCTTCCTTAAATTCAAATTCTATCTTTGAAATATGTATGTTGCCTTTATAGTACTTATTAAATTGTAGAATTTTACATTTTTTGTGATTTTTAAAAATTTGATTTTATGATTATTCAAATAATATTTATCCCCATATTAAACTGTAAATTTCATAGTAGCAGAAACATTTATTTTTTCTCATCATTTTATTCTGTGCACCAATAACAGTGCTTGATACATACTAAGTATACAATAAATACATGTAAAATACATAAATCTATTGCCTCCTTGCCACCCTGTTAGTTCTCATCTTCATGATTTTTCAGCTGAGTTATACCAACAGTTTCCTAATTGGTCCCTGGCCCATTCAATAAGTCATCCCCCATTCTGCCAGGGTGAACTTTCTCAAGTGTATAGCTGATCACTGAAAATGTCCCTTCTTTTTTCCCAACTGAGAGCTAATACAACCAAACAGCTTACAGCTTGGTGCAGCCTTACCTTATAATGGAAAGCACTCTGTACGATGAAGTAAGAAAACTGATGTCTGATGTCTAGTTGACCAGCTAAGCTTATTTAGCATATTCTGAAACTTTTAAAGTCACAAATTGTCTTAAGAATCAGCTGAAATATGTGGTTTATGTAGAAATATGCATAAAAATTTGAATACAATTATCAGTATCTTCCCGGATATGAAGCTGAGTTCTGATCCCATGATAAGACCCTTGACTTAGCTGTGTAGCCTCAAGCAATCATTTTACATTCATGGCTGTGGTGACCTCTTCTCCAAACTTCAGTCGAGGATGCCATTATTATACTGGTGCCAGAAGCCTGGAGCTCATGACCTCTTGAAAGCCTTCTCTTCTGTTGTTGTTCATTACCTGATCTCTGCTCTCTTCTCATATTCTACTATTCTAACCCTCAAAAAGGACATGAGGGGCTTAAAATTCAAAGTGAGCTCTCTTCTCATGTTCATAGCATCTTCTTACATAGCCTTTCATACTTATTACCTTGTATTAGAACAGAGGGACATGTATCAGTCCTTACTCCCTTAACAGAATAAGATAAAATGTCTTATTAACTTTTTATATTTATAAAATGAGGAAGTATTCAGTAAATATTTATTAAAGTCATATAATAAATATTTAGTGAACACTTATTACATGCCAAGCACAGTTCTAGGTGCTTGGGAAACATCAATAAACAAAGTAAAGATCCCTACCTTTGTGAAACTTACATTCTAGCAGGAGAAGACAGCCAATAAACAACAAACATAATTTTAAAAAGAAAATTATATAAGTCTGTTAGAATATGATAAGGACTATGAATAACAAAAAGTAGAGCACGATAAGAGACATCAAGAGTGCTATGATGGGAGCATGGTTGAAGTTTTAAGAAACATGTCCAAGGTAGATACCATTGAAGAGAAATCTGAGCAAAGACTTGAAGGAGGGGAGTTAGGGGCAATATGGATATCTGAGATAGGAGCTTTCCAGGCAAAGAAAACAGCCAGTGCAAAAGCCTTAAGGCAGGAAAGTGTCTGGCATGTCTGAGGAATAGCCAAGATGCCAGCACAGCTGGGTCACTGTGAGCAAGGGGGAAAGTAGTAAGAAATGAGGTGAGCAGAGGTGCGATATGATCTGACCTGTGTTTTAAAACAATCACTCCAGTGGCTCTGTAGAGAACAGACTGCAGGGGTAAAAGCATAAGGCCAGGAGAAGGTCACTGCAGTAAATCAGAAGAAAGATGGTGGTGACTCAGACCACTTCAGCAACATTCGCAGGGCATCTACTGGGGTTCTGGCTCTGTGAAGGTATAAAGAAGGTAACACTGTCTCTAACTTAAGAAGCTCACCATTAATAATCGCTTCCTAACCTAATTTTCCAGCCTCATTTTCTACCACAGGACTCAAGCTCTGCTCCTCTTTCCCATCCCAGCACACAGGACTCCAGCCCAAATTGCTTATTATTTTCCAAACACACCATGCTTTCTCGTGCCTTTGCAGACTCTTCTTCTTACTCAGACATCCATCTATCTGTCTTGCTAAGCTCACAAATTTCAACTTCTTCAAGGCTCAACTCAAATGCCACCTTTTCAAAGACCTTTTCCCTAATAGCCTGTGCAGAATTGGTCACCTTCCTCTTTGTTTCTCTAGCATCCTATGCATATCACTTACCTAGTAGGTCTATAAAAAATAGATTCCTACTCAGCTGTAAAATACAGATACTATGACTTATCCGAAGTGTACAATATCTAGCAAGAGTCTTTGACTTCATTGTCTTTTTACTGAACACAGGGAAGAAGAGAGAGCAGACAAGAAAAGGAAAGAGGAAGAAAAGAACTAATACAAGCCACTTTTGAAAGGTTGACAACCCGGTCTGGAAAAACCACAGTTCAACACCATCTTTTTAAAAGAGACAACTTGAGGCTAGCAGAGTAAAAAGCACTCAGGTTCCAGTCATATTTCTCAGCAAATGTTCAGCTCCATAAACGGCCTTGGAAACTGGAGTGGATGACATAGTCAGTGGGAGTCAGTCACCTATAAAATTCTTCTAATCAGAACAGGCATCTGGATTCCTTGATCAAATTCAAGAAAGGACTTGTCAGTGTTTGGATCCTGACCTTTAGAGACTACTTGAGCTGTATGTCATGGGGCTTTGGGGATGCAAACATGCTGAGCAGGACAGTGAGCAATTGACTCACTGTGGGGAGTAACTCGGCACTGCCTGGACTTGGCACTCATAGCACTAGACCAGGGAGGACCAGGACTGGGAAGAGGCTGGGAGGTTCTGGAAAACTAGCCAGTCCTGGTCATGGTGAAGAATAAAGCCTAAGCTAGAGGGCAGTGGGTAGGGAAAGGGGTTGCCAGTTTCTGCACTGACTCACTCAAACTTCTCTCACTTAATCCTCATAACTACACTAAAATCTAGGCGAAATCATCTTTTATATACACATAATTGAGACATAGGGACATTAAGCAACTTATCCAGAGCTGTATAGATACAAGGTAGAGCCTGTATTTACACCTGCATCTTTTTTCAGATCTCTTTTACTCACAGAATTGAAGCAACCCATGTGGCTGCTCAGCTTAGGAGTCTGGCTCTGTCCTGGAAGGAAACTCAAGTTCTAGACATGGTTCTGTTCACCTTGCTACATGACTGAGGGAGAATAATTTCTTCTCTCTGAGTCTCATTTTTATCATTTGTTCATTAATAATTAGGACTAGGTGATCTTTAAGGTCTCTTCAAACTGAAATTCTATGATATCTAGTAAGAATTTTAAAGATGCTACTTTCTTCCCTCGTTCTCCTACTCCTCCACCATCCTCTATACACGCCTACATGCCCTCTTAAGAAGCAGAGTATAAAGAATCTTTTTTAGACTATCCAGTTTAGAAAGGGCAGTTTGACAAAGGGTAGAGCCCCTATGGACTTATCACTGTTGATTCACTCAGAGCTACATACTTCCCGTTACACTTAATGTCTCATCTTCTTTGCTTCTGTCAGGAAAACCTACCCTTCACCTAGCAAAAGAGAGCTGCCTTCATCTTCCACGATTCATTCTTTTAAAACTGCATCTTGGGGTTTCAGTTGCAGTAAAGAACTCTATTCAGCATGTAATTGGAGAAAATATAATGGAAATATTGAAATAAAAATAATATTCTCCCTAATATATTCATTTTAATTGTTCCTTTTCTCCTTAACAGAGTGAGTGGGAGTTTATCTCTTCTATTTCAGTTACATCTTCTTTAAATGACTGGGATTTAATAATGTGCTATTTTGTGAGCAGAGTTTTTTTCCTTTTTTTTCACCCTAACTCCCTTATGTGAAATCACATCTGGGGTCAAGTCAAATAATTTTATTGTTTCTGATATACTTGATCATAAGCCAAAGAACAGTAAGTATTCTACTTATGGTCCAAGTATCCTTATTAAGTTCTTATATTAAATAAAGGTTTCTGGAATGAGTTGAAAAAATAGTCCCAACAAAAAAAAGCAAACTTTTATGAAAAGGCATTAAGTTCTAGAGATGATGCAGAATTTTTATTAAAAAAAAAAAAAAAAGCAAATTGGAACAATAATTCTTGTGGCTACAATACTCTGGGGGATCACATAACTTTAATTCTCACAATAATATCATAAGATGAATATTATTTGCTCCATTTTATATGTGAGGAAATAGAGGCTCAGAAAAATTACATAAATTGCTTAATCACCTAAGTAGTGGTGGAACTTGGTGTTTAGACGTTGGTTCCAGAGAGAGGGATCAAGAAGAAAAGGGGCATTGCTGGAGAAGGAATTTTGTGTTTTTCCAAATCCTCCATAACAATCAAGCTCATTAATCACTTTAAGAGACAGTTGGCAGTCTAAACTCTAATATTGGACCCCATTCCAGACTACTTTGCATAATAGTTACTAGAAAGGACAGGAGACATTGTCCTTTTCAAAGCTTAGAAACCCTGGGACCCACCAGGAGATCTGCATAGTTGGTGGCTGCCAGGCTATGGGGTAGGAGGCAGGCTGTTCCAAGCAAGATCTGTCTCAGATAAGCCAACAAGAATATTTCTCTGGAAAGGGTGAAACCTGCGATACTTAAATGGTATCACTAGTTCTAACTTTGATGCAAAAGAGGCACGTTTGCAGATACACACACACATACACACAACCTACACATTACTCACACTTATACACACACACGAAACCATACATACTACATACACTACACATACATAAATCCACATATAAAACCACAAATACCACATGCAACGTATACACACATACACACACTATATGGGAGAATAAAATATAGGAATCAAAAAGGACCTGACTTCATATACTGCTGAAGAAAATGCGAAGTGGTACGGCCACTTTGGAAAACAGTCTGGCATTCTTCTGAAAGTTAAGCATAGCTACCATACAAACCAGCAATTCTACTCCTAATTATATGCCTGAGAGAAATAAAAACATTTGTCCATGAAAATTGTACATAAACATTCATAACACCATTGTTCACAATAGCCAAAAAGTGGAAATAACATAAACACTCATCAACCAATGAATGACTACAGTATGGCATTATCCAAATAAAACAATATTATTTGGCCATAGAAAGAAATTAACTACTGACATATGCTACCATATGGATGAACCGCGAAAGCATTATGTTAAATGAAGGAAGTCAATCCCAAAAACCACATACTGTATGATTACATTTATATGAAATGTTCAGGATAGGCAATCCTACAGAAATGGAAAGTAGATTAGTGGTTGCCTAGTGCTGAGGGTTGGAGAAAGGAGAATAGCTGCTAATAGATACAGGTTTTCATTTAGGGGAGTTATGAAAATATTCTAAAATTGATTACAGTGATGGTTGCACAACTCTAAATATACTTTAAAACACCAAATTGTATATTTTAAATAAACTATATGGTGTGTGAATTATTTCTTAATAATGCTGTTACTAAAATAAAAGAGAAAGAGATCTGATCAAACCTGGATCTAGCTGGCATAAGAATATAAATCCTAAATTCAAAGATATGTCCAACATTGATAATCGGAGCAATATTGGACTTAAGAAGAATATGATATGCATAAAAGGACAGGAAGTCAGAAGGCACTACTATAATAATTTTTGCTTTGTAAATTATAAAAAATGTTAAATTATAAAAGCTATGATATTCTTTTTTAAACATTTGGAAAATTACAGAAAGGGACAACAAAAAAGAAAGAAAATACCCAAAATACCCAGATAAACAACTGTTGGTATTTTAGTTTATGTCATCTGTCTGTCCGTCTGTCTGTCTGTCTATATCTTTATTTTAAATATTCTTTTACAAAATATTTAATGACTTCATCCTATGATATACCACATATATGTAACCTCTCTCTGCTGATGAATATTTAGATAATTTATATATTTTTCCCAATTATAATGAACACTGCCACGAACAGCCTTAAAAACAAATCTTTGGACATATCACTGTTTCTTTCGTTATCATGAATTTGAATCCCCAAAATCAGGATTGCAGCATTTAAGTGTTAGCTCATATTTTGACTTCATTTATCAAAAAGGAAAAAATGGTTCTTGGAAATTTCTGGTCTCTGTTCCAAGAACTTAATTACCCTAAAAGGTATACATGCGACCCCAAATAAATCCAATCTTATCTAATTGTGATGTTTATCAGTTTACAGTAAAGGAAAGGAAATCCATGACCAAAAGGTTAGCAGAGGCCCAAAGAAATAGGCTAAGCCATGAATATCAATAACAACAACTAAGGCACTTGCGGGACAAGGAAATTACCAGATCACACCTGTTAAAAGTAAAAGAACCAGGACTCAAACTGAGGCTATATGATTCCAAAGTCAATGCTTTTCACAGTAGACCTCACTTCTTCACATGCCAGATACCGCCCATAAGAAATTTGTAATTGTTGGTGGCAGGTAAGATACATGCACAAATAATTGTAATTCAGGTAGAGAATGATAAACACCACAAAAATAATGCAAACACAAATATTTTCTTGGTGGGATCAGGGAAGTTTTTATGTTTGTGCTGTTGAGGACATCATTTGACAACTTTTTTACAGTTAAATGTGGCCACTAAAGTACATTTTCGCCAGGTGGAATTTGACTAAAAGTAATATGAGCCACTTTCAGGACTGCTAATAAAAAGCTCTCACATGGGCTCTTCCTACTTCTTTCCCCATCCAGCTGGCTGGAATGAACATGATGCCCAGGCAACCCTGGAAGCTATGCACTGAAGGTAATAGTCAGCCTGGGTCCCTGTTCATTTGTTCATGATGAAGAAAAAAATTGCATTTATTTGATCCATAGACATTTTACAGCCAATCTAATATAATAGTTGGCCTATCCTAATATATATATAGACCCTGAGACATGATAAAAAAATTTGTCATGCCACCAAAAAACTTACAATTTTATAGGGGAAGGAAGTTAAATCCATATGAAAATACAATATTGTATATGATAAGAGGAAGCTGTGTGAGTGCTTAATCTCATCTTAGTGATTCCAGCAATGAAGTTTTCCCCCAAAGAAATACCATCTAAATTAAGGCCTGATACATATATGAGAGTTAGCTCGGAAAAGGAAGAGAAGAAATGGAACAGGAAGAGTATTGCAGGCATAGGAAGAACATGTACAAAGTTTGAGGTACAAAAAAAGAACACTGGAACATAAGATTTCTATAGGAAGAGAAAGGGGACGAGACATGCTTAGTGGAAGGAACAAATGTAGTGTGTAAGAGTGTAGGCTATGTATCTTCAGAGTACACAGAAAGTGCATGGTGGCGGAAGCTCAGAAGATGACACCGTTGAATCATTCTTAGATACACTGACTTGTGCCAAAGAACTGAAATCAGGACACGGACATGCAAGAGAGACCAGATTGACTAAAACTAAGGCTTTGTGCTGGATTATTTGTAAAGTCAGGAGATAAGACAGGTTTAAGACTTCTTCACCAGACAAAAGGTGACCATTGGAAGAACAGGGCAGTCCCAAATGCAGGGAAGGAACAGTACCAAGGGGCATTCAAAGAGCATCAAAAAGGTCTTTTAGGAGTCTTTTAAATAAATAAAGAATTATTTACTGAGTATCTGCTTTCCGCTATAGACTATCTAGGTACTAGAGGTACAGCAGTGAATAAAACAAAGACTAACCCCTCTAATCATATCTTAGAGTGCTTTCACATCCCAAGGTTAACACTTATAATAACCATTGGGCAAGAAGTAGTATTTTCTCTATTTTATTGATAAAAGAAGTAAAGCTCCATGATATGAAGTAATATAGTATAATAGTTGCCACTATTTCTGGATACATTACTATACATCAGGTGCTTCCAGTACGGTGATCTATCTGCATTCTATCATATCTTCAAAACCAATCTGAAAAATAGGGTATTATTACACACTTTTTATATGAAAAACAAGGACTCAAGTCAGTATCAGCTAGAAACTGAAGTTAAACTGTGTCGGAGATATTCTATTTGTCCCTCTAAACACTCTTCACTCTTCTCCATCCTTTTCTATGCTTGAGATGGCCGACCTCTGTGAATTACATCAACTGTGTTCTGTGCTTCTGGTTTCTGTTTAGGTCTTGCAATTGGGAAGTCTAGCAATAGATCACAGGCAGAGGCAAGAAGGAGGGAAAGGTCAGAGTATTTATTTCCCAGGCTCTCTTCCTGTAAAGTCAACTAAGGATGCCTATTTCTTTCTCTTTTTTAAAAAATTATTAGGGTGACAATGGTTAATGAAATCAAATAAGTTTCTAGTATACAATTCAATAATGCATCATATGTTATTGCATTGTGTATTCACCACCAGAATTTCTTTCTGTCACCAAATAATTGACCCCTGTTACCCTTATCTACCTCCCCACCTTCCTCCTGGTAACCACTAATTCACTGTCTGTGCCCATGAGTCTCTGGTTGTTTGTCTTGTTTATTGTTTTCAGTTTAATATCCCACATATGAGTAAAATAATATGGTTCTCAATTTTTTCTGACTTATTTCACTTGGCATAATAATTTCATGATCCATCCATGTTGTCACAAATGACAGTACGGCATCTTCTCTTATGGCTGAGTAATATTCCATTATGTATATGTACAGTATCTTTTTGATCTAATCATCCATCCAAGAACACTTCTAACCCTAACCTTATTTCTCTTGATAGAAGGTCACTGCTATTTTCAAAGCAGCCTACTCTATATAACACTCTCTTTCTAGGTTCTAAAAACTTCTCCCTTTCGAAGGATGGTGACAATTATGAAGCTACTAGCCCAGGTTCTTGTACTATCCTTTGT
Source organism: Pteropus vampyrus (assembly GCF_000151845.1). Classification (NCBI taxonomy): domain Eukaryota; kingdom Metazoa; phylum Chordata; class Mammalia; order Chiroptera; family Pteropodidae; genus Pteropus; species Pteropus vampyrus. The sequence continues at coordinate 4,775,081 of NW_011888916.1, forward strand.
AGTTCTACACATCAACCTTTCTTAATTCAATGGTCCTTTATAAATAAACCTTCCTCTAATATGCATGTGCCACCTGTTTCCTTTTGGAAACCTAAATGAGTCCTCTAATTTGCATGTGCTACTTGTTTCCTTTTGAAAACCTAAATGTAACACAGTCCTGTGATTCCAAGAATCTACATGTTCCCATTCATTTGTTCAGTCTCTCACACATTCAAGAGGTGCTAGAGTCATTTTAAGATGTAGCACTACCTCCCCAGATGTATCAGAAGGGAGTCTTAGCTGCCTGAGGCATGATTTCTCAGCACCCTCTGGCTTTCCTCCCTAGGGAATCTTATTTGGGAAGTCCAATTCCCTCAGGCCTAGATCATGAGTCCTGACAAAGAGATCCCATGACCAGAGAGTTGAGACTGTAGTCTGGAGATTTTAGTCAGTTTTATCCACAGAAGTTTCCTCTAGGTGTTTCTGCATAGCGTAAATTAAAAGAAATTTATCTGAATTTCTGGCTTAAGACCATGTAAAGGCCTGATTAGTAGCATTTTCTAATTTCCATTATACAATGCATGATTATTTCAAGCTTCTAATGGTTTAAAAAGCAATCCACAAAATTGCCGAAATTTAATAATCAGTTTCTGCAAGCTGATAGGTGCAGCTCTAGGAGACCACTGCCTCTGGTGAGCGAAATGGTTACATGCCACTCTGTCTCATCTCTTAATAAGAATTTGATTTTTGGCCATGACTTATATTTTCAAATGCCTCTCACTCTCTCACTCTCAGTGCCTCTACTGATCTCAATAATACTCTGGAAGGTCAGAAGGATAGGGTACATTATATCCATTTTAGTAAGACAAGAAAACCAAGTCCCCAAAAAGTGATGTGACTCACTCTACATATGATGACAAGAAATTTTTTTAAACAATTTAACAAATTATTTATTTTATTTTAAATAAATGTTACTTTGATTTTTCACAAGTTTAAAATTGTAAAATTTCTAAAAATGAAAAACTCTAAAGAAATAAAAATCCTATCATCCAAAGACATCAGTTAATAGTATTAAATGTATGTGCATTAAATATGTATGTAGGTTTCATACTATTATAACAATTATATATAGTATTCTACCTTACTTTTTACTTTCTACAAGATAAGCATTTTCCCGTGTTATTGCAAATGCCTGGAAACTTTTTTTAATGCCTGTATAATATTTCATTGAGTTGACTCACTATAATTTACTTAATAATTTTCCTGGTTTGGGACATTTAGGTTGGTTTGAATTTCTGTCATTATCAACTATAATATAATGAATACCTTTGCATACAAAGATTTTACTATAATATGAACTTTTTAAATCAAATCTCAGAATAGTATTGACTAGACTAGAACTCAGAGTTTTAGATTCCTATTTCTGATCTCTTTCTACTACATTTTCCAACTCTTATAATACTAAACTACATGAACACTTTAATATAATGCCATTGTAAGTTTTCATGTAAATATTTGGATTTTCTTAGTGATCCCTGACCTGTGGTGGAAAGGGAGCACTCTGAAACTTAAACTCAAACATAGCTTTCGATGTTATTACTTTATAGGAAAATATTCAAGGGTAATTGGTAATAACGTAAGCATTACTGATAAAACTAATTAGAGTATTAGTAACTATGCCAATTTGCTTTTTGTGGACTTTGGTTTCATCTTTCCAGTGTTTACACATGGTCTTTCTTCTATTCTGCCTTTAGAATTGCTTCCCCAAGTTTTCACTTTTGTCTCATCATTTAGGAGTTGGGTGACCACTTGGTCTTGGTTTTCCCAGGAAATTCACAATTAAAACTAAAGTCTAAATTTCCATATACCAGGAAACCCCATAGTCCAGGCAAACCAGGAGTGTTGGTCAGGAGTAGGTAATGACTTGCAAGTCATCCAGAACTCCCCATTCTTTTACATTTACATCTGGTCAGTCACAAAGTTGATTCAATCTTCTGTTAACTCTCAAATCCACCCACTTGTTTTCATCACTACTGTTACCGCTGTAATACATGTTAGCTGTATCTTAAGGTATTGTGAAAACTCCTAAACAACGGCCCTCCTCTCTGAGACATAGTCTATTCAGCAACAAGACTGATCTTTCTAAAGTGTCGATCTGATCTTGTCCTACTTCTGGTTAATCCCTTCAATTTCTTTACATTGACCTCAGAATCAAGTCCAACTGTTTAGCCTGGCTTACAAATCTCACTTTAATTTCACTCCTACCTAACTCTCCAGTCAATTTCTCCTTAGAATTTTGTGCTCTAATCACATTGGTCTTTGTTCATCAAATTGTAATGTTCTTTCTCATCTCTTGGCTTTCAAACACATTCTATCACTTTACACATATCCCCACCTGTTATGATCTCACTCCTATTCATCTTTCAGCTCTCAGTATAAATAACATGCCTAACGTCTCTTATCCTTGGAGCAGATTAAGTCTTAAATACTATATAGCATGCTAAATACTTTCCACAGCATACTGAATACCTATGTTGTAAAAGTTAGAATCATATATTAAATGTCTAGTCCAGTAGACTATGAGCTCTATGAAAACAGTGATCATATTTCTCTTGTCACTGTTTTGTTCTAATACTTTTCATAATTCTTGGTCCATTGTAACTACTCGATAAGCATTTATTGACAAACGGAAGAAAGAAAGGAAGAGAGGGATGGAGGGAGAGGAAAAAAGAAGGGAGGGAAGGAAGTAACAATGATCACTCAATCAGTCCTGGGTGAGTCAGAGGAAAGAAACAGGAAATTTATTGAATTAATAAGACCTTGAGACCTTAAAAAGTATTTACACATTCATTTCACATTTGTTTCTTATAACACCTCTGTGAGAAAGTATTATCATGCACTTTTTACAGTGTGGAACTGGGGCTCAAAAAAGTGGTGTCAAGGCTCATCATGTTTGTTGGGTGAGAGGACTGACAAACAAAATAGATGCAGTCAGGCTCCCTCCCAGCAAGCCATGGGGTTCCCAGGCAGCCTTAGCTTGCATCCCGGGCAGCCCCAGATATAGCATCCCAGGTGACCTTAGATATAACGTCCTATGTAACCTTAGATACAGTGTCCTATACAACCTGTAGATTGTGAATGATTATAGTACTTGGCCTTAAGCCACTATTATGCACCTTGTTATAAGAACAGCCCCACCTGTGCAGGCTGGGGGAAGCTGGAACTGTGCCTGTGACTTCCTGTGTCCTGCTATGCCTGAATAAAGCTATGTCGCATCTGCCCACAGCTCCTCGCATATTCTTCCAGCTGCCAGAACCGCTCACCCCAAGCTTTGGTACCCTGAACTTGAAGAATGATATTATATCTTCCAGTTGAAATCTCATTTCCTTAAATTTCCTCTTGTCCCATTTCCTCAAGACCTAGCTGAAATACCACCTGCCCCCTAAGCTTCTCCTTTTCTCCCCCATGGTCCTAATAGTATCGTTTTCTTCCTCTTCTCTAACTCCACAGCACACTTTATTTTCCTCCCTAATGGTTCTTTGCACGGTGCTCTTTATATTGTACCTATTTATATTTGTGTTCCATTCCAGTCTCTAAAAAATAAAAAAAAAGTTAAAGATATAATCTAGATCAGGTTAATATTTATTAGCATAAAGTTAGATGCTCGGTAAAAATGTTAATTGGAAGCTATCTCTAAGATTTAGTCTGATCTCCTCAATCTACTATAAAGAACAAGTCAGTCAGAGAAGTTATTTCACATCTACCAAAGGTCACAGAGCAGCATGCTGCTTCCTGCTTCTTTGTGCCTCCTTCCTCCACCCACCCAAGCATGGAATATAAGAACAGTAAACTTGGAGTCCTGAGGTCTTGCTATGCCACCACTTACTCTTTGTGTAAATATCTGAGGCTTAGTTTCTGCATAGGTGATGATAGAGATATCATTTGTTTTATAATGCCACTTCCCAGCAGTGCCTGGCACATAACAATTTTAGCCTTTGACAATGTTAGAAAATATTAATGAGTTATAGTTGCAGAAACTTGATGCTACACAGTCTCAACAACCAACAATCCTTAAAAAGTCTAATATGTAAACAGAAATAGAGTGAACTTAAATAGACAAAATACTTCTGAATCTTCTAGTTTATCCATTTTGTCACTAGGTTTTGTGAAGGTTATCTCCTCAAGGCAGAACAGCCTTGAGCGACCATATATTTGCATAATGGCTTTTTAGTTGCTTCTTTGGCTCATTTGCTTTCCACAACTAATTGATTACCATACCTATGCTAAGGCCTGAAGGCATCTTTGCTTGGATCAGTTACATGCCCCTATGACAGGCGAAGAAGAATGTTTATTTCACCTCAAAAAGGTGAAGAAAGTTCATTTTCTCATTTGGTATATATTTCATCTAGGAAATTTAAGGTTTTTAATGTTTATTAGGAGGTAAAAATTTTTCCAAGGCCTATTTGAAAATTAAAATAGGCAATATCCCTAGACCAGAAAAGTATCAGCCCTTTCTCTTTTTGTTATGACAGTTGCCTTGGTGTTGGGTAAAGTGGAATTAGGAAGACACTAAAGAAGATATTCTAATATTGCGATCTGTAAGGTATTTGGCAGTCTTGAGTTAGGCCACTGTCTAGAATCCTAAATTGTGATGAACTCTTCAGGGCCAGTAAAATCTAATATTTTGTGAGTCAAACAGTAACATATATTTCTTTACATTACCCTGGGAACATTTAGGATATGGGCACGGGAAGATGGGTTTTCGTACAGGTAATCAATATAAGGAATGGAAGAAAGTCCTAGACAAAAAACACCAAAGGGGCAGAAAGAATCTTTAGAACAAACCAGTAACAAGGAAAGTAACAATTATGACCTGTGGAGATCAGTTCATAAAATTCTAAAATCAAAGTTGCATTTGGGAAAAGATCTTTTCTGTCCTATTCATACTATATCCCCAATATCTAGAATAGTGTGTGGCACATTAGGGTGCTCAATAAAGTCCTATTAAGTAAACAAATATCTAAACATCCGGCTTGGGAAAGGTGACTATGAAAGAATGCGAACAGCTTTGCATTCAAGGTCTAGGGATGGTAAAGTTAAAAATAGGAGAGAAAGCACCTTGTGCCTTATGGGCTTGATGAACTACAAAAAATCAGTTCTCAACCTTTAATGTCTTTTAGACCATGAGGGAAGCCCAGTGACTGGATAATGGCTGCTGCTGAGAGCCTGTCCACATTGGATAAGAGTACAAACTTAATTCTAAGGCATTATAATATAAATGCAAGGACTCATTAATATTTCAAAATCTTGTCAAAAAACCCTGACAGAGAGGACCCAAATGATAGTCCATAAGAAACAAAACAAAATGAAATAATTAAAGCTTAAGGATTTTCAAAAGCACAGAAAAAAAAGAAGACTCCAAAACTGAACACTTGAGAAAAAGGGATAGTGATTATCGTTGCTGTGTAGATTCCAAAACAGAGCCTGGTAAAAGAAGTACCATGTTATTTTGAAGGCCCTCATGAGCCGATCAACAGTGTTGTCCTTTTCTTGGCAAGATTTAAAGTATGCATCTACACATATGTCTGTTATTTGAGAGATGTGCACTATTATTGGGCTGAGTTCAGAGACTCAAAGCAAAGGCCTACCCCTGGCCCAGATTCCATGGTCAAAAGGAAATTGAGGAACAGCAGTATAGTTGACTTGATATAGCAAAGCAAAAACCAGGCCCAGGAGGATATTTTTATCTTTTAATAAACAGTTCTCATTATCATCATCAAATGCCTACATTTTTACAAACCTGAGCTTCTCAGCCCAGCATTTATAAAAAACTGCCAAGTATTGTTTATAGATAAAAGCACAATTCAATATTTATGAATTGCTAGTTTTCTATAAATATAGATATTTTGAGATGATCTTCTCACTAGTCATTAAAATTTGAACAGGGATCAAAGCTAGAATAATATTAACAATTCCTTGCATTTGTATAGTGTTTTAAATAACACTATTAATAATAGATGACATTTATTGAGCACTTAGCAAGTGCCAGACACTTTACATGTAAATTCTCATAATGAATTCAGTTCAGTTCGACAATCATTCACTTAACACCTACTGTGTGATACATGAATAAAACTGAGTTTCTGTCTTTAAAAACTCTTATTTTGGTGTACTCAATCAGTATTTGTTGAATGAATAAATGAATGAATGAATAAACAAAATAATTGGTTTGGATAGCAGTGTGAGGTAGTCAAAATAACACAGGCTCCTCCTCCCTTTACCATCTATGATCTTTAGAAAGGACTTACCTTTCTTAGCCTCAATTTCTTCATCTGAATATCATCATCATCATCATCATTACTATTATTGAGCAATCCTATCCAACTCTGATCCCCACTATAGCAATGGTACAAATAGAACTTTAACATCCACGAAAACACACAACATCTATACAAAAACAACACAAAAAACAAGCAAAGCAAGGAAACCTACTAAACTGTAGTTCCCAATGTCCCCTAGGTTACTGCATGACATCTCTGCTCAGGTTAAAAAATAATAATAATTAAATAAACTTTAATTGAGCTTCCAAAGATACCATGATAAGAGGCAAACAGGACAGGAAGTTAACTAAATAACAAACTGCACCTTTCCTCATAATAGAATGTTGGCCACTCCAAACAAACATGGAATCATGTTCCATATCCCAACATTAAAAAAAAAAAGTAGTACCTGGATCCTAACCAAGGGCCATCCAGAAACTCATTTTATTCTTCTTAGTGCCAGTGAGGCTAAGCCCTATCCATACAGCAGATAAACTTGAGTTCTGGGTCAAATTATCCAACCTGAAAGAGATCTCATTCTGTGGGTCACTTACCATTTTGGTCTGCTGGAAGATTTCACCATAGGGGCCATCCCATCTCTATAAAGACTCTTGGTTTTGCTGAAGTTAACAATGTTGAAAATGACTCTCTGAAAAAGAAAGAGGGAGAAGTTTATCAGAAGACTGACTATGTTATGTAAGTTGCTACTTCCTGATAATTAGGACTGGAAACAATGAGCAGGATTAAAGGAATCTATATGGACTAGCTGCCAACAGTATAGTGAGAATAAAAGATGCCCACAGAAATTCAATGTGTTTGTTCCAGCTTAGCATAGTAGTTAATGACACAGACTCTGGAACCTGGAAGTCTGAGTTTTAATTCCACTTTCAAGCTGTGTGACTCAGCCAAGCTACTAAAACTTTCTATGTCTCAGTTTTATCACCTAAAAAATAGAAATAATGATGATACCTGGGGTCACTGATGAAAATAAAATAAGTTAATACATGTACAGTGCTTGGAACCTTATTTGGTATGTAGTGAATGCTATATAAGTTTTGGCTATTATTAATTGTGCTGTCTCTCTAGGCTGACCTAGAATTTGCATGAAAATTAATAATATTATCTATCATTACAGTGATAGTAATGCATTTGAAGTTCAACAACCTAAAGATAATAATTGAGTGCAAAATTGTTGTTAAAAACTCTGAAACTGCTCAGCACCCCTTTGACTAGGACTGCCTCCAGATATATATCCTCTTCTGTACCCGCTTTGTTATCTTCTGCTAAGGGATAGGGGTTCTGGGCTCAACCCTAATTACAGCATCAACTTACAGAGGCATAGGTACTTGGGTAAGTCTCATTTGTCTCTAGGTCTCACCTTTAAAATGGGGGCATGGGGTGTTCTAGATAACTAAAGCCCTTCCAGGAAGGTAGTACAATTTTAAAAAGATCAGATCTTTCTTTTAATAAACAACTTTGTCAATACTGGGGAGAAGATTTTGGGAAAGAGAAGAGAACTGGGGTTAAAAGATACTAGAGGACCAGAGCAAGGACAGCCAGAGAGTTGAAGAAAAGGAAAAGCTTTCAAGAGGTTACCATAGACTAGTTTTTCTATCCAGAGGGGAACATCAAAATTCATGTATTATTTCACTGAACAAATGTTTATTGTATGACCTACTATATATTATTAGTTGCCAGGTATTTTACACACTTTTACAATGTTTAAATATTCTCCTGTACTACAATAAAAAATATTAACATCTCTATTTTACAGATGTGAAAACTAAGGCTCAGAGAGGTTGACTAACTTGTTTAAAGTCATGCAATTAATAGATGGAGAGTTGATATTTGAATCCAGTGGATAAAAGATAAGATGCCCATGATTTCTACCTTTATGTTACTCACTAAGATTTTAAAATTCCTAACTCTGATCAAGTCTGTTTTCCAAAATAAGAGCAAAAATAAGTATAATGGCAATTTTTCAAGCCCTTAAAATTTTTGTGTTTTCTTGAAAAGAGAAAATCAAAACCATTTCCTCTGGTCTCATATTAGGGACTACCATGAAATTTTTTGTTCTATGAAATAAGCTCTTAGGAATAACTCATGTTTTTCTTTTTCCTCAGAGACCTAGCCATTGACCCCATCTCCAGACATTTCAGTTTCAGCCTTCCCTTCTGTCATTATATTAAGTCATCAAGAATATCTAAGGCTATTCCATTATTAATAACATGAACCTGCCTGTTGTCAGTTCAATTACTTTTTCCAAGGTCTTGGCTACTGTCTGCTTTAAGAAAATCAATATCAAGGGGACAAATGGCCTTTGAACCTCGCAGGGCTTAAATTCCTCTTTCTTTTTCTTCTGAGATTCCAGGTGTCAGATCCATTTCTAGTGAACCTGGAAGCCATACTGCATTTTCAGGATCTAGATTAATACTAAATGCAGGAGAAAATCTAATACAGAAATAACATGCAGATGTGAAGCTAGAAAAAATAAATAAGAAAGTAGAACAATTATTATTAATATCCTATTCTGTACCAGGAAAATTTCCTAAGTGTTTTAAATATGCTATATTTTTAGTGTCTCTATCCATAAGCAAAAGCTGTTTATTTTTGCCCAATTTGAGACATGAGGCAATTGAAGCTAATAACGGTTAACTGGCTTGTCCCCTCAAAATCCCAGAACTATTAACTGGTAGAGCTAGGATTTAAATCTTAAGTGTTCTGACCATAAAGATCATACTTTCTCTACAACACTACATGCAAAAGGAACACCATCTCTTACCATTCCCATCCATGCATTTTTTATTTATGTTTTCCAGCCTATTTAGGAAGGTAGCATGTGGTTGTAAGAACCAAAGGTATTTGGAAGTAGGCAGTGCAAAACATCTTGGTTTTCCATATTTTACACTTAAATATGGAAATGGCATCCATGAGGTAATGGTAACAATAACTTAATAATAACAAACAACTTTTGAGTACTTTCTATGTATCAAATTTTTACACATTCTTCTTAATTTTTCATATATCAAAGAAGTAATAATAGGAATTAGAAAATATTTAGGATCGGATGATCAATTTATCACTATACACAAGAGCTTGTGGCATGCAGAAAAAACAGGATATAGAGAAGTTAAATTTCAACCTTATGTGTATGTACTCGAAAAGAAGAAAGACTGAAAAAGAAAGTTCTAAGTACTCAACTTAAAAAGAAAGAAACAAATAATTCACATCACAGAATCCCAGAGACACAAAACATTAGAAGCATTTGGTACCTCTGAAAGGTTGGGGATCAGGCAGGGAAGATCCAAAGTCCTTACAAAGAGAAATTAAGTCTCCAGATTCTTTCCCTCACACCAACACCTAAGTGACAAGGACTGTTTCTTCATTGTGATGGGATCTAGTACTTGTATTATGTAGCAGAATTATTAAAGAATTTAATCATCTTTATAATACAAAATTGATGAGATCTATAACTAAACTAAATAGAGAATAGCAGTAAAGAAATTTTATTTAGAAATATAGCACATCAGAGAAAACAAAGAAAAGAAATATAAATGATTGCCACACAAGTGCAGGGGCCAAATCCTGCCTGCTGTCTGTTTTGTATTTTAAAAAAAAAGCCATGCTCATTCATTACGTGCTGTCTGTCTATGGCTGCTTTTGCAACATAACAACAGAGTTGAGTAGTGACAGAGACATGAAAGCTCAAAAAGCCTAAATTACTTCCTACTTTTTTCTTTACAGAAAAAGTTTGCTGATCCTTGCTTTAAGAAGCAGGAATCAAAAGTGAGAGAATAAGAGGGCTATTTTCTTTTAGTCTTTGTAGTATCATTTTATTTTTAAAATTACGTACATGAATTTATTTTCATAAAAATTAAAATTTTAAGTAAAAATTTTTTAAAAAGAAAAAGATAGAAAGCTACCCAACTTATTTCATGAGTATATTCTCAACTTGAAGCAAAAATAGGCATGAGCGCTGGAGAATGGAAAAGTATAGCCCTGTGTCAGTTATAAACATTTATTAAAAATTTTTAAATAAAATATTACTGATCCAAATCCAGCAGTATATTTATACACACACATAGTATATGAGTACAAAGTCAGACATATCATAAAAATGGAAGGATGATTCAACATCAAAAAGAGCTATAATGTAAGTCATCCTATTGACAAATTAAGTGAAAAATACTAAATTATCAATAAACAGGTATAGTAAAAACATGATAAAATTCAACATCTATTTATAGTTTTAATCTTTGAAAGCTTGAGCTAGAAGAGACTTCATCTAATAAAGGGTATCTATTAAAAATTTACAGCAATTATTTTTAATGGTGAAATGTAAGAAATACTCCTTGTAAGGCCAGAAAACAAGGTTGCCACTATTGTTGCTCTATTCAACATCATACTGAAAATTCTAGTGCAATAAAATTAAAAGAGGCAGTAAAAAAATATGCAAATTAAAAAGAAAGATGTAAAACTCATTATCCACAGATGATGTGATTGCCAATGTATGAGAAACTAAAGAAAACTTTTAGACCAAATAGAGTCCAAGAAAGTTAGTGGATTTCATGAAAAACATACAAATTTCAACAAGGAATGTATAAAACAGTGGACTTATATTCAAGAAAAATATAGAAAGAGCACAATTTACGCACATCAGGAATAAAAAAGAGAACACAAGTATAAACAGGAAAAATATTTAAAAGTTTATTGTACTAAAAAGATATTATGCAATGAATTTGAAAAATTAGGGGAAAACAAATTCTTAGAAAACAGAAAATATCTTACCAAAATTGATAAAAAATACACAAAATCTGAGTAGTTCTATTAAATTTATAAAGGTAATTGAATATATTAATGAAAACTTTCCTGCAAAGAAAATGCCAGGCCCAGACAACTTCCATGGTTAAGACTTCCAAACACTAACAGAAGACAAAACACCGATTTTACACAAATTATTCCAGACAGTTGAAAGTGAGGGAACATTTTCCAGTTTGTTTTATGTAACTCACATAACCTTGATAATGAATTCTGAAAATGATACTGCAAGAAAATCTCTTTCCAAAATATCTAAACAAAAAATTAGCAAATTAAATCCAATGGGAGTGAGAAAGAGAACAATAAACCATATTAATTTTAATTTACTCTAGAAATGTAAGCTTGTTTTGATTCTAAAATTAATCATTGTAATATACCATATTTTTATATTAGTTTATATAAAAAGGTGGAGAAAAATCATTTGATAAAATGTAACACTCTTTAACAAAAATCAACTCTTAGAAAACTGACTATAAGAAAGATCTTAATCTGATAAAAGATACCTACCTGAAGAAAAAAAGGAAAAAAGAAACCAACAGCAAAATCATGCTTAATCATGAAAACTTTAAAGCACTTGCAATGAATTTGGGAACAAGAAAAGAATGCCTGTTGGTGCTATTGCCACTCCTATTAAAGCTTGTACTGGAAGTTCTAGTCAATGCAATAAAATGATAAAAAGGAAGGGAAGAAATAAAACTTGTATTATATACATAGACAACATGATTATGTATGTAGAATACTCCAAAATAATCTATAAACTATTAGAATTCATTGATACAAAGTAAATATTAAAAAAATCAATTGCATATCTCTATACCAGCAATAAATAATTAGAAAATAAAATTTAAAAGTGATACAAATTATGATAGTATCAAAAATATCAAATACCTATAAATAAGTTTAACAAAAAGTACCAGACCTCCACACAGAAAACTATAAAATATTACTGAGACAAATCAAGGGGGCTTAAATTAATGAAAAAAAAAAATCATACTCATCGATTGAAGATTCATTATTGGAATCAATATAATTCACTAAAATCCGAGCAGGGGTGTGTGTGTGTGTGTGTGTGTGTGTGTGTGTGTGTGTGTGTGTATAAAATTTGATGAAATTTTGATTATAAAATTTATATGAGAATACAAGGACAAAATATAGCAAACACGGTTTAAACAGATAAGTTATTATAAAGTTTTAGTAATGAAAACAATGTGGTTTACATTGCTACTGATTATAAAAATATATCAATGTATCAGAACAAGAGCCTAGGAACAGTTTCACTATATAACAGAGATGACATTGCAGATTGGGTTAAAAGGGTAATTGTCAATGAATGGTGCTGGGCCAATAAGGGCCAATGAGTCACCTTTACGGAAAAAAACATTAAGTTAGATACCTGTCTCACACCGAACACAAAAAGAAATTCCAAATGATTTAAGAAATAAAATGCACAAAGTCAAACACAGCAGATTATTTTACAGACTTAGGGTATGTAAGGACTTTTTAGATAAAGCATCAGTAGCATAAGCCATTAGGAAAAACATAGATATATTTGACTGCTTTACAAAAAAGTTATTATATCAAAATATATCATAAACAAATAAAAAGCCAAGGCAATGATTAAAGAAGACATGCATAACTTTTGTGATAGAAAAATATTAATACACATACCTATAAATAACTCCTATAAATCAAAATATAAAAGAACAATTCAATAGAAAATAGGCTAAGGATATAATCAGACAAGTTATAGAAGAAGAAATGAAAGGTTTATAAATAAATGAAAAGTTAATCCTCACTAGTAATTGAGGAAATGTAAATTAAGAAAATAGTGAAATACATTTCTTACCCATCAAAATAGCAAAACATTAATAAATCTAAAAATACCAAGTGTTAGTAATTTGTAGGAAACAGTGATTTTTGAACATCATTGGTGAGCATGTAAAATAGAATAGCCTCTTTGAGGGGAACTTGACAATAAAGATAAAGATGCTAATAACCTACGATCCAGCAATTCTACTTCTATGTATTCTTCTAAAACATTTTTGCACATTGCATAAGGACATATATACAATAAAAATTCATAGCATTGTTCATTTGTAATAGCAAAACAAACAAACTAAAACCATTTAACTCAGAATGAGAATGCGTAAATTGTCATTCATCAATACAATAGACTGCTATTCAGCATTTAAAATGAATAAACTGAAACGACATTTATCAATACAGATGACCCCCCCCACGCCCAGAACTATGTTTAACGAAGAAGGTAAGCATTAAAACAGAAAACAACAGTATATTTTAATGTAATACATGCATATATAATAAAAGTATAAAATCACACTGGGAATAATATCCATTAATTTCAGGACTGTGATTATTCTGAGAGAAATCAAGAGGGAAAGAGAGTGGGTTTAGCTGTACCTATAATGTTATATTTAATGCTATATATCAAAATCAATAAAAGAAAGCAAAATCTAAAGGATGACAAAATGTTAACATCTGCTTCATCTTAATGGTGAATCCTTAGGTATTTTTATATTATTTTATGTTTATATGAAAATTTTACCTAATTTAAAAGTTTAAATACCTTTAATTCATTAGGAATTTTAGTGTGAAATATGAAGAAACAGCACAACATTTCTTTCCAACTGGTTAACAAGTTATTCCAACATCTTTCTTATTGAATAAGTCATCCCTTTCCTTTCTAATGTCAAATGCCACTTTTTCCATGTAACAAACTTTTATATGTTGGATTTACGTCTGGACTTCCACTTATTTTTCACTGATTTATGTGTTTATTCTAGTGATAGTCAGCTATTGTTCTGTTAATGGTAGTTTTATGTTATGTTTCATTTCACATTAGGGCAAATCTCTAGTCAATGTTCTCCTTTTACTGTTTTATATGGCTTAACATCTAGTGATCTTTTTTTGTCCTTTATTGGTTATTTTCTTTCATGATTCATTTTGTTTATGCTCCTCTACAATTTTTGAAAATTCGTATTATATTTCATAACAATTCCTTGAAATCTTTCTTATATTTTTCCTTCTTTCTTTAGTAATTTGCAAAACATTTACCCTAGTTATATTCTACTAATAGTTATATTTAAATTTAAAAATGAATTTGATTTCTTAAGCATGAGTTTTATATGACTGATGTCAGTAACTCCTTCTGAGACAACCACTTATTACTCACCTATTCTGAATAATATAACAATATGGGAGAAAACTGCTTGGCATATGTCTGGCTACATGTTTTAGTCATGTGCCACCATATAGCTAGTTTAATGTAACTAGGTTAATGCACAGAAATTTAGGGTGATTTTGTCATGACATATCAAAGGTAATGGAGGTAATATGAGGCTGAGTTGGGGATAAAATTTAGGTCTCTTTTTTTTTCAGTCAAATCAGCTACTTTCCTTCAGAGCCATATTCTATGTTTTTATATTGTCTATTCTGAGCCTAACCTGATTCCCAGCACTGTGAAAGAAATATTGGAGTTCCAGGCCTACCTCTTCCTGTGTAACTCTGACCATATATTATCATTTGAGTCTTATTTGCCTCATCTGTAAAAATCATATCTATTTGGTGGAGTTGTTGTTAGGATTAAATATAATTGCTAAGCTGATATGATCAGGAAACAATAAACAACTATACACATGTATATGTATATGTTCATGCATATATATGGATATATACAAATACTTATATAAACATGTGTGTGTGTGTGTGTGTGTGTGTGTGTGTGTAAGTGTATAATTAAGTTAAACCTCCTGCCCAGGAAGAACCACTAGGTTGCCACTCAAGTTCCTCAAAGAATGCCAGGAAATCCTGAACCTGATATATCAAAAGCATGAAGTCTGGCATACAGATAATCACTTGATGAAAAACAAATCCTTATCTTTTATAAGCTGATGTTCAGGAGTCACAGGGAACCAACAAAATTTATTAATAAGCTGCATCTGTGTCTTGTTAACTGGAAATTGTCAAAATCTTCATACAGACACTGCAGTCTGATAGAGATAATAGAGAAATAGCTTACAGATTGCACATTAGAAGATTCTTCTCCTTCTCTGAAAGCTTGTGAGAAGGCAGCCAAGAGGTAGAAGGGGAATGGAGCATAACATTCTCATCAAGGGAAGTTTAGCATATCAAACAAGGGCATTAGCAACATGACAGAATTAAAATAAGATCTTTCAAGGAGACTCTCTTCTCCCTATAACTCAGAATTAATATCCACCAACATATAAACAAACAAACAAAAAATGCCTCTCTTTTCTTAAGTCTGAGAGCATTTCTTACAGAAAGTTTTGTTCTAAATTTCATTCATTCATTCAAGAAACATTCATTAAATCACTTTATTTAATAAACAGTTATAGGACTCTTATTCTGCTATGTGCTGGGATTACAGAAATGAGTAAGACCCTTTCCCCTTAGGGAATTACATAGTTTGGGAGAAATAAACATGTAACTAACGCACACACAAGAATGAAATGCTGAGGTAGCCTAGTGGAAGGAAAGTTGTATCCTTACTGATGAATAAAGACTGGTCAGGTAGGAGAGATAGCATGGAAGATATTACAGTCAGAGGGAGCAACAAGAACAAAGGTTTAGTGGTTTGTGGGGTTACAAGTTGTTCTTTGTGGATAAAGCAAAGAATTCTGGGGCTGGGTTGGGTAAAAGATGAGGCTGTGGCATTAAAAGGCATGTGAGCCATAAGGAGTTTTAATTTTTACTGAAAGTAATATGAAGAGGCTATTGAAGAATTTTAAGTGTAGATGTAAAAGGTTCAGATCTATTTTTTGGAAAGAGTACCCCCAAATTGGTATTCTGTTCTCCTCTCAGGATGATGGAAAGGTCAAGGAGACTGGATAGATTACCAGCTGCCTGGATGACTCCAATCCTAGGCCAACCTACATTGCTCCAAGAGAGTGAAATCGCTACGTTTACCAACTCCACGTTTTCTTTACCCAGAGGTGCTACAGAGTGAATAGGACAAGTGAGACAACAGGCGTAGACACATGTTTGATTTCTTAAATGGGCTACTCATCAGGCATGGGGGAGGAAGCCACAGGATTTTTTTTCAGTGCTTCTGAAATTTTCAAACAGGAATATGTTTATATACTTAGGCAAAACCAAAATTCCTTCTCTTATTTATTCATTCAGTACCTCTCTTAACACAGACTTAGCACACTGTGGTTGGTCCCATAATACTACCTACTTCTGTCTGCTATTAGGTTTGTACACTAATTGCTTTCATTATAATATGGGGAATGATTTTGTTTCCTGGGTTACCTTGTTTAATGTTGGCCCAACTTTTCCTTGATGAGACACTTAATACCTATCTTTCTTACAAATGCATATACATCATATGTGTAGATTGACTACAAAATTTTTCACAATTCCTCTTTCCACTCTGTATCTACATTCTTTGGACCATGATTTTGCTGTTCCTCATCAAAAGATGAGCCTCTTGAATCTAAGCTAACATTGTATTTGGGTTTGGCGAACAGAAATTGGTGGAAGTGACAGTATACCAGTTCTTAGCCAAGATCTCAAGAAGCCTTGTGTAATTCCATGTTCTCTCTTGAAATCCTACTACCAACATCTGATCAAATTCCTCCTGCTAGCAAATAACTTCACGTTTTCAAAATTTGAAGATAAAAAACTAAAAAAAAAGTTGATCAAATCAAATGACAGATAATGAAAGATCATACTGAAGAGAATCCAGTTGTCTAGCTGAAGCCATCCTAGACCATCCTGCAGCCAGCTGACTTGCAAACATAGGAGAGAAGCTAGCAGAAATCAGCAGATTATCTACCTAGACCAGAGTTGACCACCAATATAGAAGAACCCCTCAGCTGACCCGTGGACTCACGAGCATTAATAAGTGCTTATTCTTTTAAGCTACTGAATTTTGAGGTGCTTTGTAATTTAGCAATAGACAAATAATATACTATGTAATGTTTCAGTGATCAAAACTATGCAAAAACAGAAGAGAGAAAGAACAAAAGAAAGGAAACATTAAAAAGAAGGGGGAAAAATCACTTACATGTGGAATCTAAAAAAGCGATACTCATAGAAGCCAGAGACTAGAATGGTGGTTACCTGGCGGGTGAGAGAAAAGAAGAGATGTTGGTCAAAGAGAAAAACTTTCAGCTATAAGATGAATGAGTTCTGGGGAGCTAATGTACAGCATGGTGATTATAGTTAATAATATGGCATTATATACTTGAAAGTTATAAAGATAGTAAATCTTAAATGCTTTCACCACAAAAAATCATGTGACGAGATGGAGGTGTTAGCCAACACTGTGGTTGCAATCATATTGCAGTAAATACGTGTGTCAAATCAGCACCTTGTACACATTAAACTTACATAATGTTATATGTCTCAGGTATAACTTAATAACTTTGGGGGAAATTTTTAAAAGGAAAGAAAATAAATTGAAAAATTTTTAATGTAATTTCACATTGTAGTTTATAGTTACACTATTTGTATCAAATTGACTTTGATTTTCTTCACTATATTTGTAATTGTTTGATACAAGAGAATTCTTCCTTAAATACTACATCTACATATTATTAAAAGGCTATTTAAACTAATATATATTTTTAAATCAATTTTTCTCTAGATTTTCACTTTGTAACTTTAGGTAGTAAAAAAATCGGTTGGAAAAAAATCAGTTCCTATCTTTTGGAATTGTGCAGTTTGTCTGGGTTCATGGGAGGAGAGATGATATGTCATAAAGCAATGTCAGTTTCTTTCTTTTGACTTAACTGTAAAATAAGAAGTTTAGACAAGATTATACTAGTCTTAAGAGGCAGAAAGCTGAGTTCAAATTCTGCCTTCAACACTCACTATCTTCGTAGTGAGTTTTATTAAAAACTTTAGTGTGTTTTATTTTACCTCAGTTAACCATCCATAAAATCAGGATGGTAATACTTTACCTATATGAAGGCTCAATCTTCACCTAGATAGCTAAAGCTATCTAGGGTTCTTCTGAGGGTTCTTCAGCTCCAAGATATAGGTTTCTATGGTTCTGTTTTTATTACGTCCTTATTATGTACCGGACTCTTTTAATAATCACAACAACTATTGAGAGAAAGATCTTAATGTTCCCATTTTACAGAAGAGGAAACTGAAGCTCTCACGGAAATTAAATAGCTTGCCCAAAAGCATGGTGCTGAGAAGTGGCAGAACTAGGATCTAAAATCAGGTTTATCTGACATAAATTGGAACTCTACAAAATAAAATATACTGTATCCCTCTTCTCAGTACTGGACAACGTAGGCGAAACAAAGAAATAGCAAATTACTCTCCTCCCACTTAGAATCATGTTGCAAGTTAAAAGACAATACTAGACAGATCTGTGCTTTCAATCTCCTCTGAAGACAAAGATTCTTTATAAGAAGCTCTTGACGAACAGCAAACAGCACAGCGGTAATTCTAAGAGAGCTGCACTTGCTTAGACAGGGCTTTTCCTTTTCCCAAAGCATCTGGGAACTATGGGATGACTGCTCTACAGCACGGCTTTATGGCACTGCTTTCCAAAGCAGAGACCAAGTGACTAACTGCTATCAGACCAGGTGCCTGAAGTTGTTTACTAGCTGGAGGGAGGCTTATACTAAGCCAAACACATTCTCTCATCCAGTTCTCCTGAGGCCAATGACAACTGCTTATAAGCTACTGGTAAGATAGAGGTCTAGGTTCAGTCTCCAGCCAATATGGGGCTATAACCAGACCCATGTTCCATTTTATGGTTGGGGTCAGGGCCAGAATCTATATAAGAGTTCATTCAATCTGGAGCCGCAGTTAAGATTCAGTCCACCTAAGGAAGAAATCAGTCACTTTCCACAACTAGAGGACAATTCAATAAACAAAATATGTGAAATAAACAAGTTTTGAAAACTTGATGCAATATAATCCTAATCATATTTACAATATTACTGTTATGTTGACACATTTTTAACTGACCCATTTTTCATCACTCATGCAAGGCTCAGGTTGAGCTTGTATAAACTTCAAATTATTAGAATCCACATTCATGGAGCTTCACTTTAGAGCAGTTTTGGAAACCTGAGAATTGGAAGAGATCAATTTTAAATGGAAAAAGTGAGAGTATCTTGTGGATTGCAAACTGCAGATAAAATGCTTCCTTATTAAAGGCTGTTTTCTCCAACGAACTTCAGAGAACACTAAGCTCGCCCCTTTGTTTAAAGATAATCACATTTTCCTCAGAGTGGTTCACTGGGGCTTTACCGTGGACATGAATTTTTCATGACTGATTGATTGAAAAAACAATGCCAACAGAGAATAACACAAGTGTAGGAACCTGTCTTACAAGGTAGAGTTAAATTACTCCAAGGGTTAGAGTGGCAAACTCAGGTGCTGCCTTCAACTCAGCAAGTAAATTGACAATTACAAATCTGTTGAAAAATGAGAAAAATCAATTAGGGAAAGGTTGACTTGTACTAAGAAGTAGTGTTTGCTTTATTGAACACCCTTCAGTGGACTTTGGGAACAAACAGAGAAAGTACTATGGGAAAATGCCTAGCTTTGGGAGAGGGATGGGAGAAGGTGGATTGGGAAGAAAGTTGGATTAAGAGAAAAGAGACCTGTCTTCTCTCCCTGGTTTATGTCACTGAATTATTATTTAACCTTAGGAAGATTACTTTTTATCTCTGATCCCATATTTTCCCATTTCTAAAATAAAGATAACAGATAAGGTCCAGAGTCATGGACTGAAGAGTTTGGAGAAGGTAACACAACTAAGCCAGGTCAAGAGTGAGAAAGGAGACACTAGGGTTTATACACGTTTGATTGATTAATCCCTTATTCTTTCAATAAACATTAGTATTTTACGCACTGGGGATATATAGATAAAGGACATACATTGTTCTACCTTTATGTAGTTTACATTTTAGTAGGAGACAAAAACACATAATTAAGTAAATAAATGTATAATGCAGTATCAGATAGTAATAAGAAAAATAAAATAATAAAGGGTTAGGAGAAAGAGTTGAAGATAGTCTATGGTCTGTTTGGCTTAAAATTATTATTACTTTATACATATTTGTTAAACACCTACTGAGCTTCTTTAAAAATCTTATAAACATTTCTCATTTTTCAGATTAACTAAACATAATATGAAAAAAACTTAAAAATTAGGTAACTTTCTATTTTGACATCCTTCAGAGAGGGGATGGACAAATTTGCTTTGCATGTTGAGGATGATGATGCCACACGTGCATGAAAAGGATATAAACAGGTTTATTATTCACATAATAAGAATTTATGGGAAAAGTAATCTCCCAAACTGGTTTGAAAATGGCTGAGAGAGCAGGGAAGGAGGCTTGCTTGGAGTTTTATGGTGGTTAGGGACTAAGGCCAGGTTGAGGATTCTTAAATACACAAACCAGAGCATGCGCAGTTTGAACTTGCTGCCAATGCAAAAAAGGTAGCTTCGTTATAAGTTTTCTTATAAGCTTTCTCAAATGTGTGGCAGAAGGGTAAGGAGGGGTGGTCTCGAAAGATGCTAACAGTCAAATGTCAAAAATGGAATTGAATTTTTTGATATACTCTCTAAAGATGATACAGCTTAAGTAGATAAAACAGAATGAATGAAACTCAAGTCTGGTTTCTTTCATTTAGCTCCAAAGTCCATTTTTTTTTCTATTTTACACTGTGGTAACTCAAATGGAAAGAATCTGTAATTTTCCTTCAATGAGCCTGGTGAGCTGTGTCTCTAAAAAGGAGTATGGATATGATACTATGCAGAAGAAACTTGAGAGATGGTAATATGCTGATAATATGGGTGTTTGGACTGACTACTGCATAAAATAACTAAAACAACTTTAAATGCTCTTAAAACAATGGGGGAACATGGGAGAACTAATAAAAATATTAAGAAATTATCAGGACAAAATTTAAATGAATTTTAGATCCAACAGAGAGCATTTGTTGAATCTGGTGAATCTGAGTTTCACAAAATAGAAATTGGCTTACAAAGCTGCCAAAGCAGTTGAGAATTAAAGACACCATAGAAAAGTGAGACCAAAATTCTACGTGCAATTTATATTCAAGTCATTCACAAAATTCAAAGATGCTCATATACAGGGTAAGTTGCTAACAAACTAAGTAGAATGAAGCATCAAGGAAGTTAAAATGCTAAGCGGAGATTTCAAAAGTCACACAGTGCTGCAGAAAGAGTTTAGAGTTCTGGTTCTACCAAGTTTAAAAACCTTGGTAAATACTATATGCTATTTGAGATACCGGAAGGGCTATGCCCTTGCAGTAAGGGCAAGTCAAATATATACCTGAATCTGAATACCTGAAATTCAGCTTTGACCTGATAAAGATGATCTTTCCCAAAAGTTATTTGCCTGCCTAAAGAAAAATTGAATCCTTTCAGGGGAAAATAATATCAATAGAAGCATCTACATTTTTCAAACACAATATCCTGCATCAACCAAATTTACCAAACATGTCAAGAAATAGAAACAAATGAATGAAAGAAAAAAAAAAAAAAGAATCGTAAGATTTGTATGGAATCACGAAATACCCTGAATAGCCAAAGCAATGCTGAGAAAAAAGATCAAAGCCAGAGTTATCATACTCCCTGACTTCAAATTATATTATAAAGTGACAATAATCAAAACGCCATGGTATTGGCAGAAAAACAGACAAACAGACCAATAAAAAAGAATTGAGAGCCCAGAAATAAACCCTCATATGTATGGGCAAATAATTTGAAACAAAGATATCCTTTTCAATAAATGGTGTTGAAAAACTTGAAAAGCCACATGCAAAGGATTAAACTAGATTGCTATCTGTCATGGTGTACTGAAATTAACTCAAAATGGACTGAAGATCTAAATATAAGACTAAAAACAATAAATTACATAGAAGAAAACATAGGTACTAAACTCATGAACCTTGGTTTTAGAGAACTTGTGAATTTGACCTCAAAGGCAAAGAAAGTAAAAGCAAAAACAAATGACTGGAACTATATTGAACCAAAAAGTTTCTGCCCAGCAAAAGAAACCATCAAGACAAAGAGGCAAGAAAGTGAATGGGAGAAGATATTTGAAAACAGTGCCTCCGATAAGGGGCTAAAATCCAAAATATACAAAGAACTCATACAGCTCAACGACCAAAAAAACAATGCGATTAAAAAATGGCAGAGTTGCTGAACAGATGCTTCTCCCAAGAAGACATACAAATGGGCAACAGACATGAAAAGATGATCAACTTCACTAGCTATTAGGGAAATGCAAATCAAAACCACAATGAGATACCACCTCATACTTGTTAGGATGGCTATCATAAACAGGACAAGTAATAACAAGTGTTAGAATGGTTGTGGGTAAAAAGAAACTCTCATACATTGATGGTGGAGATATAAACTGGTGCAGCCACTATGGAGAACTGTGTAGAGGATCCTTAAAAAATTAAGAATATAATTACCATATGACTCAGCAATCCCCCCTTGTGGGTCTCTACTCGAAAAATTGAAAACATTTATCCCTGAAGATAAATGCATCCTGATGTTCATAGCAGTTCTATTCTTGTGAAACAATATGGAAATAATCAACGTGCCTTTTGATAGATGATTGGATAAAGATGTGGTACACATATAGAATGGAATATTACTGAGCCTAAGAAAAGATGAAATACTGCCATTTGTGACAATATGAATGGATCTTGAGATTATCATATTAAGTGAAGTAAATCAGACAGAAAAAGTTGTAAACCATATTATTTCATTCATAATTTGGTTATAAAACTGAAAGCAAAAAACAAAACCAACAAACAGAAACTCACAAACACAGACAACAGTTTAGTGGTTGCTAGAGGGAAGAGGGGCAAGGTGGGTAAAGGGGGTGAAATATATGGTGACAGAAGGAAATTGGACTTTGGGTGGTAAACATACAATACAATATACTAATGATGTATTATTGAATTGTATACTTGAAACCTATATAATTCTAATAACCAATGTCACCCCAATAAATTTGATTAGAAAAAGAAAAAGGAAACCTAACCTACATATTATCCAAAGATTTTGGGAATCAATAGGAACTTCTAAATCATTATAACTAATATTTTTTTAAAACATAGAGAAAAGACAGAAAATTTTACCAGAAAACTGGAATATAGACAAAGGCACAAGTGGAAATCCAGAAAAAGAGAAATTTAATAACTGAAATAGAGTTTCATAAATGAATTTTAATAATACATTAGATCCAGAAGAAGAATGGAATAGTGAAATAAAAGATCTGTAAATAGTCTATAACCACATCAAAGCACTGAAAGAACGTATGATTTCTGTAACTCCTCCAGAGGCAGTGGACGAGAGCCTCACCACTCTTACAACTCCCATGGTCTCAGCAAAGCTAGTGGGTGCATGCAGTTCACACAGGAGATGCCCCTTGAATGTCAGACTGTGGTGGCCAGGAGGAATTGTATTTCTGGGCCCCAGAGGTCTGAAAAAGTTAGAAAGTTCAAGGGACAACCAAGAACTAGTGCAAGGTTAAACAACAGGTTCATCTTCTACACAGGGCCGCTCCTTCAAGACTGGGAGAGATAGCTGTTTCACCTAATTCATAGAAACAGACACAGACAGTCTAACAAAATGAACAAAGAAATATGTTCCAAGTGAAAAAAAAAGGTAAAAATCCAGAAAAAATACCTTCATAAAATAGAAATCAGTTACCTGATAAAGAGATCAAAGCAATGATCATAAAGATGCTCGCAAAACTTAAGAATGGATGAACACAGTAAGAATTTCAACAGAAAGATAGGAAATAAAAGAAAGTACCAAACAGAAGTCATAGAGATGAATAATACAATAACTGAATTGAAAAATATATTGTTTATTCTAGTGTACATGTAACACCAGAAGCAAATTTCAACGAATTTCAAAGGAGTTTATTCATTTACCACAGTGGAATTAAGCTAAAAATTTAAAAAAGAAAGTCATCTAAAAAATCCCCAAATGTTTAGACAGTGATCGATATACTTCTAAATCATTCATGTATCAAAAAGAAAATCACAATGGAAATAAGATATTTTCAACTTCAGGTACTCTCACGTACTGCTGGTGGAATAGTCATTCTAGAACAGTTTGATAATATCTAATAAAATTAAACACATAAATACTCTATGACTCAGAAATTCTACTTCTAGTTATATATCCAATATATGTACACCAGGGGGAATGTACAAGAATATCCTTAGATATTCTTAATAGCTGAAAAGTAAAAATAAAAATAGAAATGTCCATTAAAAAAGAATGAATAAGAGAAGTTTGGCATATGCATACTACACTATGCAGTAATGAAAATAAATTAATTATGCAAAAATATGCATGATTTTCGGAAGCATAACATTGAGCATAATAAACCAGAAAAGCCAGACACACACACAAAAACCTGTTATACAATTCTATGTATATAAAATTTAAGTGCTAGCAAAAGTAATCTATAGTATTTGAAGCCGGGATGGGAAGTACTGATTGGAAGGGGAGAACAGTGGTCCAAGTGGTGGTTATATGTTGTTCACTTGTACAAGTTCACTAAAGTTTCTACTTATAATTTGTAAATTTTCTGTACCTATATTAGATAAAATACTTATTAATTAAGTAAAACCATTTTATTAAAGTCATAATAATAAAAATAAGACATTTAAAACATGTGGGATGCAGCTAAAGTAGTGCTTAGAGGGAAATTTGTAGCCTTAAAATGTGTATATATGATAGAATAAAGGCTAAAATCAAAGATCTAAGCTTATCTCATAAAGCTAAAAAAATAAACACAAAAGTGCAACACAGAGTAAGTAAAAGGAAGGACACAGTAGACATAAAAGCAAACATCAATGAAATAGAAAATTAACAAAGAATAGAAAAAATTCAATAATGACAAAAGTTTTTCCTTGAAAGGTTAATGAAATAATAAAACCTTAGAAGGCAGTTTAACAAAAGGGAAAAACATACAAATTAACACTATCATGAATTTAAAAAGGAGGAAATCACTGCAGAGCCTAAAGATACAAGAAGTTAAGATAAAATTACCTTGATAAAACTGAAATTATTTTAAAAAGATAAGATGACATTGATAAAACTTTAGTCAACACATTTCAAAATTTAGAGAAAATTGTCAAATTATTCAAAAACACAATTTACTGAAACAAGTAATTAAAAAATCTGAATAAATTTTGTATTTGTCAGGCTTCTGCTGAGACTATGACACGTAACAAACAAGTCCAAAATATTGGCAACCTTTAACGACCCTGTTTATTAGCCTACAGACTGACTATAGCTCTGGTGAAGTTAGCTGAGATCAGCTAGAGCTGACTCCCATACTTTTGGGTTGAGTTTAGTCTGCCATGTATTTCATCAATCTGGAATCAGTAGCTATCTGAGGATAAATTCTTCTATGGTCAATAACAGAAGAGACCAAACAAAAGCACTCGAACATATTTAAAGCCTCTCTGCTTAAGCCACATATTGAAATAATCCATTTGCTAAAGCAAGTTGCATGCATAAGTCCAGCACCAATGGATCAGAAAAATATAGTACTTTGCTCACTCTAGAAGGAGGCAGTGCAAAAAGGGCATGGTTTGTAATTTTATTAAGCAGAGGAAAAGATTTAAGAAAAATACAATTAAATTTACCAAAGTACTATATTTATTAAAGAAATTAAATTTGTAATTAAAAACATTCCTTTAAAGACACTCTAGATCCAGGTGGCTTCACTAGAGAATTCACCGGTTCACTTCAGAAAGTCTTTTAGAGAAAATATTAAAAAAGAGAACTCCTGCCAAATCATACTTTGAAGCTAGCATAACCTTGGTACTAAAATCTGATAAAGACATTATAAGAGAGAAAGCTAACAGGCCAATGTCTTTCATGAACATAGACACAAAAGTCCTAAACCAAATACTATCAAGCCAAATCGGTTGTGGTATAATAGAATTCTAGACCTCAGTAAGAAAAAAGAAGCGATTGTTAAACAGAATAATATGGAAAACATATGGTTGAATGAAAGAAGCCATGTTCAAAAGGGTATACAGAGTATGATTCCATTTATAAAAAGTTCTAGAATAAGCAAACTAATCTAAGTTGACAAAGTATCTATTACCTTTGGGAGGAAGCACCAGGGGGTCTTCTGGGTAACTAGCAATGTTCTATATTTTGGCCAGGGTAGTGATTACACAGTGTATTTGTAAAAAAAATCATTGAGCTATTCTATAGACTTGAGATTTGAACATTTTATTGTATGTATGCTATTTTATTGTATTGTATGTATGTAGTCTTCAATTTTAAAAAGTTTGCAAAAAAATTCCCACTAATATTTATGACTCCCTGAGGAGATTCTAAATATACAGTTGTTAATATTTCTTCTCACTCTAAAAATTTGTGATTCTACTGCCAACTTCTACTAGTTGATTAGAATCTTTACTATGTCTCCTTAACAACAGTAGATCAACACTAAAAACAGCACTAAAAACTTTTGATAATATAGAATACATCTAAAAATAGCTGCAACAGCTTAAGTGAGAAAAACACTTGAAAGACCATAAATTAAAATCTCTGTAGTGAGAGGTAAACCAGTGCTTTAATTAGGACAATAGCATATTTTTATACCAGGGGCCAACAAAAAAACCGAAGCTGAAATATTACAAAGCCAAGTTGGTAGACGAATATATGATATTTCAGTTCTAGAGGAAAGCTAAATCTAAATGTCAAATTATGTAACTGAATGTTTTACCCACTATAGTTTCAAAGGAATAGAAATGCCAACAGCAGAGTTCCTGAAATTTAGAGACATACACTTTATGACAAAGTAGAAAAAGCACAGAATTGAGAGTGTGAAAATCTGTGTGCTAGTCCTGGCTGTGTCACTTATTAGTTGCATGAGTTTTGAAAAATAATGTAAAGTCTCTGAGTTTTTGTTCTCTCATGTATAAAATTGATATTAATAATATGCACCTCTCGGTATTATAGGGAGACTACACATTATACAGTCTACCAATTATTATTATTATTACATTATCATTGTCATTATTATCATTATTATTATCCATTTACTTTGATGATTTTTGAAGCATTTTAGTTTGGTTTTCTAAGGCTCTCGTCCCAACAACCCAAACTATTTGGAACATTTGAAAATCCACATGGATTCCTCTGGGAACATGAAACTACATGCTCGAGTTGTATCCTAAGCATATACTTGTGGAACACATCACAGGAGATAAACTGAGGTCATTCTCTTTCCAAAACAGAACAACTCTCCTGAAAGAAAACATTTCCTCTGAATTTTTCCTTAGAGGAAAGTGAGAGACTACTACAAGTTTTGACCAACTTAACATCAGCTAAGTCTTTCTAAAATAATTCCCTCTGCCAATTGTGACATACCTATAAAAGCTCCTCAATTTTTCATGTTAATTGTGCTTTCTCACATCTAAATACCATTTTGAGTCCCATGTCATGAAGTCAATCTCTCCAATATCATGTTTCCCAGCTTCTCTAGACTAAGCTCTCTATTTCTGCCAGACCTGGCTCACCAACAGTCCCAAACATAGCTCTAGAATGCTTCTTCTCCACTGTCAGCCTGGTTCACTCCTACTCATGTTCTGAGACTTAGACGAGGTGTCATTTCCTCCAGGAAGCTTTATTTAATCCTCAAGCTCACATAGGTACCCTATGCTTTCTCCGCAACCTGTACATCCTTTCACAGAAATTATCCTGCTGTAGTGTTAAACAATTATTTATTTATCTCTATCCTTCCTCCCCTTGGCTGAAAAATTCTGAAGGATAAAACTTCTTTTTATGATTTGTATCCTGCCATTCAGTAGGCTCCTATTGCATGTTTGTGCTAAATAAGTGAATAAATGAATTAGTTCATAATTGAATTCATGAATAAATAAAATAATTAAATGCATGGTAAGCATTCATTCCAGCCTCCATGCCTTTGTTCTCACCATGTAGATCTCCCTGGATTGTTCCCTTCCACCTACTCAAATCCTATCCTTCATTCAGTTTCTGCTAGAGTTCTATCTTCTATGTAATAGAGTATAAGCACTGAGGATATAACTACAACAACAAAAATATACCTGTACTCTCGAGGGCTTTACAGTAGATTACAGAAAAGGTAGAAATAAATAGTTGTGTGTGACTAGGATCTAGCATAGTGAAGCAATGGCGATCTTCACAGGAGAGGACTAATAGTAGATCAGATATCTCTCTAGAGAAGTCTCTTCCTGACCTAAGACTTTATGGACACTTAAGATTTCCAGGTAAAGACTTGGAATTGGGGATAATGTAAATCAGACCCCCCCCCCAAAAAAAAAAACCTATTGTCATAGGAATAGAAATGTGACATAGTATAGTATAGGGGAGGAACCTAGAATCAAAGTTGGCAATAAAGTTAAGTGACCTCTATAGGACCAGAGTCTAGTTAGTGAAAAAGATAAGACTAGAGTCTTGGCTTCCTAATTCCAAGTCCAGTACTACTTCCATTACCCCAGAAAATATTATTAGTTAGATTGCATATGACTAGCTTCTAGCTTCATTTTCCAATAGAAAATGCCAAAGTGTGGCAATTTATCTCTTTACATAGGAGCCTCACTCCCATGGACACCTTTCTCAGTAGCTGTGGCAGATCTTAAGGAGATTTTAGCAGTTTACTTGATGGTTTAAAAGTTGTCCTATAGCAAGACATCTATAGAGCGCTAGAATTGTATGAAACGTTCAAACCTTCATAGCAATTTGGAGTCCTAGTAGTGACTCAATGAAGCAATATAAACAAAGCCCAAACAGCACCAAATAATGAATTTCTCTAACAACATATCTTTCTTTAAAGAACGGCAACTCAAAGCTGCTGAAAGAAACCAAGACCCTCAAAAAATGGTTCAATCATCTCAATTTTGCCAAAGTATCCAAAAAAAAAAAAAAATCAGGCCACCTACTACAATACACAGTCACTAATGCCTACTAAGAGTTAGGCATTCTGTGTTCATTAGCATTGTTCCTAACAACTATGTAAATGCTAATATCTCTTAATCTTTTAGTTGAGAAAACAGAGACATAAAGTGACATTCATGAAGTCACGAAGCTTGCAGAGATGGAGCCAAGATTCAAACTTGAGTCTGTCTGATTTGAAAGCCAGTCATATTTTTGGTAACTCTAATTATGCAGTTAAGCAGGTCCTCTCCATCTCTCCGCCTGCTCAAATTTTCTGACTATGGTTGTGGGATCATGGAGAAAGTCTCAGACAAAGGGTCAGAGGACTCTGGTTATTTAACCACTGCTTTTCTGTGTAACTTCGTATTTCCATTGATAGGAGTATGTCTAAATGATTTCTAAGGCCTTTAATACTTCTGACAGCCTGTGACTCTGAGATTTTAAAATATTCTTATATAACAACATCCCCATGAAAAGGTCATGGCCCTGTGAGTTGCCTGTAGAGGGCAGATAGGAGGATAAAACCCTTAGAGAAATTGAATTGAGTTCTCTGGGCTTATCAAAGTGGAAAAATAGGCATCTAGCTGCCAAAAACTGAAGGAGTAAGTCCTTGGGAGATGAACTTAGTTAAGGCAAAGGCTCTTATGCATCAAAACTGTCAGCAGCAGCCTCAATGTCACAAATGTAGTAAAGACTCAAAAAAATATGTTGTTGGTTTTGCTGAAGATGACAAAACTTTTCAACCAAATGCTACATTAGAAGTCCACATTAGATCTGGACTTAGAGTCAAAAGACCCAATATCTTACCGTAGGTATCAAAGGCTGGTCAGCAATTTTAATGGTTCCCTTCCTGCCTATGTACAAGGCCAAAGTAATTCCATAAAAAACTAAGGCAGCTCATCTCTTTAACTCAATTTCTCCAGGTTCAGACTCCTCTGACTGTGATCCTCTGGCTTTTCTCATTTTTGTTTGATCCCTAGTTTCTGTTTCATTGTCTTGTCATCTGGACTAGAAAAACTTGCTTCATTCATTTAGTTTTAAAACATTTATTGAGTTCATACTATATGCCACATACAAGCTCCTCAAAGTCAGTGAAACTTATAAAAGATCTGAAGGATGTGTAGGATTTATCAAAAAAGGATTGGGGGCAGGAAGCTGGATGTGGTAAGGAACCAGGGAGGAGGAGAAAGTTTCAAACAAATAGAAAAGTCTGGGAAAAGGACTTAAAGAAAGGGTGATCAATAAATTAAGAGAAGTTCACTATGGCTAGAATGCAGAGTAAGCTGAGGAAGTTGCAATGGTGAAGCTGAAAAGGTAAGCACAGGATGTCAGTGGCTGTGGGATAGAGGATTCTGCCACCTACTAGATATCAAACCGCTTTCAGTAATAAAATTTAAATAATAAATAAATAAAATAAAATACAAGACCATAAATGATAATAAAAGGTGAAGATAACATCTCCTACTTCCTGTAACCTTTGTTTTCCAGCATTTAATAGTACTTAAACAGTCACTGAATCTGAATACTGGAATGGAAAGAAAGGATGGGAACTAACAAAGCATGAAACAGTGGGATTGAAAAGTTTCCCTATGGAACGTGCAAAGACAAGAAAAAGTAGATTTTTGGAGCTGTTTAGGGTTTCTTGCCCAGCATCCAAGGAGATGACAGGGCCAGGTTCAGTTCAAGTGCCCAAGTCCTGGGTCAGTTATGCTTTCCTAAAATTCAGGGCACAGAATCAGCCCAGCAGCTTCTTCATTCCTCATGCTGGGAGTTCTGCACAGAGCCCTAAGAAAGTTGTCAGCCATGAGATTCTTTCTCCTTCAATGCAAACACACATGGCACAGGCATATGATTCCCATCTAGATCCACCCCCGACTTCCGGCCAGGAGGCTGCTGTGTAGGCAGGACCGTCTGCCTTTAAATTTGCCAGCCTAACCTGGTACCCTGAGCCAGCCCTCTTCGAGCAGTAACACACAGACTTGCCAAAATTCACACTTTCACAAATTCCTTTCAGGGGCCTATTCACCTCTACCTTTTCTGTGCCCTGTCAGAAGAGGTTGACCTGGGCCAGGGACAAAATTACTCAGACCAAACAAATGGATATTTACTTCTGAAAGAGAACAAGCAGCCTTTCCTTTAACCCAAGGAACAGATGCAAGCCCAGGAGGAGAATGGGCTGAAAGTCCCACCTCTCATTCTAAGGCCATAGGGCCAGGAATTGTTATTTAAAGCAACAGACACCTCTCCCTCAGGACCCATGATTGCATCAGTGCCCAGCCACTGCAGAGTTATTACCATCATCATCTCTGCTGGATTCTAAACCCCAGTCAAATTGGCAGCATTCCTTCTATTTGCAAACAGATTGCAAAATAAGAACCCCAGGAAGGATGCAGGCTGGCCAGGCTCCAAGTACCTTCAGCAGCAATCATGCTAAATCAGGGCTGCATCCTACTCTCTGAACAGCAGCAGGTACTGGCACTGCCTTCCAATAGCCCTGGATTACTGGGGTGCTTGGCCTCTCTTCCCTCCATATTCCCTCATGGAATAAGCAGCCTGATCAAAGGGAGAGGGCAGAACTTCCTGGGAAATTATAAGCATCCTAAACTATTCACGTGTTTCCTGACATGGGGGCTTTATCTTCATGAAGGGTGGCCTGGAACATAGCACCAATAGAAATTTTCTTCGACTTGTTTTCCTCTAAGGTTCTAAACTTTCCATCTCTTCTCTGCCTTAGTCTGTTATTCACGGTCCTCTGCAATTCGGCCACTTGTGTGTACGTTCAGCCTTCCCTCCTGAACTGATCCTTCTTTTCTTGCCCATAACGCTTCATTCAGTCCTTTGTTCACTCATCATCAAACACAAGCAAAGGATAAACCAATAATAACAATGGTCACTGCCATTTACTAAGTGCTTACTGTGTAACAGGCTTTGTAATAATAGCTTTACATATATTTTCTAGCTTAATCTTAAAAAACAAAAACAAAACAAAACCCAAGAAGTAGGTTCTATTATTATCCCCATCTCACATTTGAGTAAACTGAGGCTCAGAGATTGTGTAAGTGCCTTGCCTAAGATCATAAAACTAGGGTGTGAGATGTCAAAATTGAAATATTATTGATTGAAACAATTTTTCTGAACTAGATCTTACTGTCCCCTTTTTACAGACGAGGAACATGTTTAGAGTTTTAGTAATATGCCCACAATCATATAGCTTGTGCAGAATGGAACTCCAAATAAGATGTGTCTCATTCCAAAGCCCTTACTCTTAACCGTTACTACTCATCTGCAAAATGGAGATTATATTAACTACCACCCTCCCTCAGGGAAGGGAAAGAAACATCTGTCTCATCTAACTCACTGACTCAAGTAAGACAGTGTCAGTGAAAACACATTGTAAACAGTAAGACAATATTTGAAGTTAGTTACAATTGATATTACTTACTTCACATGTTTTTTTAACTTACTTCAGTAGAGGACTTGCTTTTTCTTCCTTTCTAAACTGTATGTATACCTTTTATTTCTATTTTTGTGTTTTCACACTAGCTAGGACTTCTGACACATACAACGATGAATCGGAGTGGTGAGAGGGACAGCCTTGCCTTATTCCTGATCTTAGGGAGATAAAACTCAGTTTCTCATCATTAAGTATGATACAAGTTATAGGTTTTTTGTAGACATTCTTTATCAAATAGAGAAAATTCCCCTCTAGTCCTAGTTTTTTTCTTTAATCATGAATGGGTGTTGAATTTTGTCAATTTTTTTTTCTTAAACCCACTGATGTGGTAGATTGAATTAATTTTCAAATATGGAACAAGTTTCACATATCTGTAATAAATCCCACTTGGTCGGGGTATATAATTCTTTTTATACATTGTTAAATTCAATTTACTAATATTTTGTTGAGGATTTTTGTATTTATGTTCATAATAGATACTGGTCTATAGTTTTCCTTTCCTGTAATGCTTTTATCTGGTTTCTGTGAAAATTCGCTTTTTATCATATAATGACAGTAAATATTAGTTTTAACTCTCTTAGCAATTTGTATACTTCTCTAGAAATAAAAGTTTGGAAGTCAAGTTCCAAATCTAGCCTGTAGTTGTAGATGTAGTAAAGGGAAAGAGTGTGGACTTTGGAGTTACACAAACCTGGCTTTGAATCCCAGTTCTGTCATTACTGTGTGACCTGAGTCAGTATTTAACTTCAGCAGATCTCTGTTTCCTAATTGGTAAAATGAGAAACAATAATTTCTTCCCTGCAATGTTATATTAAGAATGTAAAAAATAAAACAAAACAAAAATAAGGCCTAGATACATGTCATTAAAGCATAACGAGACAATGACATCTTTGTGTCATTATTTTAAGTATCTAATTTGATAAATTTGGAGATGAGTTTGTATGCTTTTATAGACAAAGAGGTCTCCCTTAATAGCCTCAATATCCCTATATGGTCCAACATAATTTTTCCAAAACACAAATCTGACCATGTCTCATCCCTTTTAAAATCCCTTGAATGGTTTTCCATTGTCTTTAGGATAAATTCCAAGTTCTTTAACATGGCAGCTGGTGCCCTATATGATCATCCTTGCCTATCTTTTCAGACTCATTTCTTCAATTTGTATGATCTAATTCAGCCATGGAAACAATAGCTAGCTCATTATGCTGTTCTGCATATTCTCCTAACATGTCTTTTTGAAACTCTGTGCCTCGCTAATTATTTTTTTAAGGTACACACACCCACCCCCTCCAGGAAGACTTTGCTTTTCTAACCCCAAGTTGTGGTTAGAAAACCCTCCTTGGTTTTTGCATTATCTGTGTTTGCCTCTCACAACTTTAATGACTGTGATTTAACCATCTGGGCATAAGCTCTTTCTCCCACTAGATTGTGAGTTCCTTGAGGACAAGGACCATGTCTTTCACTTGTGGTACATAAAGGTGAACAGATAATGCATGCTAATTAAAAAAAATAAAGGTCCACAGATGGCTTTTGCATCAAAATCCATTATGAAGTGGACTTTGCTAATGAATGTCCCTCAATTCGTAGCATCATTTCTGTTAGGGGCTTTCAAATTATTCCTCTCCAGAGGAAAAGCAAGCAGTTAGTTTCTTATTGCAAGGTGAACCTTCCTCTTTTCTTCCTCCCCCATTTTCTCCCTTTTCTTTATATAACAAGCTGAGTAGTAATTATGAGAACATCTACACTATAATTATTGTAGCATTTAACTTTGTATTGACATCTGTAAAAGAAAGAACTCTAGAAATTGATGAACAATGATGTTTTTCCTACCTTTCTTTCAAATACACTTTTTTACTTTAAAAATATCATCACTTTTGACACATGTCTTAACAGTTTTGAAATATCTAGATTTTATATTTTGGGGGGAACACCTGAAACATAATGTATTAGAGTGCTAGACTTGGAAGGAAACTTAGAGACTATTAGTTGATCCCTTTACATTAGCGAAACTGAAGTTCCCACAGGGGCATGTGACTTAACCTAACATTACAGTGTTAGAGGAAACAGTGGCAGTGACAAAAAAAACATCTATAGGCTTCAGAAGATCTTGGATCACATAGCCTCTCTGAGGTTGTTTCTCAGTCTATAAAATGCTGTTAATAATGTCTGCCACATAGAATATTGTCAGGGTTACAAGAGTTCACATATGGAAAGCACTCAACTGACCTAATACATGCTGGTTTTACTTTATCATAATACTTACTACTACTGTTTATTATAAATAAGGGCTAAAATCTAAGGCTTCTATTCTTTCTGCTATACAATGTGCCTTTTAAAGTAAACTCACATTTCTACTCAAGAGGATAGTAGCCAAATCCATGAGAGAGAGAGAGAGAGAGAGAGAGAGAGAGAGAGAGAGCGCGAGCGAACAGTGGGAGTGCGGAAAGAAGGAGGAAAGGAAAGAAGGAAAACAGATTTCCCCTTAAAGAATTAAATTCGGTATAAATACATTTTATTGTTCAATCTAAAATTCCATACAGATGAACAGTCATGGACCCCAGTCTGAAGCACTTAGCTAAAAAACTGGTGGGAATTTATCACCTGAAGAATCCTTGACATGGTGACTGAAAAAGACAGGCAGGTACAGAGGAGAGATCCGGAGGTCACCTGGTTACAGATGGTTATCATTGCTCAATTCTGCCTATAATATAGATAGGTGTGTGAGACTTGGAAAATAGACAGAGGTCACAAAGAAATTTCATCCTGATCACACCCTGAACCACTTAATTTTTATCCAATAGCCCACAAGTGGCAGGTAGGATGAAGGATATTTTAGTTCTGCCATCTGTCCAAAATGATTCTCTGTTGTTCCCCTCAATTAACTCCATGTTCTGTATCTGAAAATATGGGAAATACCTAATCAGTAGGGTTATTGAGAAAATAAAAATTAAAACAAGCCGTGTATATAATGGTACTTTTTATATTATAAATCAAATTACAGATGTCAGACATTATTATTAAAAATGTTTTTCAGAATTATTTTCAACAATGGACTTTCCTCAAATGCCAGCATATCATGAAATTAGGATCTAGTCTAAACTCTTATATTTATTATAACCTTATGTGACAAGATATATAAATATTAAATATTGACAAATATGTATATTATCCTTATTGAGCTTACTAAATTTTTAGTAAGTTACACTAAATTTACTAACTGCACTGACATTTATGGAGCATTTTTTACGTGCAGAGACTATTCTAAGTGCTTTATAGATATTAACTAATTTAATCCTCACAATGCTATAAAATAGGTACCGTTGTCCTCATTTTACAGAAGGGACAATGAAGCTAGAGAAGTTAACCAAAAGTTATTTTTATGAGAGCTGATACATGAACCCAAGCAGTCTGGCTCCAATCTCAACTTGTACAGCAAACTACATTTAAAATTATTTCATTTTAATTTCTGATATTACCTGGCATTTACTTTAAGTTTCTCTTTAATTCAATCGACTAACATGTGCAATGAGTTACATACAAATTATAAGAAATGTGCCTATTTCTTAAAAGGAAATCAATTCATCATTTATGATGTCATTAAAGGAGATCAGAAGAATACGATTAACATTTCTTATTACGTAGTTGATATTTTCATCACTGGTCTCAGAAAATAATAGAAATTCATTATTCTTATTGGCACACAATTAAGGTAGGTTCAGAATTCATCTTTCGGGTCCCCCTTACCCAGGTTAGTATCAGGCCCTTCCATTCTGCTTGCTAAAGATTTAATATTTCTGCCTCCCCCACCCCTAAATTTATATGATGAAGTCCTAACCCTCAAGGTGATAGAATTAGGATGTAAGGCCTTTGGGAGATGATGAGGTCATGAATGCACAGCCCTCATAAATGGGATTAGTGCCCTTACAAAAGAAGTCCAAGAAATTTCTGTTGTTCCTTCTGCCATGTGAGGTTACATTGAGAATATGACCATCTATAAGGCAGCAGGTCTCATCAGACACCAAATCTGCTGCTGCCTTGATCTTCCAACCTCCAGAGCTTTAAGAAATATATTTCTGTGGTTTTTAAGCTACACAGTCTATAGTATTTTGTTATAGCAGCCCAAACAGACTAAGACAGAAAATCGGTACCAAAAGTGTAGTACTGCTGTAGTAAATACCTAAAAATATGGAAGTGGCTTTGGAACTGGCTAATGGTCAAGGTTGGAAGAGTTTATAAGTGCATGCTAAAAAAAAAAAAAAAAAAAGCCTACATTGCTGCGAAGGGACTGTTAAAGGTGATTCTGGTGAGAGCTCAGAAGGAAAGGGGGAGAGCTACAGAGAAAGCTTGTCTTCTTAGAGGATACCAAAGTGTTTATGAACAGAATGTTGGTAGGAGTATGAATAATAAAGGTCATTCTGATGAAGTCTCAGACAGAAATGAGGAACAGCTCATTGGAAACTGGAAGAAAGGTGATCCTTGTTATGAAGTGGAAAAGAACTTGGATGAATTGTGTTTGTGTCCTACTGTTTTGTTGAGAGTAGAACTTGTAAGCAATAAAATTAGTTATTTGGCTGAGGAAGTATCTAAGCAAAGTGTTAAAAGAGTGGCCTGATTCTCCTAACAATTTATGGTAAAATGCAAGGAGAGAAATTACTTAAAAACAGAGTTGTTAATCAGAAGGGAAACAGACTGGAAAATTTGGAAAATTCTTAGCCTATTCATATTGAAAAGAATGAGAAAGAAGCTTATTTAGGAGAGAACAAAGGCTATAGTCAAATTTGATAAGAAGATTAGTATGGATCGGCCATCTAAACAGATGCCAGAAGCTATTGTCCAAAACAATGGAAGAATGACCCTGAATGTTATCAGATCATTGAGACTGCCCTTTCCATCACAAGCCCAGAGTACAAAGACCTGCAGGCCAGAACAATTTCAAAGAAGGGGCCTACCCTACTCCTGCCTCACAATGCAGTTCCTGTCATGTTCTCCGCTTCCCATACGCTGCTCTTTTAGTCTGCCTCAGGTATAACTCCAGTGGGCCCAGGTGAGACAGTGAACAGCATCCAGCAAAGCATAGGGTGTTGAGGAGAGGGGTGGAAGGCGGGAATCACCTCCATGTAGATTTTGAAGGATGGAGCTGCCTCAAGAGGGAGGTACCAGAGATTAGGCCACCACAGAGAGCCCCCCGCTAGGCACTAGATGGTGGAGTTGTGGGGAAGGCACTGCCTCCAAAACCCCAGACCAGTAGAACCACCAGCTGCATGTGGTTCCAGCTCAGGGGAGCATCAGAAACACAACTTCATGCCCTGAGACCTACAGCTTGGGCTGCACCCAGCAAAGCCATGGAGGTGGGGCCACCCAGAGCTCTGAGGACAAGGCCACTCAGAGCCTTGGGGGCCTAACCCTTGCCTTAGTGTGTCCAGAAGGTGAGAATTATGCTCCAGGAAGCCTGCAGAGCAGACCCTCAAGTATAAGATTATTTTCTAGCTTTAAGGTTTTGAACTTGCTGGGAGCCTGTTATTCTTTCCTTTTTTTCTATTTCTCTCTTTTAGAACCACTCAAAATGGGCTTCAAGGTTATTAGAACACAGTCAAGTAGTTTCTGTCTCTCTGACCTCATAGTCCATCATTTCTGCCTTGTGTTTTTTTTCATTCTTCTCTCTCTTCAATAGCCTTTTCTACTCAACTACTTGTATGCGAACATCAGAGCCTTCACAAAATGGTGGCTTCTGGCCCAAATAAACCAGACTTTCTAGATGCTTCTCAAGATCAACCAATGAATTATCTAATTTCCAGGGAGAGAAAATGTGACTGGTTCACCCTGGATCAGGTAACTACTTCAAGTCTTCTCAGGAGTTGAGATCACATGATACACAGGGTTGTCTCTTCTGGGCTGTGACAATTCTTCTAGAAGGGTGTGTGGGGGTAGAGAAATATGATGGACATCTTTAACGCAGGATTATTTTTCTGAAAACTTAGTATTACTATTTATTTCCTATTTCTGTTGGAATTGTCTTGAAATCATATCTCTGATTACACAAAGACTGATTATCTTGTGGGGATACAATGGCAATTTTCATTATCATAATCATTTACTGTTTGTCCCATTTTTCAGGAGGCTAAGAAAGTTTAGATAACTAGCATGAGGGCACAATGAATTCAGATCCTCTACTCTCTCCACTATACATATTACCTCAATGTAGAGGATTCTCTTTGAATGTCCTCAAAATTCACTATTTTGAAGTATGAACATTCAGTACCAGATAAGGCTGAGAAGGAAAATTTCTCTGGAACGAGATTCTCATGTACTCTTGAACCTGGCTATTTTATAATGTATTCTCTTTTGACGAATAGAAATTTCAATATATGGCCAATCTGTCACTTTTCCAAAAGGTTTATCCAAAAATCACTGTCTCTGCCACTGACCACTCCTACCCAGCATGCTGGCCCTCAGCAAGGAGATACAGCTTGGTCTATTCGAAAAACTCCAAAATTGTCTGATGAGGTAAAAGAACATATAAGCCTTTGGAGAGAAACATACTTGGATTAGAATTCTGACTTCATCATATATAATCTCTTTGGCCTCAGCTTCCTCATTTGTAATATAAGTGAAATGACTGATCCCAATCTAATAGGATTAATGTGAAGATTAGAGACAACACAAGTATAATACCTGAAACATTAAATCATATAAATGCATTTATGTTCCCCAAATTTATTCCGTTAGTGCTTATGAGTGCTAGTCTACTAGCCTAATAATTCACTAGGTTCTCTATGTGCATTGCTATTATCCTTCAGAGATGCATACCTGCCTCTAGAACCAGCCATTCTGTTTGCAGGGAATACAATGTTACTTTAATTCCTCCTGGGAACTCTCAACTAGGTCCTATCCCACCCACAAAAAAAAAAAAAAAAAAGAATTTAAGAACGACTTCCAAAGTCTGATAAGAAACATTATCTGTGCTCACATACTTGTGTTAGGACCCATATACAAGTAACATTGCTTTTAATTTTATTATGCTTAAGTCATTTAAAGGCACAAAAACAATATAGCTAAATTTTCTATTGATTATATTAGGCAAAATATACATGTCAAATATTTTTACACGTATTTGGGTGATTTAAAATGTAGATACAACTATGGTCATGCTACCCTGAACAAGCCCGATCTCATCTGATCTTGTAAGCTAAGCAGGGTCAGGCCTGGTTAGTACTTGGATGGGAGACCACCTAGGAAGACCAGGTGCAGTGGGCATAAAAAATAAAATAAAGAATTATAAGCTGACAAGGTCCTTGCAATCTGTGACGTCAACCAAGGTCTGCCTTGCCTAAAACATAAAAATAAAATAAAATAAAATAAAATAACAAATAAATAAATAAATAAATAAATAATTATTAAAAAATAATAAAATGTAGATACAAGAGGTAGTCTTTAATATCCATGTAATAATTGGTAAATTTCACTATAACAAAGTCATTAGAGAGTTCTGGAAAAAAGCAAAA
This sequence comes from Pteropus vampyrus, assembly GCF_000151845.1. Taxonomy (NCBI): domain Eukaryota; kingdom Metazoa; phylum Chordata; class Mammalia; order Chiroptera; family Pteropodidae; genus Pteropus; species Pteropus vampyrus. The sequence goes on from NW_011888916.1 coordinate 4,815,119, forward strand.
TGTAAGAGAAAGTATGCTCTCAGGATACTACAGCTGGAAAAGGCCTTAGAAGATTATTTAGTCCTTTTATTTTAATAGCTGGTAAATCAATATCCAGAGAAAATAAATACATCCTAGATGACGTGGCGAATAAATATAGAACTAGGACTATACCCCGTCTTCTTCCTCTTTGTCTACTGTCCTTTATACTAGACAAAGGATTGATAATAGAACGACTTTTTTTCTTCTAACATTTGTATTTAAAGCCTAATCACCTAGGATACTTAGGGATAGGTGGAGAGAACAGAATGAAAAAAGGTAGCATGGAAACAATGTATAAGATGTATTCTGGGAATAGCAAGTAATGCAAAAAGGCTGAAGTTTAGTCTGAAGTCAGAAGGAGGCTAAGACAATACAAAGCACTGTGTACTAGGCCATATGATAGACACTTTATACAGTTTATATTATATGTTAATCAGAGAGATGGCATCCAGGTTATATCTCTCAGACTATGTATTACTTGAGTATAAATAGGGACCATCTTTATAGGCTGGGTACATGAGTGTTGAGTATAAACTTACTGACAGGCTGATATCAATCAACTCAATCAGATCACCACTGAAAACTAACTGGGAAGATACACTATGATGACTAGCCTAGGTGTAGCAGGAAACACAAAATGCAAATAGGTAGGAAACAAGTTCTAGCCTAGGCTCAACATCCTGTGTGAGCTTTGACAAATTATTTACCTTGCAAAATAATTTAATTGCTATAGTAAAACTTTTCCTACTGTTGATGACAATGCGCATTATGTTGTTCAAAATTTCTTATGTACATGGATATCTTAAAGTAGTAGGTTGCAGATTTTAATGAGAATAAGAATCATTTGAGGGGCTCGTAAAAAATGTAGACTCCCATGTGTATCCAAAGAACAAAATATGTTGATACAGTGTGTCTAGAGTGGGGCAGGAATCTATATTAAACAAGACCTTTGATAATTCCAGTATTGATGATCCACAGACCATGTTTTAAGAACTACCTAATTCAACATATTCCTCTCTTTGCCTTGGCTACCAGGAAACATCACTCAGTTTTAAGATTACTCTTCCTTTCATTGCTTATCTCTGGTTATTTTATCCTTGTTTTAATGTGGGTTCTTTGTTGATGTATTTTCATTGTTTTAATGTAAATATCATAATACCACTTCCAGAAGTGGTAGACACAAATAATAAATAAAATTATAGGGTTTTTGAATTTTTCTGGAACACAAAGTTTATTTTAGATGACCTTTATATGACTATCAAATCGAATAATTTCATTATTCTATACTGTAAATAAACGCACTACCAAAATCAATATTAAATATCAAGGACCTACACATACCATGTACTGTTTTGGTGAAGAAAATGAACTCATGAAATTAAGTGCTATAAAAAAAAAAAAAAAAACATGGAGCAGGGCACAGGGAATGAATGTGGCGAACGAAGTGGGAGTAGAAAATTTTCTTTTATTAAACACAAAGGTTAAAAAATTCTCACTAGAAGATTAGTTATCAGTAAGGATTTAAATGAGGGAAAGAGTATGTATTCCAGACATAGGGAATAGATACAATGATGTTGGGAATACTTAAGAAAGAGCAAGTGACCGATGTGGCAAGAATAGGGTGAGTGAGGAATGAAGTAGTAAGGTCAGAGAAGACAGAGGGACAGATTAAGTAGTTTGTTTTAAATTATTTTAAGATCCTTTTATTCTGAGTAAAGTGGGAAGTTATTGGAGAGTTTTGAGCAAAGGCATGACATCTGACTTATGTTTTAAAAGGATCGTTTCGGCTACTGTTTTAGCTACAGACTATAGGGAGGCAAAAGTAGAAGCAGAAAGACCAATTATGAGACTATCACAGCAATCCAAGAGAGATGATAGTGGTTCTCACTCAGGTAGTAGTGGTGGAAAAGCTGATTGGATTTTCTAAAAGATTAGATGTGGGAGGCAAAAATTTAAGAGATATAGGGCTGCTGTTCAGATCTTGCTCTAACTGATCAGAAAATGCTATCTAAATTGTGGTCGTAATCAATGGAACCATATAAGCCTCTCTTTAATATATTTATATAAAACAAACTTTGAAGGATAAGCAGAATTTGATTAAGAGAGAGAGATTCTGATGCTATAGAATTCCTTTAAGCCATTAGGTTGATCCTGCAACACACACGACTCTATGACTATCACAGAATTTCTGGCTTCAAAGGAGAAAGCACATGCTGTTAAGTTGGTTCTTATTTATTTATCACTTCCTATGTGTCAGACACTATTTCAAACACCTCAGAAAATAAAAAAAAACTTCTGTAGTACACATTATCATTATTACCCATATTATAAATAAGGTAACTGATGCTCAGAGACATTAAGAAATGTGTCATAGGTCATATAGTGAGTAAGCTGGGGAGCTGGAAATTTGCAGCCAGGATCCAAAACTCTCACTCAATCACTGTACTATATTAGCTCTAAAAACTTCTAAGCCTCCAATTTCTCAAATGAAAGTTGGCATAATAATAGAGTCTACTTCATAAGATGGTGGCAAACATAATTAGAATGATTATTTAACCCTCAAATAATAATAAATAGCTATCAGTATTATCACATGATGTTATAGTTGATTAAAAAATTAAGACCATTATTTTTGTTGAGTCCTCACATCATTATTCTCACTTTACAGATTAGTAAATTGAGACTCAATGATGTTTAAATGATTTGCCATGTTACAGAGGTGAGGGGAAGTATTTGATTTCAGATCTCACATCTCTAAGGTCTTTTTTGATTATTCTAATTGCCTCTAAAGGATGAAGGATACAGAGATAATCTGGTGCCTATAATTACCAGAAACATCACTTAAATGCCTTATTAAAAAAATAGACAAAAAAATTGTGATTTAAATGGAACCTACATATGAGAGTAAATAGCTTCCCCATATATCAGCAAAATCCAGTTCCAAAACATAATTAAAAAATAAATCTTATGCTCAGGAGCAATAAAAATAGAAACGACCCCCAAATCAACTTAACTAAAAATGAAGAACCTGCATAAATAAAGTTACTCAAAATCTAGTATGGACAGAAAAAGATGAAACACACTATGTTCCTGGATAGAGAAAATATTGTTATATGTCAACTCTGCTCAAATTATTCTATAGATTTAACACAACTTCTATGAAAATGCCAAAGATATTTTTAGAATGTAAAAGAGTAATTCCAAAAATCATCTTTTAAAACACAAGAGAATAGTCAAGAATACTTTTTAATAAAGGGGGACTTATGTTCAAATAATCAAATATATTATAAACTTACAGGTGTTAAAACAATATTCTCTTGGTACAGAAAGAGCTATAAATGGAACAGTGCAGAAAGTCCTGAAGAACTCATTCATTCATTCATTCATTATCCAACAAAAATTTACTGAATATCTACTGTGTGCCAGAAACTATTCCAGGTTCTGTGCATACAGAGAAATAGGAAAATTAAGTTCCTAGTCTCAAAAAGGTTATATTCTAGTGATCTACAATAATGAAAGAATCAACCAAAATGATTTAAAAAATAAGCTTCCCGTGGAGAAAGAATAAATTTTCAACAAAGATGTTGAATAACTGGCTAATCATTGAGAAAGAAGTGAAGTTAGGTTCCTATGTCTAACTTTGTTAACTAAATTAAAGTAGATTAAAGACTAAATGCAGAAGAAGAAGGAAGAGAGGGAAAGCACAGGAGTGAAAGAATTAAAAAAAGCCAAGCCATAGAGCCTTTAAAGAGAGTATAATTGAACAATCAATTATATATTCTTAAAAGAAAAGGGTATTTCTTTGTAACAATAAAGAAGTAAGACTCAAAGAGAAAATTTTATGGATTTGATGATTTGAAAATCAAAACTTCTAAATGTCCAAAATACTATAAAGAAAACCAAAAGAAAAATAACACAGAAAAATACTTGCAATTCTATAAAACAGAAAAAGAGTTAATTTACTCATAATAAAAACCTTTCACTTAAGAGAATAAGAAGATGCTACAGACTGAAGAAAAGTTTTGCAAAGCATATATTAGAAAAAGAACTGGTATCCAAAATAAACAAAGAACTCTTAAAACTCAACAATAAGAAAACAATAACCCAATTAAAAGATGGGCTAGAGATCTAAAAAGGTACGGCACTGAAGAAGATATGGATGGCAAATAAGCATATAAGAAGATGTCAGCATCATACGCCATTAGGGAATTGCAAATTAGAACCATGATGACATACCACTACACACCTATCAGAATGGCCAAAATCCCAAACACTGACAACACCAAATGCTAGATGTGGAGCAATAGGAACTCTCATTCATTACTGCTGAGAGTGCAAAATAGTACAGCCACTTTGGAAGACAGTTTGGAGGTTTCTTACAAAACTAAATGTATTCTTGCCATATGATCCATCAATTATGATCCTTGCTATTTATCCAAATGAGTTGAAAACTTATGACCATATGTTTATAGGAGTTTTATTCATAATTTCCAAAACTTGGAAACAATCAGGATGTCCTTCAATGATGAATAGATAATCTATGGCAATCCATACAATGGAATATTATTCAGTGATAAAGAGATATCAGCTATGAAGTCATGAAAGACATGAAGAAAACTTAAAGGCACATTGCTATGTGAAAGAAGCCAATCTGAAAAGGCTACATACTGTATGATTCCAATTATATGGCACTCTGAAAAAGGCAAAACTATGCAGACAGTAAAAGATCAATGGTTGCTGGGGGTTGGGAGAAGAGAGAGAGAGGGGGATGAGTAGGTGGAGCACAATGGACTTTTAGGGCAGCAAAACTGTTATTCTCTATGAAACTCTAAAGGTGGAAACATGTCATTATACATTTGTCAAAATCCATAGAATATACAACACAAAAAGTGAATCCTAATGTGTAAGTGAACCCTATAATAGACTTTAGTTAATAATTATTTTATCAGTGTTGACACCTCAATCGCAATAAACATACCACATTAATGCAAGATGCTACATAATAGGGGAATTGGGAAGCAGTGGCAAGGGGCTATATGGTAACTCTGTATTATTCCCTCATTTTTTAAACCTAAAACTGCTAAAAGCAAAAAAGTTTATTAATGTTTAAAAAGCCCCCACAACAACAACAAAAACAACAAAATGAGAGAGAGAGAGAGAGAGAAACGAACACAGAAGAGTTGCAAAAGAAAAAAAATCAAAACTATAAATTGTCATTACTCTTACTGAAAATGTCTAACCTAACCAGTAAATAAAGTTAAATCATTAATAAAAGGTTGTTATTTAGTTTTGGAAGTAATCAGAGAGAGAAAAGCTAGCACATTTATAGGCCTCTGGAGAGGATATAAAAAAGCAAAACTTGCAGGGCATTTTATTACTGTGGCTCAAAAGTGTTTTAAATATACATAACCTCAATTCCATATCTGGAAACTTGGCCTAACAAAAGAATCATGGCAAACACAAAACCATGTATTACAGTACTGTTTATTATAGAACTTAATTGTCCAACTTGAAAGGATTAATAAAATAAATTTTTGTGCATCGAAACAATTTTCTGAAATTCCTTTAAAAAATATTATACAAAAATATTTAAGATGTGAAAAATATTTAGACCGTATTGCCAAGTGGAAGATAAAGGGGGTTTATAAAATAGTTCCATATTATCTAAGAAAAATATGCAAATACATATGTATATAATTCGTATATACATATGTATATAATTTTACATATGTATGTAAGAATTCTTAAGAAAAAAACATATGTATATAATTTTACTTTTTTTTGTCTGTATATATCCCTATAGCTAGCTAGCTGTGGAGAGAAACAAGTAAAATTATACCAACATGCTAACAGTGGTTATTTCTTTTTAATTGGATTATGGGCAATTTTTGTTTTCTTCATTTTAGTTATCTATATTTTCTATAATTTCTGCAAGTAATATGCATTGCATTTATAATAAGAAAAAATATAATGTAGTAGCTAAGAGAAAATGTTCTGGAGTTATTCTGGCTATAATTTGAGATAGTTACTTTGCCTTTCTAAGCTTCAGTTTGCACCTATGTAGAATAAAAATATTAGTTATTTTGAGGAATAAATGTGATAATGTCTGTTAAGTATTTAACATAGTGCATGTCCCACAATAAATGATCAATAAATATTAATCATATATCATCATCATTTTTATAAAAGGAGCTGAGAATTAAGAGACAGGACCAAAGCCCATTACTTCTACTGAGACATTATACCCAGAACTGAGAGGAAGTGAGAAATAGGCTTAGAGATTACCACAATTATACAATAAAACAATGGCTAACCCAACTGGGCTTTTGATTTTGTGACCATAAATGTCTCAATGCAAATTAAGAAAACAATCTCCAAACAAATCAAAGCAGACACAAGAGCAGGCAGAAGTCTTTGTATTGCTTCAGTTATACAGTGATAATTAAAAGCAGACATTTGAAATACCCACTCCAAAAATCTAACACCTTTAATATAAGATAATATAACACTGAACTTTGTAAAGACGTCAGCTTCACCTAATAGTATAATTACTGGATATGTCTTGCTGTTACCAGGATTTTTGTGTAGATATAATCTTACTTCAATTTCTAATTCTTTACGTCAAAAAATAATTTAAAACCATATCACCAAAAAAGTCAATTAGTTCATTATAAACTATAATAATATATTTTCTTCCATTTCCAGATGAGTAACTGCTCAGTGCCATTGGGCAAATGCAAGAAAACTGATTAGCCAACAAAATGAAAAATAGAGCTAACTCATCAGCTTTGTAGAGTGACCAAAAAAAGTTTTTTTGAAGTTACGGAAACCTAGAATCAAATTCCAGTAAGTCCCACTTCTATATACCTATAACCTTTACATAGCTGTGTAATCTTGGGCAAGTTACTTAATCTTCCCGAGCCTCAAATGTAAATTCAGAATAAAGCTTCTGTTCATCCCACTATTAGTACTTGGAGACCACATAAATGCATTAGTTTATTGATAGGTATACAAACATGGGATATTTAAATGCAAAAGACAGTCATGATGATGATGATGATAAGCGCGGGATGTACTATATGTATTCTAAAAGTGTTAAACACATAAACTTAATCCTTTTAATAACCCAAAGAGTAGGAAACTGAAGCACAGAGAGTTTAGGTAATTTTTACAAGGTAAAAGCTAGTAAGCCAGACTGAAAGGCAGGCAGTCTAGGTTCATGGTTTGTATTCTTAATCATTAGACCATAGAGCCACTCTGTCGCAATTAGTCTGATCTTATACATGAAGCTGTGTTCCTAAGGCATTTGAAAATGCATTGTCTTAGATGTGTCTTGCTTGTGCGAAATTAATTTTTCCTTGTGATATGTGATTCTGCCTACTTTTTCCAATTTGCCCCATCTTCATGAACTGAACTAAGATCTAGAGAGAGAGAAGAAAGATAGAGAGTTGAGGTCTAATTGCCTTCAAAGGCTATGTCAACACCATACCTGCTAGACTTGATTTAGGGGAAAATACAAGGTTAGATTTTTCCCTGATTATAAAAAATAATGATAACAGCTTTTATTTATGAAGTATGTATGGACTATGCTAAGCACTTTATATGCATGATCTCATTTAATTCTCATGACAATCCATTATAATCAATATTTCTAGCCCATGTTACAGTTAGAAAAATTGAGGCTTAGAGAAGTTAACTAGCTTGTCCAAATCTGCATAGCTAGTAAATGGCAAAATGAGGGTATGAACTCAACTCGGTTTGATCCAGGTGCTGTTAAACATTACCTTGTTTCACTATCACACCAAGTTATGTGGAATTTGAGATGGAGCTGGATACAGTGGGCCAGGGCTGAGAAGCTGATTAAGGAGGGCCATGACCGTAGAGATCTAGAATAACTGGAATCTATCATGTTTAGATCTACTTAGAGGTGGACCATGTTAAAAAAAAAAAAAATGGTATAGAATAGAGTTTTAAAAACCCAAATAAGAATTCAAAAGTGGTTTGTCCATGCCTGACTTTGCATTAGTTTCTTTTTTAGTACAAAAATATTTTACTGTAAAAAAAAAAAACAAAAATAAAAAATCCAAACAGAACAATAAAACAAAGTAGGAAAAAAATAAAATATGGTCCAAATGGCTAAAAAGAAACACTTAACACTTTAATGTAACACTGATATATTTTTCTCTAAAGATAAATGTTGTGTCACTTAATAAAAAATACAAAGCATTTTGCCAGGCTATTTTATACTCCTCCAAAATATTATCTTTTCCATTCTCTTCCTGATTCTTGGTTACATCTTGGATGTAAGTGGCTTAATAGTAGTGACCTAAAGAAAGTAAGAAATTTGCAGGGAAACCTGTCCCTGACTGAATCCAAATCAAAGATATTAGGTTTACTTTACTGTTGGCAAATAGTTTGTTTCCAAGTGCTTTTCTCTTTGATGGCTAAGCGAATAAAGGAAGGAATGAGTGTGAGTATGGACATCATCCATCTCCATTCAACCACTAAGTTGTCCAGTTAATTCAAACATAGATTTGGGGTTCATGCATGGTAAGCAGATGTTACTTCATAAGTCTATGTACTACTTCCTGAATATATAAATATATCTGAAAACATTTCCATTCTGTTGCCACTACCACTTCTTCTCACCACTTCTCTTATGGATTAATTATTGTACTTGTCTCTTATTTCATACTTTCTAATATATCCTCTGCTGATACCAGAGTGATACTCTTAAAATGAAATTTTCTTCTTCCTATCCTTCCCTATCATCAGCACCTAATTACAGTGTCTGGTACACAGCAATGACTGAAATACTGACTAAATGAACAAATGAAAAGAAACAGTAGGAACACAAATGTGTGGTTGAAAAAAAGCAGTTTCTTTGTCTCCAATATGAAGATAATACAACAGCCTACATTACATGGCGGCTGTGAGCACTATATGAGATAGAAATAAATTTCTGCTTCAGTCAAATTGAGCAACAGAAACCAGATTTATACCCCTGCATGAAAAAACTAAAACACTGGACAAAATATATGAAACAATGGCTTGCAAGACATTGGCGGTCAGGCAATGAAGGACATTGTTCATGGAAATGTAGATGGTAGGACCATTAACATTTGGCAGTTTCCTAAATAACTAAACATTCACCTACCATCTGACTCAGTTACTCCCTTCCTTAGGCATTTACACAAGAGAAATGAAAACATATATACATACAAAGATTTGCACATGAATGTTCATAGTAGCTTTATTTGTAATAACTAAAATCTGGTGGGGGGGCTCTCAAATGTCTATCAACGGATGAAAATATAAACAAATTGTAATATGTCTATGTAATAGAATATATGTATAAAATATATATAAAAGGGAATGAAATATTGATACATGCAATATTGATGAATCTCAACATAATTATGCTGAGTGAAAGAAGCCAGATAGAGTACATAGTACATCTGAAACTAATATAAATAATATTGAACATCAACTGTAATTGAAAAATAAAAAAAAGAAATAAAAATATATTTTTAAAAAGATTATATAGTGTATAATTCCCTTTATATAAAACTTTAGAAAACCAAAAACTAATTTATAGTGAGTTAAAGATTAGTAGTTGACTGGAGAGGAGATGGTTTCATAAATGTGCATACATCAAAATATCAAATTGTATATGATTTATTTTATGTCAGTAACATCTCAATATAGTTGCTGTTAAAAGTGATAAAGGACAATGTAAAGAATATAACATGGTGCCTATCACATAGTAAGTACTCAATAAATGTTATTTATTATTATTATTAAAGTACAATAAGATTAAAAATTCCATCTATTACACTATTAAAACTGGCATCAGATTTCCTTTCATGCTTGGGAAAATAAATAAGTTTAGGTATATGTAAAAACTAGATGGCAAAAGCCTAAGCAATGAAAACAAGATAGTTGTAGGGTTCAACGTCAACAAATGAGAGGAATTTGAGTTTTACACTCAAGTAGATAGAGAAAGAAACTACAGAGATGGTGGTAAGCATAGATAAGGATAATTTCATGCAGTTAAGAGGCTAATAATTCCCTTGCAGTGTAGTGATTGAATAATATTTTAAGACAAGAAGCTGTTTAGTTTTCATTTTTTGTAATGTAAATCCTTTCTCCTATACTTCTAACTTTAACTCTAATATACTTAATAAATACTTTAGGAGAATTGTGGTGTTGGTTTTATGTAATGTGTATGTGTGTACATCAGTTAAAAAAATATGTATGGCTACAAGAAACAGAAAAATAATCACAATGTATTAAATACAATAAAAGTTTTTTTCTCACATAAAAGAAATCTGGAATTAGGTACTCCAATGGTGACCCTACCATTATCAAAATCTAGTTTTTTCTATTTTGCTACCCATCATATTCAGCCTGCTACCTCATGATTCATGATAGCTACTCAAACTTCATCCAATATGTTCTATATTCCAGCCTTGAGGAAAGAGAAAGACAAAGCATGCTATGACTTCCTTTAAGGAACTTGCTTCCCAAAAAGATGCACGCTCTTCTTATATTTCTCTAGCTAAAAGGCAGTATGGAGATTGCAGTTTCTCTCCCCACCACCCCAGGAGTGATGTACACAAATAAAATTAGGAGTTTTACTACTAAAGAAGAAGAAGATGAGAATGAAAAGTAAAGTAGGCAATTAGCTATCTCTGCCATGGTGTGTAAAGTGAGAAAAGAAATTTTACATATGATTCAATACAGTGTGAAACAGAGGCAATACATACATGTAAGAACCCAGAGGTAGAGATGGCCATGAAAATGTGAAGTCTTCTCTGAGGAAAATGTACAGAAGTCTCATACAGTTCTTATACTGCCACAGAGTGTAGAATAATAGGTGTAGAACAGGAATTTAAATTACTCTTAGCCATGTTTCAATAGCTGAGAGACACTCCCTCACCACCCCACCCCAAAATATAATTATCATCTTGGTTATAAAAATACTTTGGTGAGGAGAGTAGCTCAGAATAAATAATTTCTACGCTAGAATGGGAGCATAATTTTACTAGTGCTATCTCTGAAGTCTGAATTCGTCAAGACCTGCAGAACCGACTTGATCCCTCCTGCCTTCCACCACATCCCAGGACCAAATTTATTGCCTGAAATTGGGAATTAATACTATATCCGTATCCCCTAGCACAGCTTCTGGTATATAGTAAGTGCTCAATACTTATTGACTGAGTTAAATTGAAAAAAAATTATCTATCTATCTATCATCTATCTATCTATCTATCTATCTATCTATCTATCTATCTATCTATCTATCTATCTATCTATGAAGATGTAGACTAAGAACCCGTAATAACATAACATAACCTATGTTATAACCTATGACCCAACAATCCCACTTCTAGATATATGACTTGGAGAAATGTTCACATGCAAACAAAAATTGTTACATACAAATGCCAGTGCAGCATTATTTGTAATGTCAAAAACTTGAAAACTTCCTTAATGCCCATTCATAGGGAAATGGGTTTATAATATGGTATTTTCACCTGATGGGATAATAGCAAAGTGGTCGAGATTTCTATTGCTCACTGTATTATCTTCTAGACATACTTCTATACCTACTTCGTATTTAGGTGGGGTCATATGATTATTTCTGGCCAATTACTCATGAATGAAAATGACAATTCTGCATTGAAGCATTTAATTGCTTGTGTGAAACCCTATAGCTTTCTTTTTTCCTGCTGTGGTAAGCAACGAGGCCTTGATTCTCAGATGGTGTGCTGCCAAGATGGTAAAGCCTTTCTAACCTAGGCCCTGAGTAAATATGAAGAGCAGAGCATGCCACTGATCCATGCTGGTTATACAGCAGGAGTGAGAAATGAACATTTGTTGTACTAAATAAGGGGACCTAGCTTATCCTAAGAAAAAATAATTAAGAGGCATAGACTAGAGCATAGCTAGTGTCAGTTCCCAAAACTAAACAGTCCTCAATAATATAATATTGAGAAAAGATAAAAAGGCAAATTTTAGAATAATTTGTATAGGATGATATTTTTATAAATCCAAAACATGCACAAATAGAAAAAATACTAGAAGATTTAATATGGATGTAAATAAATGATATAAAACAGCACAAAAATGGACAAGAAGGAAACATACCCCCTTTAGTGTTTAGTGAATGAGAATGAGAAATGAGACTTGCTTTTTTTTTTAATAAAATAGGTATCTATAGCTATATGTATGTGGACAGTTAAATGTTGTTCCCCTAGAATTTATGTCCACCTCCAAATCCCTGGAACTCATGAATGTTACTTTATTTGGGAAAAGGGTCTTTGCCGATCCTGAGATAAAATAATTTCGATTACCCAGTGTATCCTAAATCTAATAAGTGTCCTTATCAGAAACAGAATAGGAGAAAACACACACAGAAGAGGAGAAGGTGATGATAAGAGGACTACAGAGATTGGTGTCACGTAGTCAACTAGCCAAAGAAGCCAAGGAGCGCCTGGAGAAATGAGAAGCTAAAAGAGGGGAGGAAGGAGCCTCCCCTAGAGCCTCCAGAGTGAGAGTGGCCCTTGATTTCATGTTAATTTTACACTTCTCACCTCCATTACTCTGAGAGAATAAATTTTTTGTTGTTTTAAGCTACCAGTTGGTGGTAATTTGTTGCAGCGGCCTGAGAAAACAAATATAACCTGCAATGTCCCCTTTCTTTAAAATAAAAATACTGGAAGCAAACAAACATGGAAGTAAATATTAATGGCTCTGAATTCTGGGTGGGAAGCAAAGGTGTTTATAATGTTGATCCTTGCATTTTCCAATATCTTTTCAATTTCTCACAATAAAAATTTTTAATGAATTATAGGGGTTACATGATTAAATAAATTATAGTTAGTTGTATATCTCTCTTAAGTTTTGTGAATGCTTAAAACCCTGAGAAAAGAAACATTTTGGGTTGTTAAGTAAAACCCCATTATGGGTAGTTCATCATTACAGAGACTTTTGAGGCCCTTGACAACTGACCTCCATCTCATTTCAGAGTCATTTCCTATATTCTACAACTTCCTGAGACATACCTCATGTTCTAGATTACTGTACTTTGGCAGACAGGACATTTTTAAGTCTTCTTATCTTTGCTCCTGTTGTTTCCTTCAGTTAGAATGGCCCCTAAGGCCTGGGAACTCCACTTTCTTCTTTTAGAACCAGTTCAAATGACACCCTTCAATGAAACCTTCCCTGATTCTTTAGATAGTACTAATTTATTCCTCTTTTGTGTCCCATTCACATATAGTTCATAATGAATTTTCATATTTGTCACTTTATTGTAATCAATATTTCTTTGTCTGTCTTTGCCTATTTGTAGAGTTAGTCAAAATTCTAATTAATTATATTTACACCCTCAATAACTAACACAGTGCCTGACACAGATAGCACCCACTGAATGTTAACTGAATAAATACATGAATTAATGACTTTATTTCATAATTCTGTGCTTCTGACCCTGAACTTCTGTATGTTCCAAACATAATAAGCTATTGTTAATTTAAGGGAAAGATCTGCAGAAAGGCAAATTAACCCAGATAGACCCCCAAAGTAATTTCTCTCCAACAGTATTAATCATCAGAGAATGCCTTCTTAACCCCTCTACCACAACAGAAGAAAAAAGAAAAACTAACTGCAGAGTTGCTTTGTCAACAGAAAACTCATCTCACTTCTTGGCTATGATCCCATATTCGCTGCACTGAGTTCAGCCCAGTAACCAATACTGTAAATGGCATCCTGAGTCACTCTCTGACAGAGCTTGGCACTATCTCCAGCAGCCTTACCTACAACTTATATTCTAACAAATTTGAGCCATTTTTGTTTACTTTATTAGAGGGAGATAGAGAAAGAGAATATACTAACTATTCCTTTCCACTTGGCAGCAAGGTTGTCTGGAGGACTTCCCAAATGTCCATATTTTAGAGGACATTAGAAAGTAATAAATTTGTCTACTTAAAATAAAGTGAGTCCTAGAAGAGCAGGCATATAGGAATGACCTTAGGCAGTCTAGAACCAAGAGAAAAATCACATTATCTAACCCCATCCCTCCATCTTTACATCCACCAAGAAGATTAATATGTAGCTCCAATTAGCTTCTCCTCTACTCAGAAGTCTTCACTGACCACTCTTATTTATTCATTTCTCAACACTTCTAACATTAGTCTCAATCTTTATATCCAGTGCCTATCACAATAAGTGGCACACAGTGGGAATCTCAATGGAAATATTTGTTGAATGAATGAATGTTCATACAGGCCTTATGTCAGGCATATAAGGAGGAGAAAGGAGAAATATTGTCAAGTTGAATCCCATGTACAAATATAATCTCAAGGATTTTATCCATAACTTTCTCTTGTTGTATCAATAGTTACTTTGCAATTTCACTTTTTTCTTTTTTATTGAAGATAACTTGCATACAATAAAGCACAAAAAGCTTAAGTGTATAGCTCAGTAAATTTTTACAAATGTCTGCTTCCTAAAAAAAAATAAGAATCTTATGATCGTTTAATCTCACTCCTTTCTACCTTTTTACAATTGCCAAATATATTATTTCTATCTATGTCATGACATCCAGAAGACATTATTATCACTATTATTTTAAATAATTAATACATTTATCCTTTTCTATTTTCTTTATATATTTACTCTTTTCTATTGTTTTTTATTCCTTCCCACAGTTCTGAGAATTTTTGAGAATTTATGATGTTTATTCACTGATTCAAGAAACTCAAACAGAGTAAATTTAAGCAGGATAAATACAAAGAAAGCCACCCTCAGGAACTTCATTGTCAAACTGTAGAAAAACACCTTGGATCCCTTTTCTTCAGAAACCTGAAGAACTTCTTTTGGTACATTTGTGGTGCAGGTCTACAAGCAGAAACTTTTCTCACACTTATGTGCCTCCATTTTTGAAGGATATTTTCACTAGAAATAGAATTCTATTCTTTTTTCCTTTGATCACTTTAAAGATGTCAATTTACTGTCTCTGATTTTCATCACCACTACTGAAGGGTCATCTCTGCTGCACTTTTAAAGATTACTGGTCTTTTATCTAGAGCTGTTTTTAAAATTTTTCTTGTCTTGATTTTCAATTCCAAGGGTAGATATGAGTAGTCAGTCTAAAGTTTAGAGGAGGGACATCTTTGGGAATCATTAGCATATAGGTAAAAAGTAGAAGCACGAGGAGTGAATGAGATTATTCTGGGAATGAGATTATTCAGGGAAGAGGAGAGAAAAAAGAAATGGGAAGGAAAGAAAATATTTAGGAGGCAATAAAGAGGAGGTGGAGTCCATAACCGACAGAGAATGATCAGAGAAGAGATTAAGGAGTGTGTGATACCTAAGAAGTGAAGAGAATAGAATCATAAAGAAATATGTAAAAAATGGTGTCAAGCAAAGTAGGGTTTAGTTATATGAGTGCAGAGAGGCATTCTTTACATTGGGCAAAATGGAAATCACTGGAGAAAATTATCTGCTGTATGACTTTATCGTATTTGTTTCCTATTGCTTTTATGACAAATTACCACAGACTCAGCGACTCAAAATAACACAAATGTATTATATTATAGTTTTGGATGTAAGAAATTCTAAAATCAAGGTGTTGACAGTTTGATTTTCTTCTGGAGTCTCTAAGGGAGATTCTATTTCCTTGCCATTTCCAGATTCCAGAGGTAACTTGCACTCGTTGGAGTATGGCCCCTTCCTTCATCTTTACAGCCAGAGGCACAACATCTTCACCTCTCTCTTACCCCCTCCCCTTTTTCTCACCTATCTGCTTCCATCATCATGTCTCCTCTGACTCTAACCCTTTAGCCTCCTTCTTCTGAAGACTTTTGTGATTATATTGGGTTTACTTGGATAATCCAACATAATCTCATTGCAAAATCCTTAACTTAATTACATTTGCAAACTCCCCTTTGCCATGTAAGGTAACATATTCATAGGCTCCAGGAAATAGAATGTGGACATCTTTGAAGGGCCTTATTCTGTCTACCATAACCATGTGTCTTGGTTTATGTGTCTTGGTTCCCTTATTTGTAAAGTGGGTATAATTATACTGATCACTCTAGGCTACTGAAATAATTCATTCAAATTAAATTGAACGCTGATTCAAGGTAGATGGTCATTAACAAACAGGGGTGGAAATTGAATTTTAATTTCTCTGCCACTGGTGAGGGAGAGATGGTGGAGGAAAGGGATGTGGACAAGAGAGTATGTCAAGGCAACCTCCTAGCAGAGGAGGTAGTGGGTATATTCAGGGCAGGATTTCCCAGGAGCTGAGGAAAGGGAGACTTTGCTGTTTTGAAAAAGGAAGCAAGTATTCCCTAGCAATAGCCCGAATGTCTCTCGGCAAACAATCCCCCAAGAAAGGAAATTAACAAAAACAAACCTAAGGGGGAAAGAAGCCAGAGCAAGAAACAACCCCATGTGTAATCATCGGGGAACCTGCAGTCCCTTGATCCCCAGAGGCCTTCCAAGATGAGCCTAAGAATTGCTAGGCCAAAAATGATTAAAAATAAGGAAGGCAATATTCTCTCCTGTTTGTGATTTGTTTTCCATTTCAAGTTTCAATTTCACTTGAGCAGCTATAGTCCTCTAGTGCAGAACACCTAAATTGGTTAATGTAAGTATTAGTGGAATAAAAGAAGTGGGCCTATAGACTAGGAGTGAAGAGATATATGTTCTAGTTCTAACTCTGCCACTAACTTACTGGGTACTTTTTAGCAAGTTTCTTCTTCTTTAAGGGTCCTCCATGTATAAACTAAGAATTAGACTGAACTAACATGCCATAAACTGTTTTATCATTGGCTCTTGCTTTTTGTTTGTTTGTTTTTGCTCTTGCCTCTCTGTCTTTCCCTCAGAGATTTCATTTTCATTACTATATCATTTTTATGCTAATAATTTCCAAATCATGATGTCCTCTCATTAGCAATTTGAGTTGTAGCTTCAACTATACACTTGTTATTCTTACTTGGTCATTTTGCCACACCTCACACTCAACATGACAAAAACTTCATTATTCTAGCATTCACATCCATTTTTAATTCAATGTGCTTACGTATCTAATTATACTTACAACTAGTTCCAGTACCTTTTACCTCACGGCAAGTAGATGGCCAGTCACCCAATCCCACCCACTCCTTTATCCATCTCAATATTCCAAGTGTCTTTACTTTGTTTATGTTATCCTGGCTTCTATGCAGTGCCTTCTCTCCTTGGACCATTACTTGTCAACAAAGAGGTGAGACCAGGAAATGTTTAATGACTGAATATGTAATCTTGTAGAGAAACCGGAAATGAAAGGAAAAATGGGGAAATTAGACATCCATGTTTTATACTCATTGTGATTTTTCCTATTTGGAACCGGGAATGTAGCTACATAGCCTCCTTTAAAATTATCTTGAGAGAAAAAAAAATCCCATGATATAAAAGCATTTAAATGAAGTTTGGAGTTTCATTTGTCTTTTAGACTCCAAGTCTAATAAACCTATTTAGCATTTCTATAGTATTTAACATTTCCAGAGTACTATTCAATGTTAATTAGCTAATCCTAATGTTCTGTAAGGCAGGTCAATATTATGATCCTCTGAAAAGTTAAGAACATGAAAATTCAAAGGTATTTTGGCTTTCCCTTTCAGAATGTAAGATGCTGTTAAATGTTTTTACAAATATTAAGTAGTATTTTGAAATAGAAATTAGCAATGTTTAGAAATTAAGCAAAGGAAGTTGAGTGGAATTCTTCCTTTCACTGTGGAGCAATGTGTAAAAGGCAAAAAGGGACCTGAGTGTAAGACTCTTCAGCTAGTCATTTCAGGCCCAAACAGTCTGGCTTCTCATGCCAGGAAGAGGACTCAGGTTCAGGCAGGCAAACTGACCAAGAAATTCAGCACAATAGATACCAGATTTATGGGAATAAGACAGATCTCAGAGCACGCCTATGTGTTGTTGGTGGATTGAATTAGAATACAGACCGCTTGGCATGATCAGGATTGGCTCAATGACTGAGGAGCAGTGGAGGTGTAAAGCCTGAAGGTCAAAGTTTCAGTGACTGCAGATGAGAGGCTTTTGACAGAAGCTGATATACTTTTTCCCCCAAGGTTGCATCCTAGGGCTATAGCTTCACTTAGCAAAAGAAGAGTAGACCTGACAAGGTTCCATTTGGTCATCTTTCTATCTTATGTCCTTCTGTCCAGAGCCTTCTCACAATTCTTGGTGTGGAACATGCAAATAGCATGGTAGATGACATGGAAAAATGATAGAAAATCCTTCTCTCCTAAAACTGAGTTTGATGTACAGAAAGCAGGAAATGGCTATTCACCTCATGGGCCATACATAAGTCCAAGTAGAGGGGGAAATGTAAACACCAGAGACTAGTAACTAGGTCAAAGAAGCTCTTTTCAATTAGAAAGATAAGTCTTTGACACCTAAACATAATACTAAATCCATTCATTCATTCATTCATCCATTCATTCATTCATTCATTATTTCATTAATTAACTCATTTCCTGAGTATATTGTTGAACACTTCCTCATAAAGAAATAAGATAAATAGGACACCATTCCCATACTCAAGGCATTTATAATCTAGTTCAGGGTTCCTCAAAGTATGTATAAAAGGCCAACTGAATGGAAAATACCTGAGATACTTTTCTAAAGTGCAGTTTCTTAAGTCTACATTGCTTCCCCACTAACTCCTTGACAATATACCAAACCTGACAGCCAGAGAAAGTGTTAAAAATAACTCCATTTCTAGCCATGTGTATAGGGACAAAGAGGGACCCAGGGGACGTCAGTGAAGTACAACAAAAGAAAATTCCTATCACATGCAGATTTTGTTGCTGAACTAAGTTTTATGTTCAATTCAATTCCAGTTTGGGACTAGGGAAGGCTTTGAGCTTTTGTCAAATAAACCATCTCCACCAATTCTTCTGTTTTCCATTTAATTTGATCTCTGAAGATATATATTAAACTACCTGCTTGAAATATAAACTTTATTGTCTAATAGGCATCTCAAACATAACGTGATCAAAACAGAACTTCTGATATTTCACTCCCCAAAGTGGCTCCGCTCTTAGCCTTCCTCATTTCAGTAAATAATACCATCATTTACTCAGTTGCTCACATCAGAAGTGTAGGAGTCTTGGACTCCCCTCTTTCTCTCAAACCACACCTAAGTAAATCATCTTAATACAACCTCAAAATATACGCAAATTTTGTTTATTTCTCTTTATCTCTATTTTTACTACTCTTATCCAAGCCACCACCATCTCTCTTCTGGCCCTCTGCAATCATCTCCTAACTGGTCTTTTCTGTATATAATACATTCTCTACATACCAACCAAGGTGACTTTTTTGTAAACAAAAGTAAACTCTGTTGTTCCCCTGCTTTAAATCTTCTGACCATCACATTTAGAATAAAGCTTGAACTTTTTACCTAAAGCTATAAAGGTTTAGGAGACCTGGTCTGTCCTTAACTTTCCAACCTCATTTCAGACCTCCCTTCCCGTCACTTACTATTCTCTCACCACTTCTTGTGTTTGTTCTTCTGAAAGGCACAAAATTTATTTTTCCCTTCAGTGTCTATTTACTTGCTATTCTCTTTGCTTACAACAATAATCCTTCGGGTCTTTCTAAGACTGGGTTTCTTTGACATTTTAGGTCTTAATATAAATGTTTTATCCTTAATGAGTCCTTCCATGAGCACTCAAACTAAAGTAGAACCTAAGTCTCTCTGCACTTTATATGTCTTAAAAAATTTATATTTGTTTATTGTCTCCTCCCATTAGAATGTTAGGTTCATGGGAGAAGGAACCATGCTTGTCCTATTCAAAATTATATATCCAGTGCTTGAAATAGTGCCTGGCACATAGCAGGTGCTCAATAAATGTTTACTGAATGTCCAAATCTGTAAAGCAGGATAGTAATACCTGCCTCACAAGATGGTTTGGAGATTCAATAACATGTAGAAATAAATGCTTGGCATGAAGTAGGTGCTAAGATTAATATCTGTCCCACTAGGTTTTCCTACTCAGCTCAAGCAGACATTGAGCAAGGGCTTTGCTTTTCAGTGCCTCGGATCTTCATCTACAAAATGAGGATTTAAAACTCCTACCTTGCAAGACTTCGGAAATTAAATGAGATAGCATGTAAAGCACCTACACATATTAGGTTCCCATCTGCCCTTAGTTGTCCATGGATCAAATGGGATAGTTGATAGAAATAGTGCTTTATAAACAGTGAGGAGCTATTTTATTGTAGGTTTGATACACAGAGATTTATAGATAGACAGATGAAGTCAGAATCATTAGATTCTGGCTGTCAAATAAAATATGTTTTAAAATATAAATTTTGGACTCTTTAGAATCAAACAGGATTCTTCCTGCCAGCAAGCAGCACAAGGCTTTGCCCAAAGCCATTAACACCACACAATTCATGGTTGGCAAAGCCAGCCCTTATATTGGCAGATACAATTTTCAATTAACAGATGGAGATCTGGCTCTTGGAGCATTTTGGGGCAGGACTCAAAGGTACTTTGCATAAAACACTTGAGTACCCAGTAATCCACTGGTCATTGCATCCTTATTTCCTGCATCTGCTAATTTAGATGGCCTGCACCTGCTATCTAGGTGGCTACTGCTCTTCGAAGAGGAGGGAAAGTATATCCCTCATGGCAGCACCTATGATATTTAACACTTTTCCCATTGCATAAGCTTCTATTTAGCTAGGAGAACTGGATTATTAATTAAACTTTTGCCTACAAATGCATGTGGATTTCAATGATGAGAAATGATGCAAATTCTGTGCCTTCTCTGAATGCAAAACCTGATTATCAGCAAAGGCACACTTCGTGAGCTTCTGTTTCTACTGTAAAGAGCCAATCTCCACTGGGTCCTATTTCAACAATTATTTAACATTTATTGAGCACCAATAATGCACTGGGATCACTCTCTCTTTAATTGTGTCATTAATGATCCACCAAACTCCTGTGGGTGATGGGAAGGAAGAGACACAAGTTAATTATCAGTGTGGCGTTCAATCTGAATCAGTTAAATTGCCTGAATTATTGAAGTTTAGCTACTCAAGTAAAATGGTGACCAAATTTCTACAATGAAAACTAAGACTATCCTATTGTCTTTAAAAAGCTAAGAGGAGTAGGGGAGATACAGAAGAAGCTCCTTGACAGTTCCTAAGGTTAGGAACTTTCTGAAAAAGCATAATCATCATAATCCAGGTCTAAAAAATCATGCTTCTTACTCATGGGACTGACTTGAGCAAATTCGGCAAATTGCTCTTGTGTGATTTTCTCCTTGAATTTAAATCTTGTATTTAGAATTGGTAATGGCCAAGAGATAACTCCTCTGAACCACTTAAGGCAGATTGTATTGTTACGGTTGGCCTTTATTTGGATAATCAAATAATAAAGTCAAACTGGCAACCAAAGGCGATCTCTCAAGCTAACTCTAAAATACTTTCAATGTTATTTGTTCAGTAAACTGCAGAACATTAAATTTCTATATTAAGTAAATTATAAGGAAGAGTGCATTTTGCAAAATTAAAAAGTTCTTGGTTACTTTATCTATTATTCCTCTGGGAAAGTTTCCAGAGTGTGCCTTGTGCAATTAGATAACTTTTTGCATGGATGGTGGGTAGTGGGAAAAGGTTCTTAAGGCTCAGCACACACAGCGCCAGAATTTCAACTGTAAATCCATAGCTTATTTCTGAGCCCTGAGGCATAAATGTGTGATGATAAGCACCCAGTTCTCAGATGGATTCACTTCACATTAGGAATATTAGGAAATCAAGAGATGAAATATATGAGAAAGGCTGGAAGAAGCCTATCAAGATCATTTGGTCCCAAAGTTTCCACATGGGGCCCTGGAGGGCCTTAAAAGGTTCCCAGAGAATCTTCTTAAGGTTTACTATGCTTCAAATCTCCTGCTGATCTCTTCTACATGCTGGAATTCTCTCAGATTCCTATTATAGAAAGAGTCCTCTAGCAAAACATCCCTGAAAATCAATGATCTATGCAGGTATAGACCAAAGGGCATTATAATTTGGCAAAATTCCGACATGATTCTTTAGTAGTGTATCTTCATTCCCTCACTATGAAATCTCAGGCAAGCTGCCAAAGATAAGTTTTTCATCTATAAAGTGGTGACAATACTATGGCAGATATTGGCTGGTTGTTGACCAATATCATTTTCTCTTTCTGTGAAAGACTATATATGCCTCGCAGTTAGGTTGTTCCAAGTGGCAGATATTGTCCAAAGGAGTATGGATGAAAATAGTTTATGCTACTTCCAGGCTTAGACATAATATCTAATATGCAATCATCCATATTTTCTTTTCCCTGCCTACAGTGACCTTGAATGCAATGGACTGAAGAGGACGGCATCCTAAAATTGAAAGATATTGGATCCCTGAGTTATCACTTGAAAGACAATCACCTGTTGTTACTTTCTGACTCAAGTCACTATGTAATGTTTGTGGGAAATAAACCTTTATCATGTTAAGCTTCTGGTATTTGGGGCTAGCATTACTTATGCTAACTACATACCCTCAAATTTTTAGGGAACAATACACAAAATATATGCAAAAGAAACATAACGCACATCATGAAGAAAGCATTCAACAAATTATTGTTATTAATATCATATCTTTACTAGAGAATGTAAAACCGACTTTAAGTCCCAGAGCAAACGAGAAGTGGTGTTAGGACTAGAAACTAAGCCACTCTCTCCACTAACCCAGTCTTTATTCCCTGACCTTGGACAAGTACAACTCCTCTCTGGGCTGCAGTTCCTGCCTCTTTTACGTAAAGGAGTTTGTTCATGCATTAATTCAACAAATATTTACTAAATACCTACTATGTGCTATGTACTCCTATTCTAGAGTTTGAACATACAATTTGACCAAGACAAACAAGGTACTGTCTTCATAAAGGTTATATTCAAATGAGGGGGAAAAATGAACAAAAAAAACTCAAACATATACTCAAGAAAATATAACAATAACAGAGTAACTAGGTAGCTACTTTAAATTGAATGGTCAGGAAAGACTTCACTGAGGAAGTAACATTTAAGCTGAAACCAGAATAACAAGAAGGAGCCTTGCTTGTGGGTGAAGAGTTTTCTGGGTAGAAGGCAGTAAAAGTCTAAGCTGGCCTAACCTTACTGACAGACCTAAAAATATTTTTCATTGAGGCACAAACTCACTCTCAGTGGTTCTAAAGATGGAATGGAAATTCAAGATTTGCTACTTTAACTTCCTTTATCTGCTTTCCTCCAGTAAGGTTGAGTTTTAGAATTTCAGATCTGAGCCCAGCTCATAGATCTGGGGTTTACTGACTTACTTTACTAACTTTAAAAAGTGACATAAGTTCTCCAAGGCTCAGTTTCTTCATCTGTAATATAAGAATAATGCGCATATACCATATAGGATTGTTGTGAAATAATGCATGTGGCATGTTTATGGCAGTACTTTGCATTAGCAATGCCCAGAAGCTGAGAGAGACAGGGGAAATGTTACTAAGGTTATAAAGGCAATATAGATGCAGCTAAATGAAAGCCAAACTCATGTATCCTTACTTTCTAGATCAGAGAAAGCACTTGGAAAGCAGCAGCATCTAGAAACTGCTTCCCAGTTTGGCTATGGAATCCTTTGTAGCTTTTTCACTAAAATATATAATGTATCAGCAAGAATTTGCTAAGAATATTGACACTGATATCATTCATGTAACTTAGCCCATCCTGCTATATGACCCTGTGTGTAATTTAGTTAGCCCTTACATCAATGTCTTACTTTTTAGGTGTCTTTAATCTCATCTCCACATTTAGTTTGGAAATCCTTCCAGATCAAGAACAAAAAGTAGAATAAAAAGGATTGTTGACTTCAGCCAATCTATCTCATCTCTCCGTTAGCCAGTTCTCTTTTCCTGCTTCCTTGGGTGCCTGTTTGATCCATACAACACCCTCTCAACACATGAGGTAGCTGAGATACATACTATTATCTCTGTGTGGCAGACGAGAAAGCACTGTAGAATGGGCAGAGCTGGAACTGAAACTCTGGTCTTTCGACTCCATGCAACCTCCATATCCAAAGTATTTTGAGGGAATGATCTCATGCTTTCTTGATTTCTTTTTCATTTATTTAGATTTCTCAAATAGACACCAGAACCTGAATGGTGTAACACTTCAGCTAACTTGAAACTATTTTGACCTCCTGCTCTCAGCAGATTTAGTGCCTCCCTTATCTATATTCCTATAAATTTAGAACTGTGGCCTCTATAACAACTATGATCACACTGTGTTGAAATTATCTTTCTTTGCATATGTCTCCTACCAGACCATGAGTTCTATTGCTATATTCAGAATCTAACTTCACTGTTTAGTACATAGAAAGTACTGAATTATGGAACTTTTAACAAGCAGGTCTCCTCCACCTAGTTCTTTCCCCTCTTCTCCATCCCCACACCTCCATTCTCCTTCTTCCCCACAGCACTCTTTCCTAATTAACTCCTACCTTTGCTTGAGATCTCATCTCATACGTTTATCTTCTTAGATGCCTTCCCTGCAGCACCTTCCTTCCTCTAAGATAGGACATGCCTCCTTACATATTTTTATGACATCATATATATTTATAGTACTTTAAGAGAGTTAATTATCCTCAATTTATTAATATAATTTTTAGATAAATTTTTATGTCCCTTCTAGACTGTGAGCTCATTAAGGACAGTGTTATGAGCTCAATTGTGCCTCCTTTCCAAATTTGTATGTTGAGGTCTTAATCTCCAGTACCTCAGAATATGGTTGCTTTTAGAGTTAGGGCCTTTAAAGGCATAATGAGGATAAAATGAAGTCAAATGGATGAGCTCTAATCCAATATGATTGGTATCCTTATAAAGAGAAAACTAGTACATATACACATATACAAAATTAGTACAGTATGCACAGAGGAAAGGCCATGTAAAGACAGAGAGAAGATGGCCATCTACAAGCCAACGAAAGAGGCCTCACAAGATTCAATCCTGCCTGCACCATGGGGTCAAACTTTAGCCTCTAGAACAGTGAGAAAATAAGCCACCCAATGTGTGATAGTTTGTTTAAGCCACCCAATGTGTGATAGTTTGTTATGGAAGCCTTAGCAAACTTATTCAAAGATAAACTATGCTTGGTTTTTATTTATTGATGTATTCCCAGTATGTGCCTCAGTGCTTGTCACATAGCAATCCTACAATGAGTATTTGTTGATAAATGAATGAAATGTTTAAGTGAATTTATTTAAAAAGGTGAGGCAGTCATTTTTGTTTGTTTGTCTGTTTGATTGATTTGGTTCAGGACCACTGAAAGTATCACAAACACCTAAATTTTATCATTAACAATAAAGTGAGGTAGACAGTAGCTTAAGGCAATGACTTAAGCCAAGTCAATCTAGAACCCAGGTTCTGGCAACTTCAACTTCACCAGAGATTTGATCTTGGTCTTTTCAGCTCCAGTAATGTCCTCCACAGTGGAATTAATTACTAACATAATACACTTTTATAAATCCTAGGTTTTCTACTTATAGTAGAAGATAACAAAATATATAGAATATACTAATATATAGGGACAAAATTATGGATACAATTTTATGAAAAAATAAGTTGATTATTCTAAAGCTTATATATAGAAAATTACATCCCAATTAGTCAAAGTGGACATGATATCAGTGAGTTCCCAGTCTCTGTCCTCATCCAAATCCTCTAAATCTAAGTTGAGCTCTAGTGAGGAAAGGTCTCAGACCTTATGCTGCCTTTCGATACTATTTACAATTGTTCCCTATAAAAGTCATGAGCAATGGATAGAAAGGACATTGGCATGAGAGTAAACTCTGGTGCCAGTCCCAGTGTCTGCCACTAACTTGTTATGTGACTCTGGCCAAGTTATTTCTTCTATCTAAGCCTCAGTTTTCTCATCCATAAATGAGCTGTTTATAACCAATAGCCTCTATGGTATCTTATATCTCTTGATACCTTAAGTCATGATGGATCGTGCCCAAATTCCTAAGTAGAGAATTTCTTCAATAAAAGGTTTGTCTCCCCTGCACTTTTTAAATCTCTAACTTCCTTTCCCCTAAGTGTCCCCTGTACTTACTGCCTGCATATCTTTGCATGAAATAGTTTCCCTAATTATCCATCCACAGACACATACTACTAATCCTTTAAGATCTACCTTACGCCACACCCATTCCAAGAAATCTTCTTGCCTTCCACTCTACATACCCTCAGCACACTGCTTGCTCCTCTGCTGAGTGAGTGGTCAGTTCACTTAATTGGGAATCAGTTACTTGTTTCCATGTCTATATCCCCTTTTAAAACAAACTGGTAGTTTTGTTTAAACTGGTAGTTTGTTTTAAAACAAACTGTATGGGGACTAACACATTGCCTGGCATGCTGAAGACACCTCATCAAACTGCTAGTTTAAATGAAGACTTCTCTTTCTTAAAATATTTGCCTATATTAATTGAAGCATTTTCTTTGCAGAAAGGAAGCAGCAGAATGGTCCTTAGGGAACAGAGAAACAGCTTCAGCAGTGGCTACCCTCATGGTGACTGCTTATTCTGCACAGGCAGTTTTCAAGGTCTTCCTTCCAGTCTGCCAGGAGGCATAGCAGCCTCTGGAGACAGTGGCTTAATCTAGGGTTGCTGGCAGTGGTACCCATAGCACAGGAGCAGAAGAAAAATGAAGAAAGATAACATAATAGTAAAGAGATATTATGTATTGTGTGCCTAACACACCCCAAATAAAAGCTGAGCACTTTAGATATGTTATTCCTAGTGTCATAACTTATCAATAGGACCTATATATTGTCCCTATTTTATAGATGAGGCTCAGGAAAGTTAAGAAACTTACTAGAGATCACATAGTAGTAGTAGATGGAGTTGGGATTCAACCCAGGTGGGGCTGGTCTTTTCTCTAAAACACTGCCTCTGTCTTCAGAATTTTGTGGTTCTCCTTTCCCAACTTCATTCTCCACTCCTTGTCTAGGTGACTGCTTCATTTCTAAAGAGTTTAAACTCAAGCCACTCTAAGTTTATCCCTTTTTAGAATGTTTTCACTTTAATTGTGGTCTATTAAAGATAGAAAAGCTTTCGAGGCCCAAAGGAATCAATCTTATATGATGGAAAAAGTAGCACAGAGGTGTAACACAAAGAAAACCCACCTCTGACCCATGAGGTCTGAGTTCTAGTCTCAACTCTGAAATTAAACTGCTGTGTGCCCTTAGGCAATTCACTTTCGCTGTCACAGTCTCAGTTTCTTCATCAATAAAATGAGGACACAGGACTATGTGATCTCAAAGAGCCCTTCTAACTCTGGCATATTAGGGCAATTAATCAAACAGGCTTTTGTGGGTTCCTGCACAGAAACATACTCGTTAAATATGGCCTCGTTTCTTCTATAAACTTGTTAAATTGCCCCATTTCTAAATTGATAATGGCTTCCACAAAGAGAAAGCAGAAAACAATGAATGAGTAATTACAACGAGTATAATTAATAAAAATACAATTATTATTCACTCTGTGTCATGTATGGTCCATAGTACAAGGAAGACTATATTCTGGGAGAGGACGGATGGGGAAGAGATCCAGTGATCAATGACTGGTTCTCATCATGCTCAGTCTTTGAAGAACATTTGAGATAGGTGATCATTCCTGCCTTTCTTACAAGCTTTTTCCCCTTGGCTTCATGTCATATTTTCCAGCTTTCCTTTAGCTCTCTGGTCACTGTTTCTCAGTTATATGTGTTGGTTCCTCCTTCTTTTCCAGACTTCTAATGCTGGACAACCCATAGGGTTCTTCTTTCTTCTTTATCCACACTTGCCACACTTGCTCCCTAGGTAATTGCATCCACTCTCTTTAATTTAAATATCATCTCTATGCTAATGACTCTTTAATATATATTTTAAACCCTAAATTTCCCTCTGGCTCCAGATATTCATTCCAACTACTTACTTGACGTGTCTTGGATGTCTAATAGGTATCCCAAATTTATCACGTATAAAATTGAACTCATGATCTCCATCTCCCACCTCAGTGTTGTAAGTGTTAGTAATGGAACCACCTTTTACCAAGATGCTTACCAAGGCTGAAACCAAGGCATTATCCTTGATTGCTCTTTCCCCGACCCATTACATTTACTCCATTAGCAAGTTCTCCTGACTTTGTCCAATATCTTTCCATCTCCACTAACACTAATCTGGCCCAAATCCCTATCATCTCTCTTCTAGATTAATGCAAGAGACTAACTGCTCTCCCCGATTCCCTGTATGCTGCCTTACTCTCAATTAAAAATGTATAACAGATCATGACATTCCCTTGCTCACTGGCTTCCCATCAGTCACATACTAAAATTTAAACTCTTTAGTATAGACTATAAGGATCTATATGACCTGACCACAACCTATAGCTCTGATTTCATATTCTGTTCTCTGACTCAATCAATTCTCTTTAGCATAATAGCCTTCTTGCTATTTTTCAAACACGTTCCAGTTTGTTTCTTCCCGGGTGTTTATATTTGCTGTTCCCTTTGTCTGGAACACACTTTCCACAGATTTTTACATGTCGCCCTCCTCATTTTAATTCAGTTCTCTATGAAAAGTTTACCTCCTCAGAGAGCATGTCATTTTCAAAACGAAGCATGTGTCAGTTGGTGACTAATTCCCTTTCCTAATACTGCTCAGAGTTTAACCTGAGAGATAGTTCTCCTGAGCACTAATCCCTTCAAGGAGCCACTTTTCTGATGGTAAAGTTTTCACTACAATGAAGAAACAGGGTCACTTAAGAATAGGTCTCTATGGGTGTTATGGACTAAATGTTTGTGCCCCCCAAAATTTCTATGTTGAAATTCTAACTCCCTGTGTGATTGTATTAGGAGGTGGGGCCCTTATCAAAGACTCCCCAGAATGCTTTCTCACTTTCTACCATGTGATGTATATCAAGAGGACAGCAGTTTATAAACTAGGAAATGGGATCCCACCAGACACCTTGGTGTCTGCCAGCACCTTGGTCTTAGACTTCCCATCCTCCAGAACTATAAGAAATGTTTGTTGTTGCTGTTGTTGTTGTTATTGTTGTTGTTGTTGTTTACACCAGTCAGTCTATGGCTATAGCAGCCAAAATTTTTCTTATAGCAGCCCAAATAGACTAAGATGCTAGATATACTTCTTAAATCTTTGGAAGTATAAAACAGTTATCTCATTTTGATTCTATCAAAAGGATATGAGAACCAACATTATGAGTTAACCACAAAGATCCTTCTAAAATACTCTCCCCAAATATTAAGGTGGAGGGATGGAGGGAACACATCTTATATCACTACATTTCAGAAAACTAAGACTTTTCTATTGCTTCATTCAAATTTCTCTCCCACTCATTACAGCATCCTTTCCTAAAGAGGAAAAAACCTGCTTCCTAACTCCTGCCTTGAATGGATGTTCTGATAAACCATGGACACAGACATCTCTGCATGCCTCCAAATGTTCCAAGAGACCATTAATCCAATAAATTA
This sequence comes from Pteropus vampyrus, assembly GCF_000151845.1. NCBI lineage: Eukaryota > Metazoa > Chordata > Mammalia > Chiroptera > Pteropodidae > Pteropus > Pteropus vampyrus. The sequence continues at coordinate 4,844,721 of NW_011888916.1, forward strand.
TATGCCCAGAAAACAAGTGGCTGATTAGCTAGGCTGATTTGTAGATGTGTTTCCTAAAGCAGACGAGTGTTATTTTCAGGCAAGCAAATGGCTCTTCTATCACCTTACATTTTTCAAATACTCCCTCCTCACTAGCCCCAAACGTTGAAAAATAAGACACTATCAGCACAGCAACGAATGCCAAGAATTCCTTTTATGGTGTTATTTCAATTTGCATGGCAAATGTAAATTCCAAGCAAAGTGACCTTGGTTATAAAAAATAAAGAGGCAGCGTCAGGATTGATGGGCCCCACTATTAGTATTTCATTCTGACAGGCAAGAAAGAAGTATGTTGATCCTGAATGTTTGTTGAGATGTGGTTCTGAATACAGGCCAAGTGGGAAATATCTTCCTAGGATGAATAATTTCCATCTAAACAAAAAGAGCTTTGTTGATACTTGGCAGTTGACTAAAAAGAATAAGTGCTTCCTAACAAGTCCTTTAAACTCAAACCCTGACAATAAACTTCACCTGATTGACCTCAAAGCCATATACACAGTAGACTTTCAATGTATACCAAAGAATCAGTGACTCTGGCATGGAATGATGAACAGTTGAGTTCAGCAAAAAATACTGTAGACTGCTGACCAGGGCACATGCCCAGGTCAGGATGACTGAGTACAAGAACCAAGCTACAAAACACAGGGGATTTTGCCCATTAGGGCAAAGGTGGCACATAAAGTGGTTCAGATTGAAAAGAGCTGGTGTTAGGCCCAGGCAAAAGGAGTTTACAAAGAAGACTGGGTGTCCTTCGTTTATCTATCATGGTGTTTCTCTCCTTCCTGCCTCACTGTGCTCTCCTGCAGATCCTCACCTGTGTGCATATCTTGCTGTCCGCTGATAGTCAACAGCTTCACACTGAGACTGTTCCTTGATAGTAAGCCATTGACGGTAGCTTGTTAGGACTTTGTTTCCTTAGTCCCTGCATTGAAGGTGAGCTCTCTGCAACTTAAACCCAGACCCAGGCTCTGTACCTGAGCGAACCAGACTAAGTAGTAAATATCAGAAACCCTTCTCTAAGACTGGGATTGCGGAGGGGCCTAGCATGGAGTCTGCTCTCCTAATTCAATTCTGTGAGAAATAGCATATGAATCAACAACATACTGGTATTAGATTCAGAATGTTCAATTTCTACTAAATGTTTCTTACATGCCAGGCCCCGCGAGTTTATCCTCTCAATTACTTAATAAGGTAGGCATTATAATCCTCATTTAAGTGATGGGGTAACTGAAGCTTACAAAAGGTAAGGGATATGCCCCACGGTGACTGAGCTAACAGACAGCTAACCACTGCAAATCTCAGTGTCTTCCTCAGTACACAGGAGATAATACCTTCTTTAGAGTGTTGTAAGGAATACTGAGAAATAGTGCTTGGTGCACAGGGGAAGTCCTGTTTATCTGTACAAACTCATATCTCGCTACTTCCTCCATTTCAATCATATAGAACTACACTCAATTGTCTTCCTTCTGACTAAGACGCTTGCTCCACTTCATTCCTCGTCCAAATTCTATATATCCTCTAGGTCCCACGTCCATTTCTTCAGATTCGTCTCTCTCCACAATCTTCCCCACCTTTTATTATCTACTCTACTACAATCAGTACTCTCACTATTCCAAAACTGATGACTAGCCTCTGCTTGAACACCTTTACTGACACGGAGCTATCTTCCCATGAAACAGTTCACTTGACCTCTGGTTAGCACTTTATATTTTTAAAAATTGTTACTTACACATAATTAAGAACTGGCATAAAGATTTAGGTGCAAGTATGTTCATTGCTTATAACTGGAAACTTAAATGTCTGACCATAGGACGTTTATTACATAAATTATGAAACATTTTTACAATGGAAAATGATAGAGCTCTTTAAAATGATGATGTAGATCAACAAACTGAAATAAATATTCATTGATCTATTGATAAGTGAAAAAAGCAGGTTATAAAAGCTAATACAGTCTATACGGCTATAGCATTTCTGAGAACATTACCCATACTTCTCTTTTGCATATGTCTCTCTTCATCACAAGAAGAGGTATTCCTTGAGGTCAAGGCCTTGCCTTATTAATTCTGTATTTATTTCAACACGTCTTCAGTGAGTACCATGTGTGAGTACATATGTTAAAGGCTGGAGGCTCAGACATGAATTGAACACTTTGGTCCATCAGTGTCTACTACAGTTCTAGGCACAAACCAGCTTCAGAAAATACAAGTTAAATCACAATGCAATATACATATGACATATTATGAACCTGTACACTTGAAACTTGTATAATTTTATTAATCATTGTCACCCCAATAATTTAAATAAAAAGAAAATTTTAAAAATTATACCGAATTAAATTTGAATGGATTAGATTAAATAGCTTTCTGTAATTTTGGCTACTGGATAGGATTTTAGTAGAAGGCAAAGGGAATTAAACTGAAGTCAGATCAACACATGAAAAGCAGCTCTGCCACCTATTAACTATGAGATTACTGGCAAGCCTTAGTTGCTTCATTTACGGAATTAAAATAATACTGTTTACTTCACAGATCCAAAGTGAAATAATTAAAATAATACTGTTTACTTCACAGATCCAAAGTGATTACTAGATATAGTGTGTAAAACTTATTCATACAATCCTTCCAATGTAACACATTTAATAAATGACTTCCAAAAGGACAGTAACTCAAAAAGCAAAGCAAATAAAACAAGCAACAAAAACACTGAAACTGAAGACCTAGCCTCTGCCAGGAACTGGGTTTGATGTTAGGAACACAGAAATTAAACCATCTTTCCAGCCAATTAAAAGTTGGCCTCTTGCTCTTCCAGGGATTGATCTGCCACTATCTCAAGGACTGAGGACACTGGGGACAAAAAGTTGGAGGCAAGATTGATACTGTCTCTCCATGTGATCACAGGACTGACCAGGTGCTGGCATTACCTAGACCAGTTCATAAAGTAAATTAAAGACAGCTACTTTCCTTGGGAAAGGGTCATGTACTCATAGGATGTGGTTCCCAAGCTCCCACTGTCATTTATTTCTGGTGTGTTTAGGATGACCAAGCACTGTGTTTAGGGTGTACCAGTTTACCAAGAACTGACAGGTTTCCTGAAACATGGGATTTTCAGTGATAAAATCAGAGCAGTCCCAGGCAGGTAGAGATGGTTGGTCATTCTAGGGAGGCTAAAGGTTCCCCAAGAGAAAGCCCGATAAAGGCATGCACTATGCCTATGTGGGGCAGATGGCAGTAAATTTAGCACGTCTATAGACCTGGCTAATATTAGTAACCTGGACTAAGCTATAGATCTTTCCATCAGGATGTTTTTCTTTTTTCCCCCAAACCACACCTTTTTCTAGTGCCTTGGTCTGGAATAATCATTACTTTTTATTATTTTTATTTTTAATTAGAATTGATATTCAATATTATTATTATATATTAGTTTCAAGTATACAGCATAGTGGTCAGACATTCATATAATTTACAAAGTAATCTCCTGATTAGTCTAATACCCACCTGGCACTATACATAGCTATTACAATATTATTGACTATATTCCATATGCTGTACTTTACATCCTGTGACTATTTTGTAACCACAAATTTGTACTTCTTAATCCCTTCACTTTTTTCACCCAGCCCCCCAAACCCCTTTCCCATCTGGCAATCATCAGTTTGTTCTTTGTATCTATGAGTCTATTTCTGTTTTACTTGTTCATTTATTTTGTTCTTTAGAACTCACATTTAAGTGAAATCATATGGTATTTGTCTTTCTCTATCTGACTTATTTCACTTAGCATAATAACCTCTAGGTCCATCCATACTGTCACAAATGATTTCATTCTTTTATGGCTGAGTAATATTCCATTGCATATATGTACCACCTCTTCTTTCAATTGTCTATTGATGGGTACTACTTAGGTTTCTTCCATATCTTGGCTATTGTAAATAATGCTGCGGTAAACATAGGGGAGCATATGTCTTTTTGAATTAATGTTTTGGATTTTTTTTCAAATAAATACCCAGAGGTGCAACTGCTGGGTCATAAGGTAGCTCTATTTTTTTTTAACATTTTGAAGAACTTCCAAAATGTTCTTCATACTGGCTGTACCAATTTGCAAACTAATAGTGCATGAGGTTTCCCTTTTCTCCACATTCTCACCAACATTTGTTTTTTGATTTATTGATGATAGCCATTATGACAGGCGTGAGGTGATATCTTATTGTAGTTTTAATTTGCATTTCTCTGATGATTAGTGACATTGAGCATCTTCTCATATGTTCATTTGTCTGTATGTCCTCTTTGGAGAAATGTCTATTCAGGTCCTCTGCTCATTTTTTACTTAGATTGTTTGTTTTTCTGGTGTTGAGTTATCTGAGTTCTTTACAAATTTTGGATATTAACCCCTTATCCGATATACCATTAGCAAATATCTTCTCCCATTAAGTAGGTTGTCTTTTTGTTTTGTTAATAGTTTCATTTGCTGTGCAAAAACTTTTTAGTTTGATGTGGTCTCAATTGTTTATTCTTCCTTTTGTTTCCCTTGCCCAAGGAGATATATCAGAAAAATATATTACTAAGATCGATGTCAGAGAGTTTACTACCTATGTTTTCTTCCAGGAGTTTTATGGTTTGGGGTATTACATTTAAGTCTTTAATCAATATTGAGTTTATTCTAGTATATAGTACAAGAAGGTGGTCCAGTTTCATTCTTTTGCATGTATCTGTCCAGTTTTCCCAACACCATTTATTGAATAGATTGTCTTTACCCCATGAATATTCTTGCCTCCTTTGTCATAAATTAAATGACCATATAGGCATAGGTTTATTTCTGGGCTCTCTATTCTGTTCCATTGATCTAGGTGTCTATTTTTATTACTATAGTCTTGTAGTATAGTTTAATATCAGATAGTATGATACCTCTAACTTCATTCTTTCTTAAGATTGCCATGGCTATCCAGGATCTTTTATGGGTTCATATAATTTTAGGATTATTTGCTCTAGTTCTCCAAAAAATGTTATCAGTTTATTTATTTATTTTTTTACTTTGAAACTTTTTATTCAAAGGTGAGGTTGCAACATCTACTATTAATGGGGCTCAAATGATTTTTAAGTTTTTATTGTTGAGAGGGGTAACACCACGAATTTTTCAAGGTACCATATGCAATGAGCTATAATTTCTGTGTAAGTAGCTTAGCCACATTCTTAACTACAGTTTATTTACTTTAAAATGAGGAAACAGGAAAACCTAGAAAGATTACACAACCTTAGAGCTGTACTAAGTTATTTTAAAGCAGGGGCCTCAGAGTCATCTCATAATGAGTAAATTCTCATTGTCTGCCATTGATAATTTGATAGGGATTACATTGGATCTATAGATTGCTTTCAGTAGTATGAACATTTTAATGATGTTAATTCTTCCTATCCATGAGAATATGCTTCTATTTATTTGTATCTTCTTCGACTTCTTTCTTCAATGTCTTATAATTTTCTGATTACACGTCTTTTACCTGCTTGGTTAAATTTATCCCTAAGTATTTTCTTTTGGATATGATTGTAAATGGGATTGTTTACTTAATTTTCCTTTCAGATAGTTCATTATTGGTGTATAAAAATGCAACCAATTTCTGAATAGTAATTTTATATCCTGCTACTTCACTGAATTCATTTATCAGTTCTAATAGTTTTTTGATGGAATCTTTATGCTCTTTCTATGTAGTATCCTGTCATCTGTAAATAATGACAGTTTTACTTCTTCCTTTCCAATTTGGATGCCTTTTAATTTCTTTTTCTTGTCCGATTGCTTTGGCTAGGACTTTCAATACTATGTTGAATAAAAGTGGTAAAAGTGGATATCCTTGTCCTGTTCCTGATCTTAAGGAAAATACTTTTAGCTTTTCCCCATTGAGTATGATGTTAGCTGGGTTTGTCATATATGGTCTTTATTATGTTGAGGTATGTTCCCTCTATTCACTCTGCTGAGAGTTTTTATCATAAATGGATGCTGCATTTTGTGAAACACTTTTTCTAACAATCATCAATGTTTAAATCACTTTGTAAAGATTGTAGCAGATAGCCTTTATACCAGAAAGCCCTATTTTGGAGTACAGGTTCCACTAGTAACTAGCTTCTGACTTTAGAAAAGACATAACTACTTCAAGCCTCAGGTTTAATATCTATAAAACAACCTCACAAATATGTCATAAAAATTAAATGAGCTCTGTAAAACAACCACATAGATATGTCATAAGAATTAAATGAACTAACAAACATAAAACACATAATAGAATAGCAAAATTCAAACTAATTCTATATATCTACCAATTGGTTTTCTCCTGAACTTGTTCACTATTTTCTGTATTCATTATAATTATTGGTGATGAAAATGATAATGGTGATTATGCAGAATGTTGATGAATTTAATTAAAAATTCTAAGCATGTATGTCTGAGGAAAGCAGACTGTGTCACAGTTGTATTGCAACAGGTTTTTAAGAGGCAGCATATAGGTGTCTGTATGCACACAGGTGAGAGACCAACAATCAACAAATTTCTGAACATACCCAGTAGGTACCTTCCAATTCAGAGTAAAGGTCACATCTCTATTACATGTAACAATTAATACAGCTCTATACAGTATGAACACAGCTATTTAAAAAATATATATAGAAAAATACTGGGAGCGAATGAATCAATATGTTACATGATTGTATTTAGATGGTGGTTTCTTTTTCTTCTTGGTGAATTTTCTCACTATTCTAAAATGAACATGTTCATTTACTTTAATAATTTTTTTAAAAAAGCTTTTCATATTCAAAGTCCCTTTGAGAGCTATTACCATTCCTAACTGACCTCTACCTAGCTCTCTATCCTTACTTATCACTCATCTATCACAGAATCAAACTCAGAATTTAGAAGCATTTTTTAAGACCTTTTTAGATTATAAGGCACTTTCAAATGTGCTAAACCATTTAAACTCAAAATAACCCTCTAAAAAAAGATACATTCATTCACCATTTTATGGGAAAGGAAACCAATACTTAATACCCCTAAATACACACTATATACTACACAAACACACTCACACATGCGCACACATGTGTACACACACACACACAACACACCCATCACTTCTGTATTTCCTTAGTTGGTTTCATCCACTCTCATAGCTTTAAATAGCATATTTATGTTAATGACTTTTAAAGCTTACCTCCAACCTTAGCTTCTCTCATTCCTTCTACATTTCCCCATTATGAGTAGCACTACCTTCCACCCAGATGCTCAAGAGAAAAGAAACAATAGTTACTCTTGATTTTTCCTTTTGACATCTCTCACATCCAAACTATCTCACATGAATGGCGCTGTTGTAATCTTGCAGTCAGTGCTCTCTGTGTGGCAGGTACTGATATGCTGAACCTCTTGGGTGGCCCAGATGTGGGTTGCAGCTAGAAGATCCTACAGAGAAGTCATTACTGCACAGTTCCTTTATATAAATAATGGAAAATCTGGCTAAATATGTACAGTATCCTTCAGATTCTGCCCCCCATTAGTGACACTCCACAGTTCTTTATTCCTAGGATGTCCTCACCCAGTAATCTCTTCTTGGAATCAATCCCCATTAGAAAGTTCAAGCTAGACTACCTTTCATCATTGTGTATATATTTGGCTCATGAGAAATCCATAATTCCTAGCCCCTACAAAACTAGTGGAAGTCAGCGATGCCCCACTGTCCCTCAAATCACCTACCTTCATAAGTTACACTAGCCAGCTTCCTAAATACATAATTCTGAAGCAAGAAATATACCAGCATTTAAGATCCAATATGTCCCCAAACCCTAGTACGCATGTAAAACTCCAAAGAATTCCAACCACACTTTTATGACAGCCTAAAAGGGGTTGAAAAGTTTTTGCAGCTCAGCAAACTTCAGAACAAGGAATGAGAAGACAGTATTCTCTTTGTGTAGGCACTCCCACTTTCCCAATGAGAGGTCTTCTAGGATCAACCTCACCTGCCCAGAATGCTTCCCTAGGCCAACTTCTTATTACTTCAATGACTCTGCTCTGATTTTCTAGTCTTCTCTGTAGTCTTTTTAGATAAGTTGAGGTTCTCAGGACCAATTCAGGCACCATTTGCAGATACTAAAGAGATGTATCTAGCAGACGTTTAGAATGTGGGTGAACCTACTACATATGGACTCGCCTTTGGACCCTTAGGTGAAATTCTGAGACAAGAGGAAATGTCCTTTTAACATTTACTGTAGGATAATCAGGGATAGAGATAGAGGAAGAAAATAAGCAAAATTTTAGACACATTGAATTTGAGGTGTCTGGGACTGTTTCCAGGGTATCCGTCTAGACAGTTTGCAGCTGCATGTGAGTCTGGAACTCAGGAGAGAGAGCCTGGCTGGAGATGGAGATGAAAGTCATTAGCATATAGATGGTATGTGACCCATGAGAGTGGAAAAGAGTATGAAGTGAGAAGACTGGAGGACTAAAGGACAAGCTTTGGAAACACCAACATTCAAGGACTTCTTAGAGACTACAAAGGTGATAGAGAAATGACAGTCAGATAAATAAGAAAAAAATAACAAAGAAATATGGCACTCATATCCTCATTTCCCAAGAAGTGTAAAATACTCTGTTCTCTTCATAAAGCAGGTTCTTACTGACGTCTCATGAGCCTTGTCTAATGAGGGCCCCAAAAGTGCATAGAGGTTGTTAGTCTAGAGAGCCAAGTTGATACTATTTAAAATTCCACTGTGTTCTTCAATCAGCAGAGACAGTGTGTCATTTCCATCTTTGTAGCAAGCACTAATGATACTTACACAGATGACAAATGTCTTCACTGGTGAAAAATTAATGCACCACAATAATTTGCCTACCTGGGGTTAATGAACATGTCAGATACTGAAAATGAGTTGTTTGAAACTAAATTAGTATAATCTATATTTAGAAGATTGCCAGTGAGAGTGAGAAGAGGAGGGGAGTTATGGGTGTATGTGGGTGGATATATTTTAAGTTCTCTTTACCTTTGGTCTTAATGTTCACCAGGTCTTTAAAATGCTTACTTGCTCAATAGTCTCATATAAAGAAAAAAACATTAATCACATATTCTGTAATGTTGACTAGAACCCTCCTAAACAATTATTTTGGTCATTCATTCATTTTTTCATTCAATAAATAAACATACTGAACACTCATGTGCCGGACACTCTATTATGTACTAGGGAAAAAGAGATGAATAAGACATATTGATTCTTGACCTCGGATAGCTCATAACTATGTATAAAAAATATAAAATTACAATTAACTGTAGTATAATAGTTTGGGCAAACATGAGGGGTGGGAGTTGTGGCTATAGAGAGATAGACTCCCTATTCCACCTGGAATACCTTCTGGAGGTTATGATGCTTCATGTTGAATCCTGAATGACAAATAGGTTGGGCAAGTGGGAAGAAACTACAGCAGGCAGAGGAAAGGAGTTGTACAAAGACAGAGGTGTGAGCCAGTGAGGCTATATGTGAAACTGAGTGCTTTTACAATGTATAACAGATTGATTAATGGCAAACCATTCACATTAAAAAGGACTCACATTTAAAAACACATTTAATGAATTTACTTTATGTTTGTTGACAGTAGAGTATAGAGGAGAAATTGTGAGATAGGCTGACCTGCATTCTTTTTTTTCCTTTAAAATTTTTTTTCTTAAAATACAGCTAACACAATATTATATTCATTTCGGATGTACACCATAGTCATTCAACATTTATATAGCTAAAGAAATGATCACCATGATAAGTCTAGTAACCATCTGACACCATACAATATTATTACACTATATTGACTATATTCTCTATACTGTATATTACATCCCCATGATTTATTTTATTACTGAATATTTGAACCTCTTATTCCTCTTCACTGTTTTCCCTCCTTTTTAAAAAAAATTTTCAATTACAAATAGGTAGTTATAAAATAGTCACAGTGATGTAAAGTACAGCACAGGGAATATAGTCAATAATATTGTAATAACTATGTATCATGCCAGGTGATACTAGTCTAATTGGGGGATCACTTCATATGTTATATAGATGTCTAATCACTATGCTGTACACCTAAAATTAATATATGATAAAAATATTGAATGTCAACTGTAATTGAAAAATTTTATAAAAGGAGGGAGGGAATCAGGCTGATCTGCATTCTAATTCCAGCTCCAACCCTCCACTACTTTTGAGATTTTGGACAGTCTCTCTAATCTCCATAATCTCTCTAATCCTTAATTTTCTCATAGGCAGAACAGAAATAAAGATCATTAACAGAGTACTATGTGCTAAGCACTTTAGAATTATCTAATTTAATCTTCAAAACCACCATGTAAGCACTATTATTTGGCCCATTTTACAATGAAGAGCTAAGGCAGAGACATTAAGTAATTGCCCAAAGTCAAATAGGTGGTAAGTAGTAGAGCCAGGATTCCAACCCAGTAGCCTGACACCAGTACATGCTTTCTTAACCATGATACTACATCTATTATATAGAATGGTTGTAAGCCCATGCATGTAAGGTGGTGGTTAGCATGACACTTGATGCCTAGTAACTATAAATTATAAGTATAAATAATACCTATATACTTATTACTTTGACATGACTGATAAGAATTATTGCTAGTAATTATTATACTGCACTTGCTATTCAGGTCAAACGAAAGAGTAGACTTGAATCACTTATAAAACTAAACTACTAAACAACTACAGAGGATTATTTTTTGATAATACCTCTGAGATATCAGGTCATGGTACAGAGACACTAAAGAAACAGCATGGGCTTTGAAGTCAGACAATACTGAGTTTGAAACCAGCCTCTGCCATTTAGTAATATGTAGATTTTTGTACATCAGTTCAAAACTCTGGGCCTCATCCCTACCATGGAAATAATAGTAATGATAATAAGCATAACAATAATAATATTCACAGCATAGTGCTATTTGAAAGAGTCAATAAGATAACCTCTAAAAAGCACGTAAATATAATACCCGGCGCAGGTTAGCTGTTCAAGCAATGGTAACCATTTATTATTATTATTATAGTTATAATAATCATTATCATTTTCATTATAACTTAGGTCTCCTGTGAAACAGAAGTAATAACTCTTCAGATAAAAATACATGTTTATTTTTTCTAGAAATTCCTGTGGGTGATCATTAAATTATGATTTTCTGTGGCTTGTGCTCTATTTCAACTCCTTAAGACAACTTTTTCTTTAACACTGATTGTCTTGATTGTCTTTATTTTCTGTTTTCACCAGCACAGAGAGAGGGCAGGAAACAACAGAATTGCCTACTTAAAACAAGATGTCTGCATGAAGGAGCAAAAAAGAAATCATCCCTCCATTTTGACAGATCAAGTAATTTTATCTACCATGGGAGAATCAAAACTGCACCAGTACAAGAATCTTAGTGAGTGTAGGAGTTATAACCGTCATAAATGACATTTTTTATTTCCTTTGAAAAATCCTCCTGATTTATTACATTTACTTAGAAATTGTCACAGCTTTTTCTTCTGAGACATTTCCCCTGTCCCCTCCAATATTCATTCCATCAAGTGAGCGAAGTGGTGGTGTGGTGAGTGCAGACAGATCAGAGCACTAACACTCCAAATGAGTTCTGTTCAGGCTGAGCTCATATTGAAAAGTAATTTTATTTCTTTCTGTCTACCCACATCCTATTCATAGGAGGTGAGGGGTGGGAGTAGATGAGTAAAACAATGTCTCTTCTATTTAATAATAACAGAGAGATATCAGCTCCTGTGAAATAATTTAAAGATTGCACATGCACACTGGCAAAGCGTGAAGCTAGGTAAAGCCCTGAGACTGCCAAACAGCGATAGAGTGCTTCATGGCTCGATGTCTTTGTACATGCTGTACCTTCGCCCCTAGCCCCCTGCCCAACACATACATTTACTACTTATCTTTCATATTTCAAATAATATTTTTCTAATTAAACTTTTTCCAATCACTCTCAGATTAGTTTGGATGTTCTTTAATAGAGAATATTCATAGAGTCATAGAGAGCTGCATGCCTTATAGTAACTATCACATGGTATTATAAATGTGTACAGTTGACCCTTGAACAACACAGATTTGAACTGGGGCAAATTTTTTAAAATAAATACAGTCGGCCCTTGGTATCTACAGGTTTTGCATCCGCAGATTCAACCAATCGCAGATCGAAAACTGTATTTTCACATTCCCGACTGCTGTTTCCCAACTGGGGATTCCCAACCACAGGTGGAATATACCGTTTTCGATCTGCAGATGGTTGAATCCACAGATGCAAAGGGCTGACTGTGGAGTCAAAAGTTATATACAGATTTTAAACTGCTCAGGTCAGTGTCCCTAGCCCCAGTTATTCAAGGATTAATTATACTTGCTTTCTAAGGAAGTGAAGCAGTACAGTGAAAAGAGCATGGACTTTGTCCTCAGGGAAATCTGGAGTGAAATCCTAGTGCTCTCACTTATTAGCACATCAGCAAGTTACTGAACCTCTTTGAACCTTGCATGTAAAATGAAGATAATAAAACCCCACGATGTTGATAAAGGAAACAATAAGAAAGCAAGCAAAAGTACCAAGAGAAAGCATTTTTTAGTAGTTAGAAGACCCCTCTGTTTACCATGCTTAGGCTCTCCTATATACCTACTCCCTTCTCCAATAGCAATAGATAATTCAACTTTTAGTGCTTAACTCAAATATGTGTCTAGGAAAATTTTCCTCATCCTACCAGAAAAGATGAATCCTTCGTCTTCTGGGCTCCTTAAAAACAGAGTATATCTAACTGGATTGCTGCTATATCTCTAGGGCCAAGGACAATTGCAGATGCTCGATAAACAGTTGATTGATAAATGGATGAGTGAAAGGTGAGTAAATGAATGGTTAGTTGGTTTTCAACTTATCTTCCACTGTACCTAGCACAATGCCTCCAAAAAGATGAAGCTCAAAATGTCCATTAAATGAATAGACATCTATGTAACTCTTATGCAGGCTCAACCTCAACTCTTTCTTCTTCCTGCTTTTCAAATTTACTAGATAATAGAGTCTTGCCAAGGTTTTCTAGACATAGAAATGTTCTCCTTTGGCTACAGCTGAGCCAAAGTTTTGCTGGAACAGATGGACTGAGCTATAACAAAAAGCGGACTGGAGCCAGAAGCTCTGAGAGAAAGCTGACACCCTACTTGGCATGGCAGGAGGGAGACAAGCTGGGTGAGGCATAAAGACAGACATTTATACCTTTCAGAATGCTCGGCTTTGGCATGCACGATCATTTGCAATTTCTCAACCTGGCATAGTGCCCTGTGGGAGCCACCCAGGTCCAGCACAAGATAGGATGGTTAATAACTAATAATAATAATAATAAAAAAGTCCAGTAGATATCGCTGGCTGAGAGAACTAAGATTGGGCAGGAACATAACGTGTCCCAAAGATCCACCACCATGTGAAAGTCAAAGCCTTCAGTGTTCAATGGACTATATAGACGTGATCCCAGCAGTGTGAGTTCTTAGGATAGAGAAAAAGTATAAACTTTTGTTAATCATAATAAAAACATAAACTTTCTTTTATGTTTTTATTGTGACAAAATACATATAAAATTAACCATTTTAACCATTTTAAGTTGTACAATCCCATGACATTTAATATATTCACAATTTGTACAGCCATCATTAGTATCAAGTTCCAGAATATTTTCAGTGCCCCAGAAGTAAGCCTAATATCCATTAAGCACTCGTTCTCTATCCCCTCTGATCCCTGGCAAACATTAATCTGCTTTCTATCTCTTTGGATTTGCCTATTTTTGATATTTCATATAAATGAAATCATGTAATATATGCTATTTCATGTCTGGCTTTCTTCACTTAGAATAACATTTTTGAGGTTCATTCATGTGTCAGTCTGTTGTTCTTTTTTATGGCTAAATAATATTCCACTGAATGAATACACTAAATTTTTTTATGTTTTCATACACTGATAGACATTTGAGTTATTTCATCATTGGGCTATTGTGAAGAGAGCTGCTATGAACATGTGTGTACAAGGTTTTCCTTGAATACCTGTTTTCAATTCTTTTAGGTATATATCTAGGAGTAGAATTACTGTGTCATATGGTAATTCTATGTTTAACTTAATAAGGAACTACCAAAACGTTTTCCACAGTGGCCGTACCATTTTATAGTCCACCAACAATGTATGATGTTAACTTTCTTTTTTAAAAGTTTCCATGTATAAGAGCTTTACACAAATTTTCAAATTGTTAAACTCCCATTAATTTTATGAGTAAGGTACTATTATTATCTCTTTTTCTTTTCAAAATGAAACTAAGGATTTAGTAATTTGTCAAAACCCAGGTCTCTTTGGCTAGAAAGCCTGGACTTTGTGCCACAAAGTTAGACTTCCATTCAAGACCATGTGCTCTGGCTATTCTCCAGAAGGATATTAATAAACCCTGGAATTTACTACTAGTTCTGCCTGTCCATGCCCTAACCCAACAAGCTGTGGGTCTTTTGACTCATCCTAAGATTTTTAAGTATTCTATTTACTAGGTGTTTTCATAGGTAGCATCAGATTTAATTACCATTCTATATATAGAAAAATTGAGGTCACGTAATTTATTCAAAGTCTCACAAAGTCAGCAGCACCGAAGAGTTTACTAAAGTTAATACTCCTGCTCTTTGTCCCAGAAAGATCTGTGAGGTAGTAAGCAAATCTAATGAATATCCCAGTATTACTTTTAGATATCTCTAGAAATCACCAAGAGGTCAGCTTTTAAAAAGCATAATCCTTTTTACAAAGAAACTCTTATGAAGGAGAACTTCCAATTTTGGTCAAGTAATGTAGCAGGGAATAGATTTAACCTCTTGTCTTAAACAACATAAAATTAAAAAAAAAAAAAAAAAACACATGAAACGACAGTTTTCAGATGTTGGAAAACAGCCAGAAGAGGAAAGTGATGCCTGATAGAGAGTAAATAAACAAGGTGACCCTATGATTACCCAATTTACTGTCTAAAGAGAGTTTCCAGGCCACAGCACAGACAGGTGAACCAAAGTGGATCCTAGGGCTCCCCTTGAGTTGAGAAAATGAATTTGGAAGCTTGGAAAGGCCGAAGTTGCTAGAGTTCACAGGGTCCTCCTGAATCTTCATTTGAGTACGTGTGTGTGTGTGTGTGTGTGTGTGTGTGTGTGTGTGTGTGCGCGCGCGCGCGCGCATGCGCTACCCAAGGGTGAGGAAAGAACCACTGGAAAGCAATAGTCAGAAAAAAAAGCCTCGGAGTTCCCACAAAGCTGGGAGTAGTTCATATTACCAATTGTGATGGTTAATTTTATGTGTCAGCTTGGAGGATGTTTTTGGATGAGATTAACATTTAAATTGGTGAATTTGGGGTAGAGCAGATTGAAGACTGCTCTCCATAATGTGGATGTGCCTCATTCAATTAGCTAAAATTCTGAATAGAATAAAAAGCAGGACAGAAAGCTGATATTTGTTAAGCACTATATTCCATGAACTTTGCCAAGTGTTTTATTTATATTACCTAATTTATCCCCAACATCCCAATAACATAGGTATTATTATCCTCATTTTATGGAAAAGAAAATTGAGGTTTGGAAAAGTTACATAATTAGTCAAATGTCCCAGGACTAAGAGTATTAGATCTGGTGTTTATACACAGTTCTGATTCCAAAGTCTAGGTTGAGGCACAATAAAAGAAAAATAGCCCCCAAAATCTATTTAGAGGAGAGGAAAAATTCGAGATCTTATATAGGCTGATCCCATATGTTCACATATGTAACCCTTCAGGATCACAAGTGGCCCTGGACATGGTACTAAGTCAAAACTTTTCCAAACCTTGTCCCAGTTCAGATTGTGTTTTGAACGTAAGGCATCCTTTCTGATTTATATTGTAAATATATGTTTCAATCAAAATAATAAAGTAATATCAATAGCTATCAGATATAGAGTATTTCTATGAATAAGGAACTCTGTTGATCATGTCAGACATATTATCTCACTTAAAAAATAATTTGGTATGTTTCAATATTTTCCAGAGTAGCTGTGGGCCTGAGTCAAATGGGCAGTTTTCCTGATAAGTCAATACTCTATCACTCCAAAGAAGTTTTAGGTTTCATTCATGTATTTATTTACAGTTTTTTCTTCTGGTAAATATTCACTAAGGATTAGCTTAGGTGTTGCTCCTGGATCTGAAGCCAGAAATTCTACTCTTTTAGTTTCTCTGGTACCAGGACCTGATAGTTCAAAACTCTAAGATAAAAAGAGCTAGTTGGAATCAGGAACAGTTTGCATTTACTCTCAATAACTCAGCCCTAGCCTATCATTCATATGTTCCATCTCCACCCATGGTCTCCTGCTCCTGCTCCTGGACTTGTCCCTCACTGAGCCCCGTCTAGTAAATATTTCCCAAGTTCCCACTCTGTCAACACACAGGAGAAGATACAGCTATAATGAGGGTGTAAGAATGAATCAAACATAGTCTCTGCCCTCAAGGAATTTAGTCAGTAGGAATCACCTTTAACCCTTCTTTTCTTCTTTACCTTCATCATTTACTTCTAAACATCACCATATCCCATCTATAAATGTCCTATACATTGCTCATACTCAAACACTTAGTTCCATCCTCATTACCACTGGCACAAAACAGGCTATTTCACTAACTTCCTTCCTAGATTTCATCCATTTCATTCTTTATACTAAAAGAATGATCTTAATAAACCTTGTAGATGACCATGTCATGCCCACAGTTAAGCCTATCCAATAGCTTTCCAATAACTATAAGAACAAGTCCAAACTTCTCAGTAGAATTTTAAAGCAGAGGAAATTTTATTTCTGAGGACTTCTATTGCTTTATCTTTCACTGGTCTCTCTTCTTCCCCAAACAAACTCTTTTCTTTAGTCTTATCAAACCATTTGCATTTTCTTTTGTTACGTAAACCATGCTTTCTCATGCCTCTGGACCTCTGCATGGGCTATTTCCACTGCCTAGAAAGGTATTATTCATTCATAAAACAATTTCTGAATGATTGTTATTGGCTAGTGCATCTGAGAATATGATATGGTTTACATATGATACTTGTCCTTAAAAAGCTTGTCAGTGGTAGTAGCCCATTGGAAAAGGTCCCAAGTGTCTTCTGTCCTGGTTCCTGCATGTGCTTCATTGTGTCCTGCATATTCAATTATAGAAAGTACAATTTATCCTTTCCCATGGCATTGCTGCCTGTCAGCTGGATGAATGAATAAAACCTCTCAGGGGATGTGATTTCTAAGCAGTGATGATTTCTTTTTAAAGGCCACCTTTACCCACCTTGAAGAACTGTTTTAAAAGTCATGGTGCCCTTTGATGCCTTCCTGTAGGACAAAGGAACCCAGAGCTTATCTACATGTAGATATTCTATTAATACGTAATGACTCTTAGGACAGGAAGGAAATGGAACTATTCCTTTTTGGACATTTCCAACAAAACCGAAGGAGGAAAATGGCCTCATCTTAATGAAAGAGTCTGCTCTTGGGAATGTGTTTAAGGGAAGGTTACAGAAGCAATCTTTGAAGGAATATGGACAAAGCACAATTCATCATTTCTTCCAGGAAAGTGATTATCAGGAGAAAGGTAGTTTTAAGGCCAATTCTGCCCTGATTCATAAAAGATTCCATTTACATTTCAAGAAAGGATAAGAAAGAAAACTCTTCAATGAGGCTATTTTATACAAGGTCTTCCCTGCAACTCCCAGACAGAGCCCGACTCTTCTTTCTTCTAATAACATTTGCCTCTCTCCTTGTCCATGCCCTCAGACCATCTAGGAACAGAAACATCTTTCCCTAAATCACATTCTCTTCTCTTCCTCCTGGAAACCTAACTTTCTAAAGCACAAATCTCATTGTTTGTTTCTGGATCCCTTTAGTCATGTCTCTCTATATATTGAAAGAAAGTTTAAGCTCTTCAACATAGCATTTAAGATCCTCCACATCCTAACACCAATTACCTCTGGAGTCCTCTTCTTGCCGTAGGCTCTAGGCGCCCCACTATTAGGTGCTCCTGTTCCTCCATTTCACATCCTATGCCTTCATGCTGTTGCCTCTGCCTAGAATACTCTGTCCCATTGCTATGCTAGTTATTCTGTTTGCTCTTCCAGATCTATTTTCTACTTTTCTCAGTGTCCTGTGTCCTGAAAGGCCAGGATACTGACTTCTACAGACTATACCATGTGGGACCCACTGTCCTCTCTCTTCCTATTGGATAAGGCCAATGGAAAGCACTGGCAGTAGACTGGAAGGCAGAAGGAAAGAGAGGTTAAGATATTTATTCTGTCCCTCCCCCTCACACCAGCCATATAAGAGAACTGTTAGCTACAGTTCTTATAGGATTTTGGTCATAGCTTCTTCTCCTTATCCCTTCAGTCTTTGGGATAGCAACAGTTTTTACTATTGTCAGTCCCTAGATGCTCTTCTACCCCTGACAATTCTCTTAAATCTCTACTCAATAGTTTATTTTAAAAACTCTCTTCAATTATCTTTTTGAATATTCCATCTGTTTCCTGCTGAGAATGACTTGGCAAACCTTTATAACCTGGATTATCCTTCCTTGACCTTCAAAGTCACTCAGGGGTTATGTTACCAGAAATCCTCAGAGTTAGGTTTCAGAATCAGTTGTTTCCACAGATCCCTACTTAAACTGCTCTCATATACTTACCACAGTGAATTTTTAACTGTCATGATAAAATAGAAATACCATGAGAGCAGGGACCTTGTCTGTATTGTCCATGCTATTTCTATAATAGTTAAAATGGTATCTGGTACATTGTATGTATTCAATAAATGTTTAATGAATGCTTACTTGAAAAAAGAAGTCTACATTCTATATCCTAAGCATTTGGCTCAGAGAAGGTGCCTCATGAATACCATTTGAATTAAAATTTTCTTTAAAAAAAGGAAGTAAAATTTTAAGGGATAGGTATGAAGAAAAGAAAGAAATATAATATAAACCAGAATATAAACCAGTTTAAGTCTAATATTAACACCTATTTCTTCCCATTTCAGGAGAGTTGGAGCCAGAGCAAAGAAACATTTAGAAATGAGAATGACACAAAATCATAAGGCTAGACAAATCAGAACAGTAAATTTCTACTGAGTATCTTCTGTGTTCCAGGCTCTGCATTGGTGGCATTCAAATAATTATTATCCCTATTAATTCTCCTAGCAACTTGGTAAGGCTGGTATTATGACCTTTATACTGTAAACAAAAATATTATTTTTGTGGATAATACAGCATTATCCACGATGATCAAGACATGGAAACAACCGAAGTGTCCTTCAATAGATGAGTAGATTAAAAAGATGAGGTACATATATATAATGAAATATTACTCAGCCATAAGAAAAGATGAAATACTGCCATTTGCAACAACATGGATGGATCTTGAAATTATCATGCTAAGTGAATTAAGTCAGAAAAAGTTGAGAACCATATGATTTCACTCACATGAAGAATATAAAAATGAGAGCAACAAATGAACAAGACAAACAAACAAACAAACAAACTCATAGATACAGACAACAGTTTAGTGGTTACCAGAGAAAAAGGGGATAGAGGGGGAGGCAGATAAGGGTAAAAGGGGTTAAATATATGGTGACAGAAGGAGATCTGACTTTGGGTGATGAACACCCAATGCAATATACAGATGATGTAATATTGAATTGTACACATGAAACATATTCTTTTATTAACCAAAGTCACCCCAATAAATTTAATTTAAAAAAGTAAAGGAAATTGTTTTTGGAAGTGTTAAGTAATTTATTCATGAAGAAACAGCTAGTAAGTGGCAAAGCAAAGAATCGTGCCTATCTACAACTGCCTGGCTTTAAGTATAGTACCCTTTGGTCTCAACATAAGACAAGAATCTTCGCATGTTGTTCCCTACTACCTTCAAACTGTTAAGAACTGTGAAGGGTCTCAGATTTCACCCTACTTTCAAGCTAACAAAATAAATATCATTGTCTCATGGATACTGGCAGAAGATATAAGACTCCTGGGTCACAGATAAAGGACTCACAGTAATAGCAATAGCTAGAGTGTCAGCATTTGTACTGGTTCCCTGAGCCCCACTTCCCTTGTAGCACTGCAGAGAGGGCCAGATGATAAATTGCACATCAAGTGGATTGTGTTTCAGGAAAAAATTCCGAGCTAAGAAAATTTGAATCTTTTATTCTGTACAGTAAGCACACCTGTTCCTTGCTCCAGAAGGAGACAGTATCTCTATCATCCAGGGATGATCACTATACAAACATCGCAGAAAAGATAGTTAGAAGCAAAAGCAATCAGTTTCCTTTTGTATGTGAGGTATATAAAAACATGAGATATATATGCATTGTCTCCTAACACAAAATTCCTCTATGGCCTCTGTGTAAATACTTCTAGTGACAAGGATCTCATCAACTCTTTAGGCCACCAATCTAGCCAGATGACAGTTGTGGTGTCACGAAAGAATTCCTCACTGGTTGTCTGAAAAGAAAAAATGAGATAAGGCCTGGTACAAAGTAGTCATTCAGTATATATTCTTTTAATACTTCAAATGCTGTGAGGTTAGTTGTTATTTAAGTAGAATCAACTACTGAATATCTTCAAGGAGGATTCTGGTTGTCTAGGCCCAACATTATTCCCCTTAAACCATTCTTACAAGGATGCTTTACACCAATCAGATGTTTTTTAACTTGGAAAAGAATATACTTTTTGTTCTATAAAAGCCAAGGAGTATGAGAGATACAGCAAGTCCCAGAAGAGATTATGAAATAATTCAGAGTCAAGAGACAAGCAGAGGAGTCATTCTACCAGAAAGTTTTAGTTAGTTGCAAAGTAACTAAGTAGAAATACCCAGCAGATACAATGACATTTGGAAATAGAAATTTAATTTATAATTAAAGGGACCATGCTTTCCAAGGAATTATTACAATAAACTTTCTGTAAAGTTATACCAAGTAAAAGTACTTTCTTTATACATTTGCTCAACAGCCCTTACAACTAAATATGGTAGGTGATACTATTATTTCATCTTCATTTTATGAAAAAGGTAAATGAAGCTCAGGGAGATCTAGTAATTCATCTAAGATAAAGTGGTAGAGCCAAAACTCTAGCTGTATAAATGTGTTTGTCCACAACAACAGGAGAGTGTAGAAAAAGAAGAGAACCAAAGTCATGAATCTTTAGGAACACACATCAAGAAGGAAGGCAAGGAAAGGTAGTGGAGTCATGGAAATAGAAATGAAAGAGGTGCAAGGATTAAACACAGTTGTAGAAAGCACTGCTCCTTTGTTGAGCTCTCCCCCATCTGCCACCGAGTTGGCTGCAGGGGGGTGGGACAGAAGGTGGCGGCATTAGGGACTTACAATGGGATACTGAGTTGTCAGAGGAAGGGCCAGAGGCGAGGCTCTCTCCTGGGCAGAAGTGCTGGCAGTATCCATTGTTCCTCTGTTGAGTCCTCCTCACTCCCAGAGTGCAGACTCAGTGCCTCCACAGCTGAGACTTCATTATCATCATCTAACTAGATAACAAAGATCACTCTGCCCAGAGGATTTCCTGAAACTCCACCTCCCCCAACTCTCAGCCCCACACAAGTTTTGTCCTCGGCAAGTCGGGTGCTCCTTGTTGAGCCAACTCCAAGACTCATGCTGACCTCAGTTTCTGGCACAGGCTCTTGAGGCAACTATAAACACAGCATCTGTGGATTGCTTGCTGAATCTTAACAGGTGGCAGCGGAGGGCACTTGGTCTGCAGTTGGAGCCCTCTCAGGACAGTGCCACTGGACACTTACTACACAAAGCCATGCTAGTAAGACTGGAAGACTTAGGAGCTTTCCTTAGTACATAGAACCAGACACAGAAAGGCAGCCAAAATGGGAAGACAAAAAAGCAGAAACCATATGAGAAAACAGAACAGAGATCCAGGAATAATGGAGTCAAGCAATCTAACATATGCAGAATTCAAAACGCTGGTTATAAAGATGATCAATGAACTTAGGGGAAGAGTAGATGAACTCAGTAAGAACTTTAACAAAGAGATAAAAAACATGAAAATGGAAATGAAAATTATAAAAGGGAACCAGTCAGAAATGAAGAACACTTTATCTGAGATGAAGAGTAAATCGGAGGAATCAACAGAGTGGATAAAGAAGAGGATTGAACCACTGATATAGAGGATGGGGAAGCCAAGGACATTCATTCAGAACGGCAAGAAAAAAGAAGCCAAGACTATAATAATAATTTAAGGAGCCTATGGGACACAATTAAATGTAAGAATACCCATGTCATAGGGGTACCAGAAGGAAAACAAGAAGTTGAAGAGTTATTTGAAGAAATAATGATGGGAAACTTCTCTAACCTGGTGAAAGAAATAGACATACAACCCCAAGAAGCTCAGAGAGTCCCAAAAAAGAGGAACCAAAAGAGGCCCACACCAAGACACATTACAATTAAAATGCCAAAGATTAAATACAAAGAGAGAATCTTAAAAACAGCAAGAGAAAAGCAGTTAGTTACCTCCAAGGGAGCACCCACAAGACTGGCAGTTGATTTCTCAAAAGAAACTATACAGGACAGAAAGATTTGGTATAAAATATTCAACTGATGAAGACACAGGATCTACGACCAAGAATATTTTATCCAGCAAAGCTATCACTTACAGTCAAAGGACAGATAAAGAGCTTCCCAGACAAAAATAAGCTAAAGGAATTTATCAACACCAAACCAGTATTATGGGAAATGTTGGAGGGACTTCTTTAAGAAGAAAAAATCATGTATCAAAAATATGAATAAAGAATGGTAATAACTACATTCCTATCAACGAGTACCTCAAATGGAAAAGAATTAAGTGCTCTAACCAAAAGAAAGAGTGGCTGAATGGATAAGAAAACAAGACCCTACATATGCTGCCTACAAAAGACCCACTTCAGATTAAAAGACACACACAAAGTAAAAGGAAGGGGATGGAAAAATATATTTCCTTGATAGACCTAGAGAGTATTACGTCGAATGAAATAAGTCAGATAAAGAAAAATATCACATGATTTCATGTATATGTGGCATCAAAAGAACTAAATAAACAATAACAACAAAAATGGAAATAAACTCATAGATACAGAGAATATTTTGAGAACTACTAGATGGAAGGGGAGTTGTGGGGAATGGTGTAAAACGGCAAAGCGATTAAGGAGTACAAATGGATAGTTACAAAATAGACATGGAGATATATAGAATAAAGAAAATAGTTAATAATTTGGTAATAAATATGTAAGGGGGAATGAGGTACTAGATTTTGTAGGATGATCACTTTGTGATTTATAGAGATCTCTAATCATTATGCTATACAACTAAAACTAATATATTATTGTATGCCAACTATGATTGAAAAAAATCATTAAATTGTACAGTATAAATATGAGCAACTAACTGTCTATTATATTTCACTAAAGCCAGGGGGAAAAAAAGGACCTGAATAAACATTTCTCCAAAGGTATAAAATGGACAACAAGAATATTAAAGGTGCTTAACTTCACTAATCATCAGGGAAATGCAAATCAAAATAACAATGAGATATCAACTCACACCCATTAGAATAGCCTCTATCAACAACAAAACAAAACAAAACAAAATAACAAGTGCTGAAGAGAACGTGGAGAAATTAGAATCCTTGTACACTGCTGTGGAATATAAAATGTGTAGCCTCTATGGAAAACAGTATGGAGGTTCCTCAAAAAGTTAAAAATAAAGTTACCATATAATCCTGCAATCTCAGTACTGGGTACATGTCCAATAAATTGAAAACAGGATCTTGAAAAGATATTTGCATACCCATGTTCAGTTTTTCCCACAATAGCCAACAGGTGGAAGCAACCTAAATGTCTAAATGCCCATTGACAGATGAATAGATAAAGAAAAAACATACGATGGGATATTTTTTTCAGTCTTTAAAATGAAGGAAATCTTATCATATGCTACAAATGGGTGAACCTTGAGTACATTAGGCTAAGTGAAATAAGCTAGGAACAAAAGACAAATACTGCATGATTTTGCTTTATAATGTATCTAAAGTAGTCAAACTCTTAGAAACAGTAGAATGGTAGTTCTCAGGGGCTAGGGATATGGAGGAAGGGAAATTGTTATTCAATAAGTATAGAGTTTCAGCTTTGCAAGATGAAAAATTCTAGTTTTGTTACACAAAAATGTACATATAGTTAACCTTACTGTACTGTATACCTAAAAATAGTAAGATGAAAACTTTCACATTATATGATTTTTACCACAATAAAAAAAGACATGAAATAATGCAGATTTATTGAATGAATAACTAAAACCTTTTTCATACCAAAGAAATTCCAATGTCTCTAAAATATAGCAAGGAGGGTTCCTATTATTTATTCCAAAATATGTGCCTATATAAAATATTCCTAAATGAAATAAAATAAATATGTTAAAACTATATTTAATGAGAATTTTCATGGTTAGCTTCTTTATTGCTTTTTTGATGTAGATTTATTTTAATTATTGGTTACAATATTAGAGGTTATATATTAAAAAGATACATCAACATTTGAAAGAGTCTTTAATCAAACTTCTTCATATCCTTTGCACAATTTTCTAAGTGAAATTATTTTTAGTCTTAATATGAAATAAACTAAGAAAAGACTTAACTGTTGCAGAAAATCTAAGGTTTGGAGTTGCTTCCTTTCTGTCATCATCACTCACATCAGGACATCTGAAATTTTTGATATTATATGGCCTAAACTTTTTGGATAATATGTTAATCTAAAGGGGGAATAACTCTATAGGCAAAAGTAAGAGTCCAATTTTTGCATTTGGATTACAAAACATCACCTTTGCTACATACATGCCAGGTATCTAAATCATCTAACCATTTACTAAATTAGAAAAATATGTCAAAAATATCATAGTCCTCAATAATAGCTTTCAATAATAGCTCTCAACTGAATTCATTTTTTATTCATGTAGGCATGGTAAATTAGTGCAATCCTTTTGATACTTATATAGAAAAATATAAAAGCAATAACAACATTCATATCCTTTGACATAGTGATTTTAAACTATTTCCCTTATTATTTCTTAAATAATAAAAGAGAAGATTAAAAAACACTAAATAACCCTAAATATTAGAACATGTTCAATAGCTATGTTAGTTTAAAAAAAGAAAATCAATGTACAACAAAAAGAATGAGGAACATTATGGTACAATTATGCAACCGAATAGCCTCTATCAAAATTGTAATTGCAAAGACTATAAATAAAATGGAATATGAGATGACATTGAGAGATTATAAAATGTTCTGATATTAACTAATAAAGAGCAATATGTAATCTTGCATTTCTATGATTGCAGCCATTTAAAACAAGTATACGTAAAGAAATGAGGTAAACAAAATGTAAAATAAAATAAAACACCTAAATCTCTGCTCTTTTGATAATTCAGATCATCTCTTCAGGCTCTGGCCAGTGACTTCAAATACTAAGTTCTCTACCAGCTCAGGTTGAAAATCTGACAAAAGTAATTATCACTTCAGAGTTGGAAGAGAGGGTTAATTACCTTTGTTGTGTCTGACTTTAGAATTATATAGGGAGCTTCAAATTGGCTCCATATTCCCTCTAGCTAGTTAATTCATGTCAAAGTTGTGAGACCTTGGGCAAGGTTGTTAATCTCTTTTAATCTTAGTTTTCTCAGCTATAAAATGAAGGTAATAACCACCTCATGAGAATTAAATGAAATAACGCATGTGATGGCATCTATTATAGTGGATACCAGCCACATAGCAAAGCCTCAATACATGTTAGATGAATGATTGAATTAACTTTTAAAAACTGATGAATGAATGGATGAATAAACTAAAACAAATGAAAATCAGAGAGGATATTTTGACTTCTAGTTCTGACATATTAGCTGTGTGATCTTAGGCAAATAACTAAACTTTTCTGAGCCTCAGTTTGCTTATCTATACATTGAGAGGGTTAAATAGAAGGCTCTTTAAGGTTCCTTTTAACTCAAATTCTACACATTATACATGAATGACAAGTGTGATGTTAGCATCTCATGCAAAAAAAGGGATATATGTTCTGTTTCCTTTTTTATTATACCTAATAAGATAACCCTCAGGTTCTTTATAAAAGCTCTCAATAATCATTTCCTTTATGCCTCACTTTTAATGAAGTAGCCCAACCTATTTTATTAAAGTTTTGACTATTTTATAGTTAATGTTAGAAGATTTTCAAAAAATATAGACTAGAGGAACAATCAGCCTGTCAGCTTATAGACTCTTTCATCCTATCTTTTCACCATGTGTGATTCCATTGAGATTTTAAGTAATAGATACCTAAACTGAAAAAGGTTGGTGTGTGCTGACAAAGATGTGATGATGTCAAAATATTCAAAGATTCAGTAATCCTTACTGTTCAATCTTCATCAGTCTATTAGTTTTTGCCATTATCTGTTTCCATGTTTTCAAATAACCGATCCTTCTGATATTAATGTATTTATAATGCATGATAAACATTTGTACCCATTATTAACTTGATCATATACAACTTTTAAGACCCTTAATATTTTCTATAAAGGCTCTAACAGGTAAGAATTACAATACTTAAAGTCACAACTGTCATAACTATGAGAGGCTAGGTGCCATCATAAAAAGAACATGAATTTTGGAACCAGACATCTAAATTTCATTCTGGCTCTCTGCCTGTGTAGCCTTGTTTAAGTTATGGGGAGTTATTCATTTGTAGCACAGACGCAATAAGATGCCAAACACATAATGTTGTAAAGATTAAGTATGAAAATTCATATAAATTATATAAGGCAGCTCTCAACATTGTCAGGTGCTCAATTAATGTTCACCAAGTGAGTTGACTAGATTTCTATTAATTTACAACAATATCATCATCTTATGCCTTTTTCTAAAATAATCCTAGTAATTCTAATAATGAACACATATTTTTATAGCATAGCTAGATAGTAAACGTTTTAGGCTTGGAGGTCACACAGTTTTTGTTGCAACTATTCAGCTCAGACAAAGTAGTGTGAAACCAACCAAAGTCATAACACATAAGAGAATAGGCATGGCTATGGTACAATAAAACTTTATTTACAAAAATAGATGGCCAACATTTAGACCAGGGTTTTCTGACCTCTGCTATAGCACTTTGTAAAGCATATTATTTATGGTACTTTAGTTCATCCTCTCAACAACTTGAAGAAAGACAGGCTGACTACTCTTACATCTATTTTACAAATAAAGAGAAGCAGGGAAATGAACAGACCCATCCAAGACCTTACAGTAGTAACATATCTAGCACACAAAAAAGTGGATCTTTAATTTGTGATTAAATATGCAACAATGTCCCATAAGTAAAACTCAGGATAAGTAAAGGTCAAAGTATTTCCACTAATAAGCAGGTTTGTGGACCATTTGCTAGAACATAATCTTTGAAGTAGTAATGTCCCCCTGCTGTTAGTTTTATCACCAAACTTCAAGCTTTGTGGAGCAATCTGGTACAGGTAATAAGGAATGATCCAAAGGCACAATGCCCTACTAGTGAGTGCCTCATCACTAGAAGCATTCAAACAGAAGTTGAAAGCTTCTATCAGGAAAACTGCAGAAGGGATCATGGGAAAGTTATGTAGAGTGATAATTGAGGTTCTGCCCAGAACTGAGACCTAGATTCCTTGGACACAAAATATAAATACATCAGATGTTTTGGAAAGATCATTTGAGATCAAATTATGTTCCTTTAAAAAAGTATCCCGAAAAAGAAAACCATGAGTCACAGTTTAAATGCATAGATATAAATATATGTATTTGCTTTATTATTCACCTAGTTGCTTATTACTTCATTTCAGACCCACCACAATCCTGCAGACTAAATTCAATTATTCTCATTTTACAGATGAGGAAGCTAAGAAAGTCAAGTAATTCAGCTAATAAATCGTAGAGCTAGAGTTCAGTCTGGTTTCTTGATTTCTAGTCAAGTACTACCTGTCCTCTTGAGTCTTTCTCATGCCTGTACTAAGCTGGTTTTCTGACACTACCTATTACAAATATTGCTGAGAGCTCAGTAAAACATTTAAACTTGGACTCATTTAAAAATGTCACCACAAACATCCTGACTTGAGAAGAAATCTGAGCTCCTATATATAGAACTGACAAACAGTGAAGGGAAAGGAGAAACTGTGGTTCGGTGCCCTTGGAAGACCCTTTTAAGGTTTCATATGACCAGGAAATCAGATTAGCTACTACAATAGAAGTCATGGATTAAATTTCTGGGTAAAAATGAATTATGTATTTTTTTAATACTTCACTAGCTTGACTTACATAAAAGTATAATCCAATTGAGGATTCTGATAATTGTAGTCCAAATCCCAAGTGCAGTCAGCAGACTGAGCAAGGAGAAAAATGGTCATCCCCCAAATAACGAACAAAAATCCATGCCTGGATTCTGTTTCTATGGATCCAGTTAAACATATTTTGAGTCTTGCTCTCTGACAAATCCAATTCATATCTAAATGGTTTGTAAAATGAAACAAAATGATGATTCTACAGATGAAAGTGGTCAGAGCCACAAAGCAGTGACTGTCACCATGAACACTTATATTAGTGCAGCAAAAAGAGTTCTACAACTATTTAATCTTATAATTCTCAGAAAGGCTTTGAAGTCCCAAAGGACTCGTCCAATATGCAGCTGAACCTGTAAAATCTTCCTTAACTGTCCTTAGTTGCACTCCTCTCATAGAGGGAAATGAAGGCCTCGAATGGCCCTGTGTTTATGGCACTAGAGAATGATCAATTATAGTAAAAATAACATTTTATTCACAATACATCTCAAAATGGTGGATTCTAATTCTGCTAGAAAACTTCACTAATAATGATGGGTATGTACTCAAAAATCTCTAAGAAAGAAATTATATAGATTATAGATTATATTTGCCAGTCCCTGTGCTAAATACTTTACACGCTCTTATTACTTCTCCTGAAATAGGCATAACCTTCCCTTTCTTACAGATAAGGAAAATGAAGCTTAGAAAAGCCCAAAGCCCAAAAACTTGACCAAGATACATAACCAAAAAAGTAGCAGAGCTAGGATTAGAACTCCAAATCCTGTATTCTTTCTACCATAGCCTCTAAGCTGTCTATGCCAGACCTAAAATTCTATTATTTTATAATACTGCCTTTTGGCCCACTAGCAACTACCTCAACAGCTTATTGTCTATTAAAGAGACTGATCATCCATTTATTCCTTTACGTGATCACTGGGAATATAACATATTTTCTGCCCATAAAGAGCTCATAGAGTGAAAAAGAGAGAGGAATGGGGGTGCATCGTAGATATAGACTATTTCTATCACTGCAAAAAGTCATATTGAACAGTATTGCTATAGATATTTGGCTTTGGGATAGCTAGTTGGACATCCTTTCCTCTGGAGCAAACAACCTCCAGAAGTGTCCAAATGGCAGCTGTGGAGGGTATATAGTTAAGCAGAAAACTATGTTTCTCAGAATGATTTTTCCTGAATGGTTATAGGTTAAAGTTGGTCAAAAGATCAAGTTACACATGATTTGTAAGGTGAAAATAAAGCAGCAGTCAGTCTCTGCAGATCTTTGCTTAGACATCAGACACAGATACAGCGTGGCAGTTCCCACCTTATTCTTCCTCTTCCCTGCTCTTTTCTCTTACTTCTGGTCCTGCTAACTGGAGAGCTTAGACCCACCACCAGATATTTGGGAGCAGACCCACAGAATCAGTAGCTACACAGAGGCAACAGCTTTCCATGGCTCTCTCCAAGATCACCCACTGTGCTGTCTCACTCTGGTGCTTTGCTTCTTAGGTTGACGGGATGATGATGTTTCTCTGATCCTCCAACTCCGATTGTCACTTCCTCAGATCCTGCCATAGTTATGTAACGTCTAATTCCTTTAATGAAACCCCTGTCCCCTCTCACTCATAAAGATTCTGTTCCTAATACAGTATCTTGACTGGCACAGCAGCCATTCCAAGAAATGATAGCTAGAACTCTGTTCTGAGGGTTGAAAAGCCTCAGAAGTGTGGTATTGCTGAAAGAATACAGATTTAGAAGTCAAACAGATGAAGATTCAAATCCTGGCATTGCTACTTCCTAGATGTTTATAACTTTGAGCAGATTATTTTATCTCAGTCTTTTTTTTTTTTTAATCTCTATAAAGGAGATAACATTTTCATCTGAAAGAGTCAATGAGAGTGTAAAATAATAAAATGTATGGCAAGGAACTAACACAGTATGTGGTCAAGTAAATGCTGAATCAACAGTAATGCTACTCCTTTGCTCTACTAACACTTAGTCCTGAACACATCGTCTCTTAGGCACGTGAATTAGAACAAATGACTTCAATCTTCATAGACTCAGGTTTCTCCTTACAGTCTATCATAGTTTCTGAAGTGATATGTGCTTCTGGCTCCTGAGTAAAAAATAATAATAAATAATAAACTGTAATCCAGTTAATCTAATCTCAAAGTCTGGATCTTTTTCAAGGATTAGGCTTTCAGTAAGCTCTAGGAATGACTTTTTCCTCCAATAGGGGAAATTTAGCCAGTTGTTTAAAATTCACTTCTCCCAATAATTTTTATGCCATTCTTCAAATATTCTAATATCTCCAAAAAATTAAAGTTACCTAACTCTGACACTTGGAGGAGACAAATTGCTGGTATGAATCAGAGCACCAAAGCCTCAAGTGGTTTTTGGTAGGAACAGTCCCTAGATAGCTGAACTACTAGTGTACATGAGACTCAGGCCAGGAAATGGCAAGAGTTAAAGCCTCCACACACTAGCTTTACCACCCTACCCATTTTGCATCTCAATTAATATGAAGTTGTCAATTATGTAAGCACAACTACATACATACACAGAGAAAACACATAAAGAAAATTCATAAGCATGTTAATTAATATGGGTTCTATCTAAGTAATTGAATTGAGTGATTTATCATTCTCTGTTTTCTTTGGAGGTCTCCATGTCTTTCATGAGGATATGTTATTTTTTAATTATAAACAATTATATATTTATAGTAAAATATTCAGTTTTCTTGGGTTTAAAATAATTAGTTTAATAAATTAAAAGTTCTTTTTTTTTTTAGGAATTAGAAATCAAATACTGGGCTTAAATTTTAGCTCTGTCACATACTAGCTGCGAATTCAGATAAGCCCATCAGCATCAATTCTCATTTCTGTGAAATTAAGCTGATAATATCTAACTCATGTGATTGTTCTGAAGATTAAATGTAATAATGTAATTTAAGTTCTTATAACAGAGCTTGACACATAGTAGGGACCTAATAAATGGTGGTACTGGCATGGTTAATTGAGGTAGCAATACTCGTTGTAGTAACTGTAGTGGTACTACTAGTAGTAGTAATAGAAAAGTAAAATAACAAGTTTAACAACAAAAACAATGACAACAATAATAATAATGCTAAAGTAAGAATGAATTTTAGTGATCAGTTAGGCCAGCTGTATCACTTAAAAAATTGAGGTCTGGAAGAGCTGGATAAGGATTGTACAGTTTGGTGAAAAAAATCCCTTCTCATTCCTAATCTTGTGCCTTTATATCACACAAAATTTAGATTGTAGAGAATGTTGATTTAACATTCAACAAACATGTTTTAAGTCACTGATGCTAGATGATCAAGACAAGGTCTTGTCTCTGATAGAATTCACATTCTAGCAGATAATCAGGCCCACCCATACCTATTTTGAAAATACTGTCAAAGGTTATTATAGAAGTATGAAAATGTGTAGTGTAACCACAGAAGAAGAAACTACTAGGCCTGTTTCTCTTGGGGCAGGGAACAGAGAAGGGTCACAGAGGTGACCTCTGAGCCAGGTCTCAAAGGAATAAGAATACTTTAATAGGAAATTAAGAGGAAAAGGAGCACTAAATGCATTGCGCTCTATGTGAATGAAGACCTGATGGCTGGTGGATGCATAATTACATAGGAAGGAGTTTGATGTGGATGCACCAAGGACAGATTCATTTATTCGACTACTCTAAAACACTATTTGTTGAGCACTCCTTTGTACTAGGCAATGTGCTAAGCTAACCAGGAGGTATACTAAGGGCTCTGATTGCCAAGCCAAAGAATTGGGACTTTATTCTACAGACAATATAAACAGTAGCATTGTAAGACAAGGAAGAATAAGATCAAAGCTTCTCCTTTTTTTTTTCTTTTGTTTTAATCTGATTATGCTACTGCTGACTAAACAATTTCCCCTGGGTAGAACCTAGACATTAAGTTTTAAAACTGTCACTGGCATTAAAACAAAAAAATTCTCTAAGAGCTACAGCTGAAATTGAGCAGATCTTTCTGGAGCATTTCATTTTGTTTCTGGTGCTGTGACAGCAGGAAAGTATCAACCCTTCTTCATTGATTTTCCAGTGGCAGTAGCAAAACTGCACTTTGAGGAGAATGACCTCTGGGTTGATTAAGATTTGAAAAATGTTGAATTTATGCTATAAATTCTGGCTCAACCTGAAGAGGTGCTAATGTGATTGGAACTCATGCAGTAACTGTCAGAGCCAAGAGATAGATCTAAAATTCATGTTCAACAATCCTGCTTTACCCATTGGGCCAAAACCAGTTTTTAAAAGTGGGTAGCTTCTTTAAGAAACACAAGAACATCGGGGCAGGCTGTTCCTACCCCTCATTGTTATTGCTTCATATTTCAGGCACATCATGAGTGGTTAATATTTTAACACTTAAATAAGATGTAAACCCCCCTTTCAAAAAAGAAGATGAAAAGAAAAAAAAGAAAAGTGATAAAAGGGAAAAACCTGAAAATTCATTAAAAGTTTCTGAAATTGAGAATTTTCATGGCAAAGAAATATGTGATGCAAGGAATTCACTATATGACAGCCTAACCTTCTTTCTGCTTCAGCATTGCTTAAAATTCACCACGTATAACATTTTGTTTCAGCAATAAGTTCACCTCAGCAAGGAGAATGGACTGAGTCAATGAGCAGCTTCATTTATATCTGCAAACTCTGCTTTTCAATCTTCAGATGATCCTGGACCCTCGATACAGAAAATTGGGTATTTATTATCATTCTGGTCTCTGCCTAATGCTTAGATTCAAAAAGAATAAAACTTTCTAAATCCTAAAAAGAAAAAGTAAGCCAAACCATCAGTCTTGCCTGTTGTAGAGTGACATGAAGAGAAAAAAATGCCAGACACACCTAACCTTTTATGACAAGCCGTAACAGAGACACATTTGCTATTATAGAGGTGCTGCTCGGTATGACCTTACTCAATCTCCTGGGGGCGGGGGGGAGGTATTTGTTTCATACGCTTGAACAGAAAGAGTCATATATATTAAGAGGTCATTAACATGAATTAAGCCTAGGCACAGATTAAGTGTACGGCCTTTAACATAATGCCGACACATATGTATTGTAATGCAATCATTCAGGTAGAGATATCACCTTGAAGAAAGGAGAACAGGTCTTTTTTTTTTCTTCAATAATTATATGCCCAGTAATTGGTTTAATGCTTGTAGTGTGTTAGGTATTCAGTAACTAACTAAAATGCCTGAATGAGATTGAGAGAAATACAAGAAGAAGAGGAGTAAAGAAAGGAGAATAAAGGAAGTCAGCAAAGGAAAAAAAAGTTGTAAACATATATTGGAAGTAATGTCAAAATTATACTAAAATATTTTTATATATAGATATACAGATATATGTCTGTCTGTCTATCTGCAGGTATATATCAGTGCCCCACCCACAAAGCATAATCTCATGAAAAAGAGCATCTTTCCATTCCCACTCTTAACTAGAAGAAGGTAAGAAGACACTCTGTCTATTCTACTCCCATTTTACTCTAGACTTGGAGAGCCAGAGTCTAGATTAATGAAATTATCCATTACCCAAAAACTGGACAGCTGCTTTTCTGCTGCACTAGTGCAACTTTTTGAGAAAATACTATCTTCCTATCATGATCTTCATCTATCTTCTTCTACTTTTCAAGAACTTATCTCCCAGAGAACAATGCAGAAAGAACGTAAGAGAGGACTGTTGTTAGCACAAAGCATCTTGGAATGCATGTACCCCATATTTCCTAAGGCAAAGAATAGATGCCAGAAACAGGGAACCATGCAAACAGGAAATTATACTGTTCTATGTAACAGAGACTGTATTTATAAGTACCAGATAATGAAGAAATAGGTAAAGGTGTGTGTATGAATGTGTGTGTTGTAAAATACTCTGAAAGCACCATAGATAGCCATGCAAAAAAAAAAAAAAAAAAAGGTTAAATACTGTGAAATAGGGTAGAAACTGTGCAGCATTATTTTTAATGGCAAAATATATTTTTAAAAAAGAAACTATATTCCACATGATAAATAAATAGTGATACATTTTTACGCTGGAGTATTATGTACTCAGAATATTTAAGTGTAAAAATACTTGAGATAAATACTGTGAAAAAAATATAAAACTATATTATGAAATTTCAAATTCTTTCATGTAAACCACTTTCTGCTCCCTCTCCATCTCTTCACTGCTGGCAAACTAAATATTTGAATTTACTTCTTACAGAAAGAAGTCCATCATTTCCTCTTTCCATGCAGCATCTGACACAAGTTTAGGCTTCAATAAATAGTTGTTGAATGAGTGAGAGAATGAGTAAACACAGGCATGCTCTAGGCCTCTTCAGAAGAGGAGCTCAATATGCAATGGCCGCTGTCAAAGTGTACTCTATCAATAAATTGTTTTTTGGGTGGATCAGTTGTTTCCAATTTGCCCAAGATACCATAGTGAGGCCAGAGGATAGAAACAATAAAAATGAGTGTGTACACATTTTATGTGGTGGGAGAGAGGCAGGTGCTCTCTACAATCACTTCCCTCTCAGACCATTAGAGGCGAGATTCCCACAGAAGTCAGAACCCCGGTTTCTGGCAAGACTCCTCTTTTCTGTGCTAAGGCCTTCTCTAATTTCCAAACAACTCATGATAATACAAATACTCAGCTTTTCAACAACATACAGGTAAAATTGCTAATACAGAATTGGGTCAAGAGTATTTAGGTCAAAAACAAGTTGGTTAAGATGACAGATTCTCAGAAATGAAGAATGCCAGTCATGTTATCCTCCTTTGTCTTTATTTTACTTTAGCCTCTCCCTTAAACTGGTTTCTTCCCATCAGTATTTAAATTATGCTCATGTCTCTCCAATTTAAATAATTAGCCTTCCTTGACTCCCTGTCTTTCTCTAGCTAACAACTAGCTCTCCCAATCTCCTTAAGAGCTCCATTCATCCATCTATCCACACTTACACCTAATAAATTTACTTGGAAGCCTACTATGTGTCAAAAATTGAGCTAGGTGGAGGAATATAATAGTGAATAGAATAGGGAGACTCTTACTCTCATGAAGGTTACTTTTTATTGACAGGAATACAAACAAAAATAAAAAAAGACAAAAAGAAAAAGAAAATATCAAAGAGTTACAGATACTGTGAAGAAAAGTAAAATATAAGTAGAAAGTACTGGGTGGTTAGATTGATCTGGAAACTTATCACTGAAGAGGTGACTTTTAGGGTGCAATTAGAATAAAAGAACTAGATAAGTAAAGATCCAGAGAAAGAGCATCCTAGGCATTGAGAATATCTAGTGCAAAAAGTTTCAGTAGAGAAAAGCAAAAATTATTTGAGTAATAAATTTATCAAGGCGGCTAGAGAATAGTGGGCATGAACAAAGTAGAACAAGATGAGATTGGAGAAGGCAGAGGCTTGATGGTATAGAGGTGTGTAAGCTGGAGTATAATGTTTAGAATCTATTAAAAGTACAATTGCAAGCTATTAAAGGCCTGTTAAGTAAGGGAGCAACAGGATTTGATTTATATTTTCAAAAGATTACCGTGGAAGCAGGGGGATGATATGGGAGATACTGCCATAGTCCAGGTAAACAATGACAGTAGTTTCAATGACAGTACTGTTGAATTAGTAAAGAAAAAAGAAATAGATGAAATGGGATATATTTTGAAGATAGGCTTACTGGTGGATTAGGTATAGAAGCTAGGATTACAAAAAGAAGAATCAATGATAACTTCCAGATTATTTCTAAATAAAGTATAAGGTAACTTCTTAAGAGCGTGTTCTCTATCTTAACTTTCTTTTACCACTTATTTCTTAATCCATTACTTTATAACTCGATCCCAAACAATCACTCTTCTTAAACTGCTTTTCTTAAGATCACTCAAGGCCTTTTACAAACTTATAGGATTTTTCTAAGTGCTTGTCCTGCTTGAACTCCAGCAGCATATGACAGTGACATTTATTTCCTCTTCATTTAACTTCCTAGGTCTCTTCTTCTTATGACTGCTCTTTTTTGGTTTCAACTATGGATTCCTCTTATTCTGTGTGATCCTTAAATGTTGCAGTTTCTTATAATTTTGTCCTTGACTCTTTTCTTCTACTGGGTGATGGCATAAACACTTATGCTTCAATTACCATGAATATATTGAATATATGCATTAAATATAAATCTCCAAAGCAGATACTTCCTCTGGGTTTCAAGCAGTATATTCAACTGCATTATGAACATTACCCCATGGTTGCCTTGGATACTTTTAACACAATATGTCCAAAATGCTCCCAAACATAAAAACTTCTCTTCCTCTTTCATTCTCAGTAAACAGTATAACTCTCCATCCATTAATGAAAGGCAGAAATCCTAAAGAATCTTTGACTCCTTCCTCTCTCTTATCCCCATGTCTAATAATGAAATATTAATTCTATCTAGAAATACATTTTTAAGAGCCTCCTAACAGTTCTCTCAGCCTCAGATTTCTCCCCATCTAATCCATTTTCCACACTGCAGACAGAGTTCTATTTCCAAAAACAAAAACTTGATCATGACACTCTCCTAAGTAAAACTCTTTAATGCCTTCTCATTGCCATTAAAACATAACCCAGACTCTTTAACATAGGCTTTAAGGCCCTGCTTGATTTAACCCTTGCTTCTCTTTCCATTCCTCTTGCTTCCCATTTCTCACTTCCCTACCTCCTACCCTTAGTCTAACTACAGCAAACTAACTTCATTCTTTCTGAAGTATCATGCTTTCTCTCTCTCTCTCTTCCCACAGATCTGGGTCACTCCCCTGTCCCCTTCCATTTATCTGGCTAACTACTTTTTATTCGTTAAGTCTAAACGTAAAAATAATTTCTTGCCTTAACACTCCCTTGTCTGAGTTGGGGCTCCGATATGGGATCCATATCTCCCTTGGACTGAATGTCGATCCTCCATCCAAATTTATATGTTAAAGTTCTAACCCCGCAGTGTGGCTATATTGGATTGGTGCCTCTATGGAAGTAATTAAGGTTAAATGAGATCATAATAGTGAGGCCTTGCTCCAACAAGATTAGTGTCCTTATCCAAAGAAAAACAAGAGATCTCACTCACTGTCTTTCTCCATATGTGTGCACTAAGGAAAGGCCATCCGAGGACATAGTGAGAAGGTGGCTGTCTACAAGCCAAGATAGCTCTTACCAGAAACCAAATTTTCTGGCACCTTCTAGCCTTCAGAGTTGTAAGAAAATAAATGTCTGTTGTTTAAGCCATCCGGTCTGTGGTATCTTATTATAGCAGCTCAAGCAGATGAATACATCCCTATACTTATCATAGCACTTGTCATAAGGTGTGTAATCACCTTCTATATAAGCACCATTAGACTATAAGAACCACAAAGGTAGTAACCCTGTATACCTTGATTATATTTAAATTTCCAAAGTACCACAGTTTTGTTTAATTAACTGATTGATTAAAAATAATGAATTAGTATTAACAATTAATGTATTATATACTTGAAAGTTGTTAAAAGAGTAAATCTTAAAGATTTTTCACCACAAAAAAAAATATGGCAATTATATGACATGACGGAGGTGTTAGCTAACACTATGGTGGTAATCATTTTGCAATATGTAAGTGTATCAAATCAACACATTGTATGCCTTAAACTTACACAATGTTATATGTCAATTATATTCCAATAAAGCTGGAAAAAATAATGATTTTATGCTATTGTGCCATGGTTTAGTATTGCAAATGTCTGTGTGCCTTTAATAATTTTTTAGTCACTTTCTAAGAGTTTCTTTAAAACAAATGAAACCTAAAATCTCTCTCTGTATATAAAGTAAATGAAAATAAAATAAAACTTCCAATATATATGTAAAATCAATGTAATGAAAGTATAAAATATGTATATAAAGACTTTATTTCATGATCTTTTCTTTTTATATATGGTGACAGTTAATTTTATGTGTCAATATGAAGAGTATTTTTACATTTTATTAACATTTTAAATGTTAATCACTAAACTCTGAGTAAGCAGACTGCCCTCCATAACATGGGCGAGCCTCAACCAATCAGTCAAAGGCCTGAATAGAACAAAAAGACCAGCCTCACCAAGCAAGACAGAATTCTCTAGCAGACTGCCTTCAAATTTTATCTGCATCATTGGCTTTCCTGGGTTTCTAGCTTATAACCTTTTGGACTGAAACTGCAATGTTAGCTT
Organism: Pteropus vampyrus; assembly: GCF_000151845.1. NCBI lineage: Eukaryota > Metazoa > Chordata > Mammalia > Chiroptera > Pteropodidae > Pteropus > Pteropus vampyrus. Next base: position 4,883,378 of record NW_011888916.1, read on the forward strand.
TTCTAGGCTTCCAGCCTGTCAGCCCAGCTGTAGATTTTGAACTTGCCAGCCCCTCCATAATCACATGAGCCAATTATTTACAAAAAATCTTTCTATATTTACACATCCTATTGGTTTGGTTTCTCTCGAGAACCCTAATACATATACACACGTTCATAGGTGGTGAGAAAGAGAACATTACTTCTGAGATGATATATCTCCAAGGCAAAGTAGAACTCTCTTGCAAAAGAAACAAATGAGGTTAATTATTCTATATCTTAAAAAAAAAAGTCAATGCTTTTCAATGAAACCAGAAAGAATAACAACTTTGAAAAAAATATGAATGCTCAAATAGCTTTGGTCACTGTATGAATTCAGCTCCAAGAACCCTACAGACTCCCAATGCCTGGAAAGTGATTTATGAGACCCATCTGGAAGATCAGTTTGATAGTCAGATGGAACACATCAAAATGAAAACATTCATATAATATGTGTCCATAACAATCCAGGTCCTTATTTCAATGTAGCCAACACTTAGCCAGTTGCAAATAGTTAAGCCTGTACCAGGAAATTGCTCCATCCTTTACACTTGGCTCATCCTGCACTCATGTTACAGACTTTCACATTTTTGAGGTCACATTGCCAGTTCAGAAACCCCATTTAGATACTCTACTTATTTTTGGCTTATCAGATTCCAGCTCTCTACTCTGCTTTCCAAGTGGTTCTGCTCCTTGCCCTGATTTCAGGGTTATAGCAGCCTCACCTCCTACCCTAGACTCCAGTGTATCCAGGACTCTTACACAAGAAAACAAAATCTGTGCAATGGAATAACAACTCATGGTTCAAAATATTGAGAAACAAGCAAAAAAGAAAAACGAATGCATGTGAAAATACTTTTTTTTTAAATGTTGGATAAATGTTATTAGCAAAATCTGTAATTGTAAAGTATTTAAGAATCTGTAAAATACTTTTACATCTATGTCTTCATTGACCTCCCACTAACTTTGTGAGGAAGAGAAGGCAGAGGTGACTCTCATTATAATCAGGGGAGGGAAATAAGGCTCACAGAAAATAAACACACCCCTAATACCAGGCTTAGTTACATATGGCAAGGGGCCTAAATTAAATCTTCTCATTCCAAATCCCTTCCTTTCTTATTCCCTCTCTTCTCTCTTCTCTCTCTCCTTTCTTCTCTTTTTTCTTCTTCTCTCCTTCCCTTCCTCCCTTCCTCCCTCCTTCTATCTCCCTTTCTCTTTCTCTCTTACTGCCCCAAACTGTCAAACTAATGAGACTGGTACCAAAACTTTTTGTTTCAACACACACATGTGACTTCTCAGCACTGTTGCATACCATGAAATAATGAGATCTAGTGGCTATTTTCAGAAAATTATGCAGTTCACATCTAATGAGGATTTTGGAGAAGGCATTAATTAGAAAATGATACTTTAAGTGATCAATGTCATACAATCCATCTAAAACCAAGATCCAAAGAGGAAAGGAACCTTTGGGGAGGAAAAGGAGGAAGAAATGAACAGTGGTGACTGGGAGCATATAATTTTTATTTCCTTTGTGAATATAGGTGCAAACACAACCCAGATACTTTGAAGAAATCTCAGCTGAGAAGTAAAAAAGATAGATAATACAGCTACTTGGGGATTACATGGTAAAGCAGAAATCAGATAGGCCTACATCTAATGTCTTGCTCCGGTTACCAAAAGAAAACTAAAACACTAATTTGAAAAAATATATGCACCCCTATGTTCACTGAAGTGCTATTTACAATAACCAAGATATGAGGCAACCTAAGTGACCATCAATAGACTATTAGACAAAGAAATTGTGGTACATATGTATATGATGGTAAAATATTACTCAGCCATGAAAAACTGAAATTTTACCATTTGTAACAACATGGATGGACCTAGAGGATATTATGTTAAGCGAAATAAGCCAGACAGAGAAAGACAAATACCATATGGTTTCACCTATATGTGAAATTTAAGGAACAAAATTAATGAACAAACTAAACAGAAACAGGCTCATAGATACAGAGTACAAACTGTTGATTGCCAAATGGGAGGGGAGTTGAAGAGATGGGTGAAAAGATGAAGGAATCAAGAACAAATTGGTAGTTACAAAATAGTCATGGGGATGTAAAGTATAGCATAGGGAATATAGAGTCAATAACTTTGGGATAACTATGTTTAGTGCCAATTAATTTAGGTACTAAATTAATTGGGGGGATCACTTTTTGTGATAACTATGTTTAGTGCCAATTAATTTAGGTACTAAATTAATTGGGGGGATCACTTTATAAATTATATAAATGTCTAACCACTATACTGTATACCTGAAACTAATATAAAATGGTATTGAATATCAACTCTAATTGAAAAATAAAAATTTAAAAAAATAAATAAAAATAAAATAAAATCTTGCTCCGAGGCTCATTAGCTTTGTGACCTTTAAGTTATTATAATCTGATTATTAAAATCTCGACTTCTTCATTTGTTAAAAGACATTAATATCTACTTCAGAGGGTTAATAAAAATTACATAAGAAAACAAGCTATAAAATCAATAAATGCTACTTCACTTCCTCTTGATGACTGTTCCAGAGTTCGTTGATATAATTTCAGCTTTTCCACACAGGAGAAAAGAATTATTCCAAATCCCCCAACTGATATAGTCAAGCTTAAAAGGGATAGGTCAGGTCTGAGAGACAGAAGTAGGAGCAGGAAGAAGATAGACAGATGTATGAGGGCATTTTCTTTCTAAAACTAGGTAAATAGTTCTGTAATATTTTCTACAGATAGAGGTTTGGATTCCTGAGTACTAAAATGCAAGAAACTGTTCAGGGGTCCCTGGACCCTTTTGCAGGCCTCTCTATAGCTCACTGAATCCAAACCTGCTTGAATCTCATAGATGCATAATATAGGCCACGGGCACAGTTATACCTGTCCCACACGCAGGGAGGGCAAAGCCAAGAGACGAAGGACTGGGCCATGTTGTACTCAGTTGGCTGCATTTCTAAGCACAACTAGAAACCCGAATGCAGCAATTTACTTTGAGTTTCTGCTCAGATTGAAAACAATATGCTCTTAACCTTCTTCCCATGATATTTCCCTCCAGCAAGTTTTAAAAACCTAATGCTGTTTTGACCAGTATAATCATAAGGTCCTGGAATTCCTCTAGCTACATATATGAGGGGACACAGACCAAAGATGAGGTAAAGAGAAAGCACTTTCCTTTTGCCAAGGTTTGCGCTAGGTATTATATATATAAAATCATTGTAACAGCTCTGTGAGTTAAGTAATATTATCAAGTAAACAGAAGAGCCTGGAGTTGAGACCAGCTAAAACTGACCATGCTCTTTCCTCTATATCAATTGCTGCCATCAACTGGTTAGAAAGTAAAATAATTTTAAAACCATAAGAGGCCTACTGGGCAATGTGCAAAGTCAGTTTAACTGGGTTCTTGCTCTCTTGATTTGCCATATTTCTCACAAGCTTTATATATCTGAACAAATTTCCTCCTTTTCCTGAATCTATGTGAGAATCTATAAAATGTAAATTGAACTAAGTAATCTGTAAAATCCTTGATACTTCTGATAGGCTAAGATCTCTCACATGTTATGTGATGATGATGATGGTGATGATGATGGTGGTGGTATGATGACACCAACAATGACAATGAAGACAATGGCATTGATGACAATCGCATTCACTGCCTTTATTAAATGCTTACTATATACCAGACCCTGTACTAAATGCTTTATAATGACCTAGATGGCCAAAGGAGGAAAGTTAAAACAAAGTGTTTAAGACAGATAACACAGTTTGTATAAAGGGCTGGGGTAAAAGGATAGCAAGGACTTCTTAAGTAGCTGAAGTTATAGAAAGAATGTATAAAATACAGTAAATCAAAAACAAATAGTAGTTCGATGTGACTAGAGAACAGAAAGGCACAGCTCTTGAATGTAACCTAAGGAATTAATTCTTTATCTTATAGAAAAGTAGGGTAATTGAAAAGTTTGAGCATAACACTGACATGACCAAATTTGCTTTTTAGAAAGATCATTTTGGCAATTATATAGAAGGCAGATTAAAGAAGAGCAAGCAATCTAAATTAGGGATAATGAAGGATTGAATAAGGGTAATTGCAATGTGGACATGGGAAAGTAAGTAAATTTAAGAAATAAAAACCATGCAATGTATTATCTTTATTAGCTATTGCAATATTAAATTATATTTGTAAAATACCTAATGGAGAGTTTTCTAGACCCATCAATTCTTCTAGTTCATTTATTCATTTTTTATATACTTAAAAATGTTTATCAGGAACCTATATTTTACTGTTTTTTTCTTTTTGCAAAAATAATCTGCACTAGTGAGATCAAATGAATTTCTCCAACTATTTATACTCACACCCAAACATGCTAGAAACTTTCTCACCATTATGCTTTTATTCCCACAACATTCTCTGCAAGGAATGTTCTTATTGTCCTTTCTACTGGGTAGTAGATGTTCAGAATGTGAACCTAAACCTTTTAAGAATATCTAGGTATGAAATTATAGATTCAATAGGTATTAGCTTGTAGATCATAGTTGAAGTCATAGGAATTGAAGACTGTGAATTACAAGAGCAGGGAGATTGTGTGAAGAAAGGAAGATGAACCCTAGGGAATCCTAAACTTAAGGGTCCTAAAAAGAAAGAAAATTCAAGAAGGAAAATAGGAAGTAGATGGATATGTGAGAGGAAAACCAAGATAGAATGTTGCCAGGAAAGATGAAAAAAGACAGAGGAGTAATTGACAACGTAAAATACTGGATATCATGTGAAATGAGATTATAAAAGATGTTTCAAGGTTTATCAAGGAAGCATTTCCAATAGAGTGGTAGAAGCAGATGTCAGAATGCAATATGTTGAAGATTGAAGTGAGGAAGTAGATACAGTAAATATATGTAAATCTCTCAAGAATTTTGGCTATAAGATCATAAACTTGATGGTGTCCTTCCTTACTATCTCACTATCTCATTATTATTCAGTGAGGTTCAATAGGCAAAAAGGTAGGAGTATCCAGAATAGAGCCTAGTACCAAGTATGGATTTAACACTTGATATTTGTATGCATTCAGTGTTTATTTAACAAATATTTTTTGAGTGTTTACAAAATTCCAGGCATTGTTCTTAGCAATGGGAATACAATAATGAGTAAAAACAGATGTGGCCTTGACCTCAGAGTATTTATGGTCTATAGTGCACATGTTTCTGTACGTGTGTGTGTTGGAGGGGAGAAGACATTAAACAAATAATCATAAAAACAATAGCAAAACTGGAAAAGAAAGCAGTTTAAATTAACTGTATATAAATATGAATGAGGAGGGTCCCTCCTAGCAAAGACAGTAGGCTGGATCTAAACAGTCAATGCCTTGTCCTAGACCTGAGAGTAAAGCCCCAAGATGCAAAAAATAAAAGGCTCACTGAGATCTTTCCATGGTTTTGTCCTGAGCCTATGTATGTGTTCCCTGCCTGCAAGGGTATCTGGCTCATCTTTCACTGGATCTTGCCAAATGCAGCTGAGATTCAGTAACCATGCTGATCTCTGGGCCTGGCTGCAACCACAAGGATTCTAGTTTGCCTGATCTATGTCAGGCTTGAAAAAAATAATATATGAAAAATGCAGGGGAAGCACAGTAGTGTAGTAAAAGGAATACTGATTTTGGAATTAGGGAAACCTGATTTCAAGTCCTGGTTACTCCCCTTCTAGGTATGTGGCCCCAAACAGGCCACTTATTCTTTTGAGGCTCAAATTCTTCACCTGTAAATAAGGAAAATAATTAATGCCTACCCTAGTTTACAGCATTGTTGAGGACTTTATAGCATTGTTGGCCTCCAAAATGAAAATAAAATCACAGAATCAGAATCTCTTTATTAGGAAGGATCATAAAGGCCTTCTGATCCAATTACAATATATGTGAAAACATCCTGGAAAGCAGGATGAGTGATAAAAGGTGAATTGGTGAATAAATTACCCCTGAAGATCTATATATTCTCTTCTAAAACCATGAATATAAATATGTACATACATATTTATAGAATTAGTATGCAAACATACATTCATATACATAAATCCACAGAGTATAGCACATTATTAAACTCAATTTAATAGGAAGTAGTCCATTTCAATTATCAATTTTATGAGTTGGTGAATAAATGGGAAATGCAAGAGAAAATTTAAATTGCACTCTTCACTTTGTTTATTTTGATAAGATCTGTTGGACTGTATTGTTAACCATGTTTCTCAAATACTAGCAATGGGGCATGCTCTTGTAAAATTTAAAAAATCATCAGCAACATGCACATAGGCTTCTGAGACATTCTTTTAAGTGGTAATATCTGGTGTGAGAGATGATGAGATTGATTCCTAGAAAGAATCACATCTGCCAACATGTATGCACTGAAGATCTGCCTATCCTATTAAAACTTATAAGATCAACGAAACATGACCAAGTAATCTATGGAAAAGTTAATGCTCCAGTCTCTGTGGAGCTAAAGACTTGAGTGCTACTGCTGTAAGAGCAAGTATCTTTAAGAAGCCATAAATAACTGTGGGCAAAAGTACCAATTCTGCAAACACAAAAGCCTAGATTCAAATCACAGATCTATCATTTACTTAACCTGCCTCTAACTCAGCTTCCTAATCTATATAACGAGGATGATAATAATAACACCTACTTCACAAGGCTGTTGTAAGGAATAGGTAGAAGTAAAAGTATTTAAAATAGTGACTGGCACATAGGAAGTGCTCAACTAATGATAGTTGTTATTTTTATTTTGGAGGAGTAATCACTTATAGCAGTAAAAATGATAATAATATTAGAGTTCACTTGAGTCTTAGACATCATCTATTGCTATTCCAAACCCATCCTTTTTTAGGTGGGTAAACTGAGGCCTAGAGAGGGAAAATGATGTATGTGAGGTCACACAGAAAGTTTATAGCAAGACTGTGATCAGAATCCAGGCCTCCTTACTCTCAATTCTGGGCTCTTTCCTACCTCCTCACTAGCCCAACTCTGTCTCTGTCCCTCTCCACTGATAAATGCGATATTATGTCAGAGGAGATAGACGGACTCTATCTTTATTAGAGTACTTTTTTTTTTTTGTCTTCTTCTCTCCTACTATATTGTGAGCTCCTTAATGGAAGGAATGTATCTTACTTATATAAGATTACACAGCACCTAGCACAGTGGTACAATGAGAAGTAACAATTGATTGTTTTTGATTATTCAAAATGAGAAAAAATCAGATAGCAAGAATGCTCTGGAGTGAGTAACTGGAGTCAGCTTCGATAATAAGTGACTGCTAGAGGTTTATTAATTAGAGATGATGTTACAATAGAAAGAGTATTATACTTAATGTTACAGAATCTGGGTTCTAAGCTTGGACCTATAAATAACTAGGTGAACTTGACTTGAAGTGTTACTTAAACATAGGGAGAATGAGAGAAGTTTGAGAGTAATAAAATTAGAAATATAGGTTATAAAGAACTTTGAGATTCAGGCTAAAGAATTTGAACTTTATCCTTAAAACAAGAGAGAGTGAGAGAGAGATTTTAAGGAGGTTAATGACATGATCTGGGCAATATTTTAGAACTATCACTCTGACAACTATGTGAAGAGAAAATTAGAGAGAGAAAGTCTAAAGGTCAGAAAAGTTACTTCTTTTTAGCAGATTAAAATACTGATGCTTAGAGAAAGAAGTTAAGTGAAAGGAATTTGCTGAAAGTCAGAAGTAGAAATAGGATTAAAAATCAGGTCATGGGATGCCAAAAACTGTGTCTACCTACAATACTCCAATATCCCTCATTAGATAGAGGATTTAGAGAACATGTGAAAATCAGGGAGTTGCATGGAAGAATGTTCTGTACAACCTTGCCTTTGGGGATTATACCATCTGGTTAAAATGGATTATCTTTAGATTTAAACTTTCCAATAAGGAAAACTTTGATTATATGGATATAATCTTTGTAAAAGATATAACAAATGTTTTACTAATTTTATTCAAAAGAATCGTCATACTTTGTTATGCTTATATAATAACCAAATTAAAAGTTAAAAATTTTCCCAAATAGGAGCTTCTGGTCAAGTTGGAATAGAAGGTAGACTCTGTGCTCACCTCCTGTTGTGATCACATCAAAATTACAATGAAACTACAGAACAACCATTACTGAGAGTTGCCTGAGGTCTGGCTGGACAGAAGTCCTACAACTGGGGACATAAATAAGAGGTGACCTCGAGACTGATAGGAGAGATGGAGACACAAAGCAGGCTGGTCTTCACAACTGCATGTGGGAATTGAGAATCGAGAGGAATATCTTTGCTACAGGGGTCCCCCTTGAGGAGCAAGGGGTCCTGGATCTAACTGAGCTCCCCAGCCCAGGGTTCAAGTGCCAGGAAGAGAAGTCCCCACAACTTCTGGCTATGAAAACCAGCAGAGATTGTGGCTGAGTTAGCTGAAGGGCTGTGGGATTTGCATTCTTCTTAAGGGGCCTGTGCATGGACTTACTCAATGATGGACTTGCTCATTCTGAGCTCCAATGCTGGGACAGCTGCTCAAATGGCACCAGGGACATACGGGCTGGAGGGGCAGCTTCCTCCCAGACAGAAATACCGCTGGAGTCCATTGTTCCTCTGTTGAGCCCACCCCCTTCCAAAGTGCAGACATAGGCTGCCACCATATCTGAGTCTCCATCTACTTAGCTAACACAGGTTGTCCCACCTTGGTGATTTCCTAAGACCCCACCCCTCCTTACTGTGGGCCCACCCAAGCTGCCTCTAGTGATTTTATTCCATACAAATGGCTTGTCTTGGCTCATGCTGTGGACTTTCCTAAAATCTCTCAAAGGTTCACATAAACCCAAAGAAGCAGCATTTGGCCTCAGCATGCCCCATACCTCTCGCTGAGCAGCCTAAGCCTGGCACTACTGGCAGCCAGCCTCAGTTCCTCACTTGGCCTCTGGAGGCACCTTAAGCCCAGCACGAGTGGCAGCCATCTGTGGATTGCTTGGTAACTCTTGCCAGGTAGCCCTAGGCAGTGTACAGGCTGCTGCTGAACTTGGCCTGCAGCTGAGTCCCTCCCAGGAGGTCTTGGGCCAGCATGCCCAGGTCCCAGCTTCAATCAGAGTCAGAGCACCACCCAGTGCTGCATCTGAGGTCCACACATCCGAAGGGCAGACTAGGCAGGCACTGGAGCCCTGCTAAGGTGAATCCTGTTCCAATAAAACAGTAAAACACAGAGTCAGCCCCTCGCCAATCAGCCCAAGGGCCCATCCCTCCTATCAATGTGCAAACAGCAACCAAGGCTCAGCTACAACAGGAGGGTACACACAACCCATACAAGGAACACACCTTAGCACCTGGCTCAAGTGGCCAGGGAAGACTGTGCCACTGGGCCCCATAAGATACCTACCACAGTAAAACACTCCACTAAGACTGGGAGACTTAGGAACTCTACCTAATACATAGAAACACACACAAGAAGGTGGCCAAAATAGGAAGACAAAGAAACACGTCTCAAGTGAGAGAACAAAACAAATGGAGACAAGCAATCTACCAGATGCAGAATGCAAAACTCTGGTTATAATGATGCCCAATGAACTTAGGAGAAGAGTAGATAAATCTCAGTGAGAACTTTAATAAAGACATAGAAGACATAAAAATAGAGGTAGAAAACTTAAAAAAAATCAGTCAGAAATGAAGAATACAATAACTGAAATGAAAAATACATTAAAGTGAATCAACAGATTAGATTAAGCAGAGGATCTAATCAGCGATTTAGAAGATAAAGTAGCAGAAAATACCCAATCAGAACAACAACAAGAAAAAAGAATCCAAAAAAATAAGGATAGTTTAAGGGGCCTCTGGGACATCAGCATAATGACATTCACATCATAGGGGTACTAGAAAGTGAAGAGAGAGCAAGGAATTGAAAACTTATTTGAAGAAATAATGCTGAAAAACTTCCCTAACCTGGTGAAAAAAATAGATATACAATGTCAGGAAGCTCAGAAAGTCCCAAAAAAGATCAACCCACAGAGGCCCACACCAAGATACATCATAATTAAAATGCCAAAGGTTAAAGACAAAGAGAGACTCTTAAAAGCAGCAAGAGAAAAGCAATTAGTTACCTACAAGAGAGTACCTACAAAACTGTGAACTGATTTCTCAATAGAAGCTTTGCAGTACAGAAAGGATCTGCACAAAATATTCAAAATGATAAAAATCAAGGACCTACAGTCAAAATACTCTACCCAGCAAAGCTATCATTTAGAATCAAAGAACAGATAAAGAGCTCCCCAGACAAGAAAAAGCTAAAGGAGTTCATCACCACCAAACCAGTATTACGGGAAATGATGGACAGCCTTCTTTAAGGACAATAAACATGTATCAAAAATATAAATAATAAAATAATTACTGCATATATATCAACAATTACTTTAAATAAAGACTTAAATGCTCCAATCAAAAGATAGGGTGACTGAATATATGAAAACCAGACCCTTACATATTGCCTACAAGAGATTCACTTCAGATTAAAAGATATACACAGACTGAAAGTAAAGGGATGGAAAAAGACATGTCATGAAAATGGAAATGGAAAAAAAAATCTGGGGTAGCAATACTTACACCAGACAAAATAGACTTTAAAACAAAAGCTATAACAAAAGACAAAGAAGGACCCAGTAATTCTACTTTTGAGTATTTATCTAAAGAAATCTAAAAGATATATGTAGCCTATGTTCATTTCAGCATTATTTACAATAGCCAATTGTAAGTAGATTGTATGGAAGCAATCTAAGTGTTCATCAATAGATAGGTAAAAAAGAAGTGGTACATATATACAATGGAATATGACTCATCCATAAAAAAAAAAAAAATGAAATCTTGCCATCAGCAAAAACATGGATGGACCTAGAGGGTATTATGCTAAGTGAAATAAATCACACAGAGAAAGACAAATATATTATGATTTCACTTATATGTAAAATCTAAAAAACAAAATCAACAAACAAAACAGAAACAGACTCATAGATACAACAACATTCGACATTTGCCAAGTATGAGGGGGGTTCAGGAGATGGGTCAAAAAGGTGAAGGTATTAATAAGTATATAAATTGGTAGTTACAAAACTGTCATGAGGAAGTAAAGTGCAGCATAAGAAATATAGTCAATAATATTGTAAGAACTCCATATGAGGTCAGATGGGCACTAGGTTTATCAGGGTGATCACTTTGTAAGTTATATGTCTAATCACTATGTTGTACACCTGAAACTAATATAATAATGTATGCCATTTGTAATTGAAAAAATTTTTAAAGATATTTAAAAAACAAAAGAAAAAACATTTAATTACAAATGTGATATGTGCTTTGAATGTACCGGGTAGTATGAAAAAATAACAAAAACTAGAACAAAAAAAAAAACAACTCAGGCTTAATCACTGGGGTCATGGACAATTTCCTTAGGGATAGTTGATGTTTGAGCTAAAATATAAAAGATCTTAAAGTACTGATGGGTCATGCATTTCAGGCAAAGAGAACAACCTAAATCCTTCCTGTGCCTAAGGTACATGCTCCATTCAAGGAACTAAAATGATCCTGAAGTGCTACTGACTGGTGTTCAAAGATCATGGAGGAGCGAGGTATAGCCAAGTCTAGAAACTCAGTCTAGTGCTAGTTCATTAACGGCATTAAGGCTTTGTTAAGAAATTTTGTCTTTGTCCCAAGTATAATGGAAAGGCACTGAGTCCTTTAAGCAGGAGAGCGACACTACTAGATTTTTAAAATTTTAAAACCATCATTGTAGCTTTATCATAGATAATGGATTTGAGATTAAGAGTGGATGAGGGAAGATAAGACAGGAGGCTTTGATTAGGAAGATAATGGTAAAAACGGAGATGAATTTGAGAGGCAAGAGAAGGTAAAAAATAGCATAGTTATGTAACTGATTGCAAAAGTGGACATTCTTCTGTGGAATACTAAAGCAATGCACAAAAATATTAGTATTATAATGTTTTTCCATGTGCAGTGTTTTCCCAGATAAATGTTCCTTTACTGGGTCATCTGTAACTGGTGGTCTACCATACAGAAAACATTGTATTCAGAGCTCTGGTTGGCAGAAGTCAAATGTAATATGTGTTCTACTTTTACGAATTTCATGATCTCAACAGTTTAGTGGTTAACAGAAGGAAAGCGGGGAGGAGAGCGGTAGATAAGGGTATAGAGGATCAAATATATATTGATGGAAGATTTGACTTTGGGTGGTGAACATACAATGCAATATACAGATGATGTATTATTGAATTGTACACTTGAAATCTACATATTTTTGTTAATCGATGTTATCCCAAAAAACTTAAAAACAAGTTCATGATCTTATAAAAGAGATATAGTATTACCTGTTATTTTGACAATTCTCTGAGATAGGTAATATACTTCCCATTTTACAGCTACAAATGCTAAAACCTAGAGTGCTTGTTAAAGTTGGCTCAGCTAGGTAAAGCAGATTCCCAGCCTCATTTGCTTTTCATGATTTCCCCAGTGCTTTGTTTGCTCTTAGAATGAAAAAGGATGCTCTCTGGATCCCTGCTGATCCCTTCTGGGACCCAATGCTTCCCAAAAGCATCTATCTAACAAGGTAAATCTCAAGCAGTCCCTTTGGGAGATTTTACTTTTCAGCTGGGGGTCAGCAACATGTTGTACAGTCTATCCCAGTGAAGAAAATAAATAGATTAAGTCCTTTCCTTCAGTGTTCAAATCCCTTCCCACATGACTATAAATTTAAGTGAAAATTCTCTTTGAACTAAAAATGGTGACTCAGAAAAATAATGTTGGTATAAATCCTATCACTGGAGACAAGGGATGGCGTATGGAATATCAAGACTGAGTTAGCCCACCCCACAGGGCCCAGACTTAGGAGGTGATGTGGCCCATGCATGGAAGATACAAAGCCTTGCTACTGAAAGGCTTGTTATTCAAAGTGTGGTTCTTGAACCAGCAGCATCAGCATCACACAAAAACTTGTCAGAAATGGAGACTCTCAGGCCTGGAGGCACATTTACCAAATCAGAATCAGCATTTTACAGGATCCCCAATGACTTGTATACAAATAAAGTTTGAAAAGCACTGACATAAACTACACCCAAAGGAATCTCCACTTCAGATAGCCCATATGGCCTGAAATTCAACTAGTCCTGGTATTCTTTCTATTTATCAGAGCTTTGGTCTTCTTTGATTCTTCCTTCTGTAAAAATAAAAATTTATCCAGCTTTGGAACAGATTGATCATGACCAAAAAGCATGGTACATGGAGTCAGACATCTGTGTTGGCATCCCAGCTCTAAATCAAGGGTATGGATTTGGGGATATTGCTGAGACCTCTGAGATTCAGTTTGCCTCACTCCAAAATACTGATAATAAACCAGCTTTGTCAAACCTAAATTACTGGGATTAGAATAAAAGAAGATAATGCATGCTAAAGTGCTCTGTATTTATTTGTATAGAATGCAATTATTGTTGATATTGTTATTATCAAGAATAACTGCATTCATTCATTCAATCAGTCACATAGCTGTAAAATGAGAATCTACTCTGTGCTACACCACGTCTTATGTGCTGGGGATAAAGAGGTGAATAAGACGGCTGTTCTTGACCTCAACAAGAAATTCTCAGGCTTGTGGTAAAGAAGCTAAGATACCTTATAATCATCAGTGCCCAAAAAGAGGAGCAAAGCAATATTAGAATCCAGGTCTGTTGGTGTTCAGGCTACTGTTAGTTCTCACCATCATAAATGCCAAGAAAACGTGGTATATTTTGGTGAAAAGTATAGGAATTCTAGAGCTTGACAGGCTAGTTGGAATACTGACTATATTATTTCTCACCTTGGGCAAAAATCTTAAACCCTTTTTGGGCCTTAGTGTTCTTGTTTGCAATAACATCTATATGACTGAGCTTATTTGAGGATAAAACAGATGTGAAAGGACTAAGTAAATTCTAAATTGTTAGCCATTCATTCAAATATTCAAGTGTCTATTCTGTGCCAAAAACATAGTAGTCCCTAGGAAAACAGAAATGAAAAAGATTCTGTTACTGTCCTCAAGTAGCTTCTAGTCAAGTGCAAGTTGTAATAAATGCTCGAGAGGGAAAGTCTAAATCTGTGTGATGAAATAAGAAAAACACAACACCTTGTCTGGACGGGGTCAAAAGGGTAGGGTCAGGAGAGCAAGCTTGAGAAACGTACTGCATCAATATAAATGTTATCAAGAATTTAAAAAATTTGCAAGAGGAAAAAAAAAGAAATAGCTCAAGGAAAAAGAGAAAGTATTTTGAGTTAAGTGTCCAATAAGACAAAACAAACACATAATAACAATAATTAATGTTTATTGAACACTTATTAAATACTAAGCATGGTGATACATGCTTTATATGTGTTAGTACATTTAATTTTACCTGTATTGGCTTATTCTTTGTGGATTGCATGGAAACACTCATTCCTTGACTTTCTCTGCTATCATCCAACTATGAAATTCTAGATTTGTCTGCCAAGTTTCAAGATAAACACTATTGGTCTTATTTTAAATTACTTCCCTCCTGCCTTTCCCCTAAGCACTTTTTGACGCCCACCCCACCTCCAGTTCTATCGATATGGATTCCATATTTAGATGTACTATTCATTTTTCTCATATTTAAAAGTGGTCCAAGAAATGTGTCTTTCAGTGCAGTAACTCCTGTTTTGAAATCTCTATCTGAGCCAAGAACTTTATTTCCTTCTAAGAGAAATTCGTATGCAGATAGATTTTACTCTTAAACAATATACAGACATTTATAAAATCAAAGAGCTCTAGGGCACCAGAGCCTTAGACTTTGCTATTCCAATTTCAACAATGAAGATAGAGGTCCAAGAGATGATTAGATTTTAATCAAATTATCTTTTACATAAACTGTTCTTCAATGGGCCAACAGCAAAACATCTCTGAGTATTACAACAAAAATTTTGCTTTCAATTTCACTGGAGGAGAAAAAAGTTACCAAATTGTGCTTCTCCAAACATACTTAAAATATGTGGTTTCCTGAATGATTTTCAGGAAAATTCATTTCCAAGTTATTTTTCTTTTTTGAATAAAGTTCTTAACTAGGTCATGCTAGCTGCTTGAATTTCAACTATTTTCAAAAAATATTTCTCTGATTTTGAAAAATGAGCAATGAATTTTTGATCAGAACAACTGAGTTAGTATATACCATAGTGATCCAGAACTGCTGCTAACCTCAGTACTGGAGATGATCAAAAGTTCTGTGTCTCTCGTCAAAATATAAGACCTAGACATAAGCGGTTTGAGTCTTAACTTCTCTAAGCATGCCTTCTTGTTTTTGCACATGTCCTCCTCTCTCCCCTACTTTAAAATCACGTAACTTGGCCAACTTTTAAATATCCTTCAAAAGTCAGTTTAAGTGTTACATCTTCCAGGAAGCCATTCCTGATTCTCACCCTCATTACTATACCACAGACCAAGTTAAGAACTCTTCTTCTTCCCATAATTCTAGTGTTGATTTTTGTCAGGACAAAAATGTTCCTTTATTGTTACAGTTGCAAAGGTAATGCTCAGCAAACTCCAATTTCTTGTCCTCCCAAGCACACAGACTACATTTCTCAGCATTCTCTGCAGTTGGATAGGACTATGGACAGAGTCTAGCAAAGGGAAGAGATGTTCATTCACTTCATCTAAACTCAATCTTCCACATTTTCTCTCTTCTCTCATCTGCCAGTTAGATAAGGTGATAGTAAGAAACTTAACTTTGGTGGTGAACATACAATACAACACACATATAGTGTGTTACTGAATTGTACACTTGAAACCTGTAATTTTATTAACCAATGTCACCCCCAATAAATTAAAAAAAAAAACAATTTATATTTGACCCCCTTTACTCTTATCTACCTCCCTCTCTCCCCTCTTTCCCTTTGGTAACCACTAAATTGTTGTCTGTGTCTATGAGTTTTTGTTTGTTTGTCTTATTCATTTGTTGCTGTTTTATATCCCATATATGAGTGAAATCATATGGTACTTGACTTTTTCTGTCTGACTTATTTCACTTAGCATGATATTCTCAAGTTCTATCCATGTTGTTGCAAAGAGTAGTATATCATTTTTTCTTATGGTTGACTAGAATTCCATCATATATACATACCACATCTTCTTTATCTAATTATCTATCGAAGGACACTTCAGTTGTGTCCATGCCTTCGCCACCATGAATTATGCTGCAGTGAACGCTGGGGTGCATATTTATTTAGGAATAAATATTTTCAAATTTTTCAGGTAGAAAATCAGAAGAGGGATTTCTGGGTCAAATAGTAATTCTAGTCTTAATTTTCTGAGGAACTTCCATACTATTTTCCATAGTGGTTATACCAATTTACATGCCCACCAGTAGTGTTTGAGGATTTCCTTTTCCTCACAACCTCTCCAACACTTGTTATAACTTGCCTGTTAATAATCACTGTAACAGGTGTGAGGTGGTATCTCATTGTGGTTTTGATTTGCATTTCCCTAATAGCTAGTGAAGTTGAGCATCTTTTCACATATCTCTTGGCCTTTTGTGTGTATTCTTGGGAGAAGTGTCTATCAGGTCCTTTGCCCATGTTTTAAATGGACTGTTCGTTTTTTTAGTTGTTGAGTTGTATGAATTTTTTATATATTTTGGATACTAACCCCTTATTGAAGGTGTTGTCTGCAAATATCTTCTCACATTCAGTTGGTTACCATTTTGTTTTGCTGATGGTTTCTTTTGCTGCGCAGAAGCTTTTCAGTTTGATAGACTATGAGTCTCTTGAAGTCAGTGTATGGGTAACATTTAGCGGCTTGCTACCAAAAAGTAAGTGCTCAGGAAATAAATATTTATTTCTAGGATGTTTCTTGCAATTATTTTTCCTTACTTGTCTAGTGAAACTACTGGTAATTTTTGGTTTCTCTTTTATTTAACAGGACAAAGCAAAGCTCTTTAGTTTTGCCTGAGGCAGGAGAAATAAATAAATGAATAAACACCATGTAAGTTATCTGGAGCTTCCTGAAGCTCAGGTTTCCCAAGTCAGGCATGAAAAGATGATGGAACAGAATATCTGTGAATTACATGAAGATCAATGACTTTCACATTAGAAATAGAACAGGTCAGAGAAAGGCAGAGAAAAGACCTGGTACTGATTAATACCAATTTGCATCCCAGGTCTTTTCTCTGCCTTTCTCTGACCTGTTCTGTACCTCGGGAGGTACTTGTTTGAAACACACCTCCAATAACACTCTATGGTCTGCTGAGGAGCCTGAACCCCAGACTGAGATGCTTGGACTCTACTTAATAGGTGCCAGTGACCTGGACAATGCCATCTTTAAAGACTAGAAGAATCAGGATCTATAATAAATATTCCCAATCCATCTTCAGCACTAGCAGTTCATGAAATACAAATTCATATTTATTTGTATCTACCTATACTTATGAGGAAAAAACAAACAAACAAACAGTTAAATGGGACCAAATTCTTCACTTAAAGAATGATAAATCCTGGATTTTCCCGTCCTCCTCTCTTAGAGATGGCCCTCACCAGGAGATAGCCATTATTAAGAAAGCCACATTAGTCTTGCCTCAGGCAGCCTCAGAATGCTTTGCTTTGTCTTGTTAAATAAAAGAAGAAACCAAAAATTGCCAGTAATTTCACTGGGGAAGTAAGGGAAAGTAATTGTGAGAAACATCCCAGGCAACTCAGTGAATAATTAATAGTACAAGACAGACTAAGGCTTGAAATTAAGGGTACTTATTTTAATTGAACATCTGAAATGTTGTATTTATACAAAGAAAAAATGTGAGGGAGATGAACTGATTTCTGCTCCAGCAAGGCTACGTATGTTTGTGGAAGATCCTCATCTTCAGGGCTCTGTCTTCTTCTGTAGCTAGGGTAGCCAGTGTTTTAAAACCTGTGGACTTGGACTAGTGGTTACCAGAGGGAAGGGAGAGGGAGGAGATAGAAGAGGTAGAAGGGGTCAAATATCTGGTGACAGAAATCTAACTATGGGTGGTAAACACACACTGCAATATATATATACGACTCTGTTGAATTGTACATTGAAACTTACTAGATTCTCTTGATCAATATTAATCCAATAGTTTTTAATAATAATAAAAATATTTTAAGGGAAAAATACAAAAAAAATAAAATAGATGATGTTAACACTTTCAAAAAAAGAAAAACCTGTAAGTTTACAATGCCCAAGAGGTCAAAAAGCTCTTGGGGCTTAATACAGCCACTGAGGGAGAGGGTAGGGGCTCTCAATACCATTTGAGGGGAAGGAACAGAGTCAGGGGAATGAATGATCTGTGCCTGGTGTTGGGGTGGAGTTGCTTCCCAGGTAGGTGTAAGGCTTGGTGAGGAAATGACACCTGGGGAAGGAGAAAAGAAGATAGGTAACCAACTAACCTGCAGAGTCAGCTTTATCTTGAAGCTAATAAAACTCAAGCTTGGTGTGTGTATAGGGTGGCGGTGGGAAGGTGCGGGGGGGTAGAAACTGCCTGCTTTCACGGGTCCCTTTTGAGGACCTGAGATGGGCCCAGGTAATGTGGTTTATGAATGTCAATAATCAAAGCAAATTTGAGATTAGTCACTGCAGACGAAAATACAAAATGTCCAAAATTCAAGATTCATGTGAAAAAACCTTGATAGAAGTTCTCTCAAATTTCAAAACAATCCTAAAATTTTACATTACATTACCAATAATAAGTCATGACACTGAAATAAACTTTTTAAAAACCATCAACAACTATTCTAGAGGAAAAACTAAATTACCTTTTTTCTATTCTGTTGTTAGAAAATTATATTACAGACTCATAGTCATATGAAGAAGAGATCAAAAAGTATACGGCCAAAAATGCAGGGAAAATTATTATAGAAGCATGTTAGGAATTAATTAATAAAAATATTATGCTATTTTAAAATATTTCGTGAGGTCTATAGTATTAAAAATAATTTAATAATTTGTAGACTTTAAAATTCTTTTAATTTATGATGCTTTCCTTTCTTCTAACTCAATACTAGCTTTCATACCTGTTTTTTTTTTTTAATGTCATATTATCTTAAAGCAGCCCTTCAAATTGAATAACGTAGGGCCCCACACATTTGGATGCATCCCTGCTCACATGCATTCATCACTAGCAATGTCAGATCCCTCTGCCAGTGTCCAGCCCAACTTAGAGTCCCTCTCATCTCTGCCTCATCAAAACAGAGACAGGGACAAGGGGCATGGAGAGGAACTCTGGGGTTGAAGCTAGCATAGGCAAAGCAGCATGATATGATGCAAACGGTACAGTGTTTCTGTTTGATGGAATTAGACTTGAATCCAACTCCCTTCATAATTGTTAGCTCATCTGCTCCTTATCATCTTTGAGAAAAGTGAGCCTCTGTAACCCTTGGCAAGTTCTTGAACTCCAGTGAGCCTCAGTTTCCTTTCCCCAGGATGATAAGAAACACATGAGCTAACCGTTGTTAAAGAAGCATTTTATAAACTGTAAATTGTTGCACATAAGAGTATTAGAAGTAATTTGGCCGAAGCCATATGTAGCAGAATTAGGACTTCTGGTCCAAGGCATATGCCTGTTTCCATTATACCATGTCATCTCCCCAAAATAACTATAACTTGCCTATGCCTCATTCATGCTGATGGACATGATTTGGGGTATTCATGAAATTGAAATTTAACCTTTATCTTCCTTCTACTCCCCCTAACCACATAGCCCTGCTGCCATTCCTGATGGGCACAGTTTTATGCCTCAGCTTGTTTGTTTACATCATCGAGGAGGTAGATGGGTTACCTGGGGCTGCTGGCTTCAGGTTAACCAAGACTTACATAGTATTTATGTTTATTTTTTAAGTCTTCATTTTTCAGAAATATATCTTGAAGTATTTATGGAATAAATTATACACTAGAGAATTTACTTAAAAATAATACAGTGGAAGAGGATTTAGAAGGAAGTGAGTCGAAATAAAAATGAAAAATTATTGCCTATGAGTTGATCATTGTTTAAGATGGATTATGAGTACACAAGGTTCATTACACTATTTCTGTTTACTTTTGTATATATTGGAAATTTTCCAGAGTAAAAAGTAAAAAAAAAAAAAAATGAGTTATTGCATTCCACTCTAGATGCACTTGGGGCTTTATTCCAGCCCTTTCTCAATTTGCCTCTTGGCATTTATTGTTTGCTCCATTTATTTTCAATTTTTGTGATAACTATATAAGCCAAAAATCGTTATGGTGTGGCAATAATATTAATAATAAGAAGAAAAGCCTCAATTTTTTGAAGTACTTATTCTGTGCCTGTCTCAGTACAAAGTAATTTTCTTTCATTGTCTCATTTGATCTTCATAAGAACTCTCTGATGTATGCACTAGTACTTATTTTATGGTTGAGGAAACTGAGATTTAGGAAGATTATGTAACCTAAGCAAAAGTCTACAATAAGTGATATATTTAAATATTGTATCTTAACCACTACTTTAACTGTTTTCCAGATTCTGCTTTATACTCTAAGAAGATGCCAAGCTACAGCAGGAAGCCGGAAGTCTTATAGAAGTTAAGGAAATTGCCCTCAGTTTTCTGTGGCATTATACATCAGATCTGAAGAATACAAATTACATGTCCTGCTTATACATGCTATGTTGTGCGAGCCCAGAAGGATTCACATTTTTCCTTTTATGAGCTTAAATCCAAAATAAGAGAACACAAATGTCAACAGATGTAATGAGGCATTTACTTTTTGACATAAGAAGAAAAAGAATGTAACAACAATAAAACAAGCAGAAGGGAAGAGAGAAAAAAAAGTACTAATTTAATAGTGCCTATACTTAGTACTTGATATATGCAATGTATTGCTATTTACAACCCCAAGTCCTACAGAGAATGGTGGACCTCATTAAGTAAATTGATGTTGGATTCTGCTGAGTACTTCAAAAGTGGTCATTGAAGGGAATGTGGGCTAGTACCTGGAAAGATCTGAATATTCTGCATAATAGAGGGAATATTTGAAATTTGGTAAGGAAGAATAATCTGGGAAGAGGGGAAAAGGCACCAGAAGAGGGTGAAACCACATAAAGGATAATATGGACAGTGAAAAAAATCCCTGGTGGCAGAGTAGCTAATGGATTATTTTTAGCTACTGACTTTTTTCCCACATGAACTATGGGGTAGCTTGCTTGTGAACCTCAGAGGACCACAGTATAAGTACATAGCTTCACAGACTCAAAGTGGGGTAAAGGGGAGAAAAAAAAATAATTTCGAGCTAGTTACATGACTACAAAGCTAGATACTCCAAAATAATTCCAGATGGCTAAACTTAGCTTCTCATATAGCATTTTTAATAGCAGTGAGAATACCACAGGGAAGTGAGAGAAGGGGAGAAAATGATCAGAGGTCCTTGTGAAATACTGGTCTGCTGTTTCAGGCTATCTGATTAGAACAGAAGCAGAGGCCGAACCAGCTGAATACACCTGAACTGCCTCAGTGGCTCTCCTGCATAGAGTGTAAATGGCTAGGAAGCTTCTGAATCTTCCATCCAGATCCTCTTCAGTTCCAAGAAACAGATTCAGATTAAGGTGCAACATATTTGATATGTGCAGGGCAAAGCTCTACCACCAGGTCAGAAATAAAAGCATTTTCAATTTCCCCAAAATAATGGAAACCTATAGTACCCCATTCATTGGATTAAGCCAGCTGAAGAGACTCAGAACCAATCTGGTTCACTTTGGGCACGAAGTAGCGACATTATTCTTCATCCTCAGCCTTGGCAATTTGCTCTGGGTTGGCCACTATGAGATCATCTCCTACCACTTGAATATTTGTATTAACAGTGATTTTCCCCCAATTTCCCAGTCATTCTGGTCAGAGATTTTTACAAAATACCATTGGATAATTCTTTATGAGCCACCACAGGGCTGATGTATCTGCTGGGGTTAGCAGAAGAGTTAAATTCCAGATCATATGTTCCAGACTGAAAGAACTCAGAGTCCATTTCAATTAAAATCTCATCTCTTACAGCCAGTTTTTCCAATTGTATTCTCTAGCAGTTCTAGAGTTTCTTTACACTCTAGGCAGAGGTGGCCAAACTTTTCCTGTAAAGGGCCAGATGATATATATTTTTTACTTTGTGAATTATATAGTCTCTGTCACAACTATTTAACTCTATTGTAGCACACAATCAGACATAGACAATTCATAAGTAAATAGGTGTTGCTGTTTTCCAATAAAATTTCATTTACAAAAACAGGCAGTGAGACCTTATTTGGTGGGCTGGAAGTTCCACCAAAGATCAGAGAAGAAACCTACTTCAGAATAAAGACAAATGAAAAAAAAGAAAAAAAGGAACAGGCAGTGAGCTGGATTTGGCCCACAGGTCATAGTTAGCTGACCCCTGCTCTAGGTTGTTAGTAAAAAACTGCCTCATGCCTTTGATTGGTAGTTTCTTTCCCTCATTTATCCTTAATGATATTCTTCAGAGTATGGTAGGCCTCAGCTCCAATATTCATGACTTTTTTGAAGTTTAGAGCATTAGTAAGGAGAACCACTGAATCCTGAATTGCCAATTTCTGCCACAGTGAGAGCTACCAAGGTTCATACTGAATGTTAGGACTAGCAGAATGACATGTGAATTGGCATCCAGTTCAGCAATGTGGCAGTACAGCGAAACTTACTTTTCCAGCCTTATAAACAATAAGAGATACTCCTGTGTGTGTTTGCGCTAATCTAGATTTATTCTTGGTGTCATTTTTTTTTCTCTCATCCCACAACACTCAACTTTTTACTGATGTGTTCAGCAGTCTTGGAGATACCTTTTTCTGCATAGCACATTATTTTGTCCCTGACATTTAGGGAATCAAAGACCAGTTGAGACTGGCAGCTCTAAAGAGATTTTTTCCACTATAAAGATCTACCTCAATAGAGGAGTTCCATCAGAGTCAAAAATCCCTCTGGCAAAGACTCTTGAGAACAGGCTTATTTTTGGCCTAGGTTCATGGTACCCAGGAAGAGGCAGAGTGTGCTACTGACAATGAGTGGTGTTAATTCTTCTAGCTAAAAAAAATTTAAGGACAGATATCTCTAATATTCAATTTAAAATTGTCCATGATACAATATAAACCTACTGCCTATTTCTCAAAATCTTAAAATCAGCTGCATATTCAAATACATATGTCAGTGGAGTTTTGGATAAAACAACTAACTTAGTTCAGGTTCTCATCATTTCTTCCATCAGTGCCCTACTGGTATCCCTGCCACTATTCCTACCTCTCTCCAATTTATTCTTCCTGCCAATGCCAGAATGATTTATTTTTTTTTATGAAAATCTTATCATGTCATTCCTCTGCTTTAAATCCTTCACAGCCTCCTCTTGGGCTTCAGGAAAAGTCCAAACTCTTTAACATGATATTCGAAACCCTTTCTTAATTCTATAGCCGAATGTTCTGCCACTCCTCACAGCCCATATTCTGACATAGTAAATATTCACAGTTCCTTAAAAAGAGCATATTCTTGTTCATCTCAGACACTTCTCAAATGGAGTTTCTCCTGGTTGGAATGTGTTTCCTATTAGTCTTTGTGTAATTGCTTATCTTTAAGGCAAAGGTCATGTATCATTTGTCCCGGGCTGCCTTCTCTGATCCCCAAGTCTATAGTCTGGCTTAGATGTTTCTGTTTATTTATAGCAAAATATCCTGTACCTATTTCTACATACTAGTTCTGTATTATAATTGGTTACTTATTTCACCTACCCATATGAATTTCTTGAGCACAGAAACTGAATTTTCTTTCTTTTCTTAACTGATACAGAGTAAGCACACAGATAATTTTGAATAAATAAATTAAATTAATGATAGTTACTTTAGGTGCTAAAAAACAACATCACAAAATCTAGAAGAGGAGAATTAGGAGATGTCTAAAGCTGTATAAGTAAACATATATTTCTAAGGTTCATTGAATTACAACAAGCATATAGAAAAGTACATATGTCATAAGTGTAAAGCCTGACAAGTTCTTTTCATAATTTGAGCACATTTGTGAAACTAGCACTCAGATCAGAAAACAAAGTATTACTAGCACCCTAAATATCCTCCACTCAAGCTCTCTTCTCTCTCTCTTTTTTTTTTTTTGTACTTATATAAATATTGTTTTGGGAGTTTTAAAATTAAATTTATTGGGGTGGCAGTGGTTAATAAAATTATGTAGGTTTCAAGTGTATAATTTAATAACACATTATCTGTATATTGCATTGTGTGTTCACCACTCAAAGTCAGATCTTCTTCCATCACCATATATTTGATCCCCTTTATCCTTGTCTACCTCTCCCCCACTCTCCTTTCCCCTGGTAACCACTAAACTGTTGTCTGCGTCTATGAGTTTTTGTTTCACATTACTACCGATACCCAGGGTAACCATTACCCTGACTTCTAAAGCATAGTTTAGTTTTGCATGCATCTGCAAAACTAAAATACAGTGTAATAATACAATCATACAATTTGTACTATTTTGTGTTGACTTTTTTCATTCAACATTATATTTGTGAGATTCATTCATATTGCTGCATGTAGGTGTAGACCATTCAGTCTCACTGCTGCGCAGCGTTCCATTGTGAGACTCTAGCATTAATTTATTCATCCATTCTATATCCATTTTATTGTTGATGAGCATTTAGGTACTTCCCAATTATAATAAATATTGCTGCTATGAACATGTCTTTTGGTAAATATAAATATGTATTTCTATTGAGTATACACTAAGAGTGTAATTTCTGGGTACCAAGGTACATATATATTCAGCTTTAGAAGACACCAGCAAAGAGCCTTCCAAAGTAATCACACAAACATAGATCTTCTTTTAATTGATGAAGTATGTTAAGCTCATAGAAAATCTCTATGTAAATACAAAGTACTGTTATTAACTCAATGCCTCATTTGCACAAGATCATCTTGTTCCACAGCAATTAAAAATAACATCTTTGATTAGATGAAATCAAATATCTACTGGGATTTGCATTTATAATCTAGATGTGTCACATTCTTTTCTCTAATCAAAATTAGATTTTGACACGCTTTCAAATGTGTCACTGAAAAGACAAATGTTGGTTCGCTGTTTTTAAAAGCATATTAGGTCATATATGTTCGGAATGTCAACACTTTATTTAGAAATGTCCTGGTGTGTCAAGTGATTGGAAAGAATACTGATACACAAACCCAATATTTTCTCTATCTCCGTTATACATTTTGCAGTATTCATATATTTTTTAAAAATCTGATCCACCAATCCCTAGAATTTATGTCATCATGAATATTCCATGTAGTAAATGGTTCACTTCTTTGCATTAATTATTTTAAACTTTAAATTTGTTTATACTAATAATAGTACAGAAAAAAATGCTTAAGATGAAGAGAAAATATATTACATAAAGAAAATAAAAATCACTGGTAACCCTACTTTGAACAAAAATTGTTAAAACTTCAATATATATTCCTTTCGATCTTTTCTATATATTACTATAATACATACGTATTTTTAGGACAAAAATAGAATCATATTATACATATATTTTACCTGGTTTTACTTTTTGTATTATATAAATCTCTCCACATCAATTTATATAAAGTTTTAAAGCTCAAACAAAGTGGCATAGCACCTTAAAAAGTATTTATCATTTTAAGCAACAGATCAATTCCCATTCTTTCACAAATATTATGAAAGCATAAAAAGCCCACAATACTAGGTTAGATACCGTGAGTACTGGTATCACGTCACTGGGAAGAACATCATTTTAAGGACTGGGTGAGCTGGATTTGAATCTTAGCCTTACCTTTAAGTAGTTGTGCTATCTAGAACCAGTTACTTGATATATCTAAGCCTATGTTTACTCATCAAAAAACGAAGTAAAAAAAAATATACTTCATATATATGCCATGAGGATTGGATGAAATAATATATATGGGATTCTTGATATGATAACTGGCACATAAAAGGTATTCAATAAGTTTGCTTAAATCTGAATCTGTGGGAAGCACAAAAAATTAAAAGAAACTGTCACTATCCTTCAGGAACTCAGAATCTAACAGCAGATTTTGGGTAATTACATAAATCAGTAAAAGGAAGAAGTCCATTTTCACTAAGTGCTATACACTTTCACTTTTACTATAAGAGGCAGCACTGCATAGGAGACTGAAATGCAACAAAGTGCTCCTATTTCTATATCGTATACTTGGGAGAAGCTTCTTTGTTACAGAGACTCCTGGGAAGGTTGCTGAATCAGCAGAGCAAAGGTCTTTGAAGTTTTGATGGGAAGATAGGGTAGATCAAAGCAGAAACAAGAAAAACTGTCCTTTTATAGATTTCAGTTGTTTTCTATTTTGCAAACTGTACAGATTTGAATTCTACCTTTAGTGAATGTCATTCTTTTCTCTGGGAAGTCACTCAGATGGGCCCTTTGGTTGGACAAAAGTAAAGCAAAGATCCACTCTGACCTGAAAATATTTGAGAGATAATGACTAGATTGAGAGAAATTTGTCTGTATAAAAACATAAAAGGTTACCTATGTTGTAGGTACAAAAATATCTCAGAAGACGGTTTCTTTGGAGAAATGTGTTTTCTTTGGAAGAATTAGAGTTGTGCTGTGCCAGCAAATTGCTATCTGCTCTGGTGGTGGTGGTGGTGGTGGTGGTGTGTATCCACATGGTAGCTTACAGAAGAAGATGAGAAAAAAAAGTTTTTATGGGGAACTCTGTAGAAAATAGGGAGCAAAGAGTACTGCTTCAGGTCCCAAGAACAACGTTAAGGCACAGTGTTGACGAGTGGCCATTCTGTCCACTTCAAAACATATTCCCATCTCACTCTAGTGCTCTAGTATTGAAGGCCTTGAAGGCCTACAGAGATAGCAACACCCTCGCATTGACATTGGCAAACGCCCTCCTCTCTACCTAGACTTCTCCGCTCTCTCTTTTAGATTAGCTATCTCCTTCTCATCTTTCAGCTTTCTTTTTAAATGACTAACCCTAAACAAGGCCTTTCCTGAGTAATGCCTATCATCACATCTCATATGACTTTATTCTTTTTCTACATTGCACATATCATGATTTATTATATATTTATTTCAATGTTTATTTATATTTTTTCTATTATTC
Source organism: Pteropus vampyrus (assembly GCF_000151845.1). NCBI lineage: Eukaryota > Metazoa > Chordata > Mammalia > Chiroptera > Pteropodidae > Pteropus > Pteropus vampyrus. The sequence continues at coordinate 4,910,605 of NW_011888916.1, forward strand.
TATATACCCCATGCTAGCAGAAATATGTCTGCTTGTTGTTCCTCAAATCGGTATATAGAATTTTAGTTGGCAATTAAAAATGTTTATTGAATGAGTGCATTCATCCAATCCAGTCTTGAGCATAAAAAATTTTTGTTTATTATGTTTATTGTCTCTCTCTTATTATAATCAATTCATGAGATTCAAAAGAGCAGATATTTTTCACTGATGTATTTCTAGCACTTACTACATTGTATGATGCGTAGTATATTCTCAATAAATATTTAATTTAATAAGTAAATAAATGGGTGTCATGTCCACAATGATGATGATTCAGTTTCTTCAAGTATCTTCTTGGTCAGAGAACATTTACTTATAGGAACTGGAGACCAAGAGGAAAAACTTGTCAGAACCCACATAGGGTCTAAAGCAGACAAACTGGTTTGAAAGCACATGTGAGACATCCACTTAAAGGTTTCTGAAAATGTCTTGTTCTTTCTAAGGAAAACTGAGTGCTCTGCACAGGACAAGAACAAGAACTCTGGGTTGTCTGTGTTATTATAAATTGATTTATATCTGGTCACTGGAAAGACTTGGTAACTTGGTCCTATGCCAATTCTATAAGGTAGCTATTATTCTCATTTTTTAAATGAAGAAACTCGAGTTTGGTACAATTAATTAAGCTCCTACAAATCGCCACACATCTAGTTAATGGGGAGCTTGTGATCTGAACTTGGGCTTGTCTATTTATAAAACCTATACTTTTTCTAACACGTTCTTCAATATTTATAAGAGAAGGTTATGTGGACTAAATATGTCAAATGTTCTGGGTCAACAATATATGCTATTGATGTTTGGGAGGGGAAAAGATTCATTCTGACTGATATGATTAGAGAAGAGTTTCTTGTGGATATGAAATTTGACCTAAACTGGAATTATCAAGAAGGATTACAACCAATGAAGATAGTAGGGAAAGAGGGAGTATAAAAATGGTGACAGTGGAGTAGAGAAAATGCAGTGAGATTTCATAAGATAAGCAAGGATGTATAATAGGGTAAATTGAGAAGGAGTCTGAAAAAGAGTGACCACCTAAACGGTAGATAACAGTGAGTATCCACTCAGAACTTGAGGATAAAAGGTAAATGAAACTGCAAAACACAAGATTAAAGAAAAAAATTATCTTAAATGTTAACATTCAGAAAAGCATGTTGATCACATATCACAATAATTAGACCAATAGTAGAACTCTTGTAAGCAATAATAGGTAATAGAAATGATTCTTCGAAGTAATAAAAGAAAATTTCTGCCAGTTTAGAACATTCCTAATAATCATTCAATAGTTAATGGAACATAACAACATTTACCAGCTACATAATAACTAAGAGAATTTATCATCAATATATCCTCATTGAACGTACTAACAAAAGTTTTACTTCCACGAGAAGAAAACTTAAGCCATAAAGAAAGACAGGCCTTCAAGAACAAAAATGAGAGGAAAAATATGGTAAAATATGTTGGCAAATCTGTTTTCTAGCAGTAAATATAATAATAACCTTCTATATGTAAAAAAATTAATTAAAATTCTTAGGACAGAAAGGGTAGTTCAAAGAATAGTTTATTTAGGCAAGCTCAGATTTCTGCCTTGTTCCCAGGAAGAAGATAAAGATATTAAATAACTCAACTTTGTTAGGAAAAACACCTGGTTAAGAATGTGTTACAAATTTACACTTACAATTACAAGATTATAAATAGAAATTGTGACTTCCACAACAGGAAAAGGAAAAAAAAATCAATTGAACTTAAATAAGGGAAAAAAATTGTGAAACTCTTACTCTTACTCCCCTTTTCTTCCTGAATAATTCAGTCCTAAAGCCATTACATGGGGCAGTAGAAGTTAGAAGTCCAAGGTTGTAGCGAGGTCAGGGGCCCAGAGTCTCATGTCAGAATCTGAGCAAGATGAGTTCATGGGAACATGGGGGTTGGGTGCAGCTTATGTTAGGGAACTATCTGTTCTGCTTTTTTACATTCTCTATCTACTGCGAAAAGTTATCAATCTTCCTCTTCTTGGTACTTTGGGGTAAATGGTGTCTATCCACAATTTCATCCCTGAGGACCTACCAAAGGAACAAAAAGGGTCCTCATTCATTAAACAGCAGTCACTAAGCACCTGAGTTAGGCAAGAAAGTTGGAGATAAACAGTATCTGAGTCCTTGAAACTCACAGACTAATAGTAGAAAATTATTTTAATGCAAAGTAATTAGAAGAGGTACTCAATCCAAGTTGATGAGTATCCTGGAAGACTTCTTAGAGGAGCTGATACATGGGTTCATGCTTGATGTGTCAGCAGGAGTTTGACAGGAGATAAATGGGAAAGAAGGAAACAGCAAGTGCAAAATAGAGACTTGTAATGACCATAAGCAAATGTGGTCAGAGGGTAATAAGCCTGACAGAAAGTAGTACTCAGGAAATAGCTTTGTGACTACTGTTTAATGAATGAGGATCCTTCTTGTCCCCTCTGTCTACAAGGTCCTTGGGACAAGGCTGTAGCCAGAAATCTAAGTTTTGGAAATCTAGTTTTGTTCCATTGGTCTTTCTGTCTTCAAGCATTCTTTCTCCTTAGTTTATGTTTTTGGTTTGCACAAAAGCCAGCTTCCCTCCATGGAGAGGATAAATGTAAGACTAGAGTCCGAGAGATCAATTATTAAGAGGTTCTTCAATAATCCAAATAAGAGATGGAGATAGTCTGAAGTGAGATGGTAGTAGTGAAGATGGAGAAGGAATGGATGAGAAATATTTGAGAGGCGAAATTTGCAGAATTTGGGTGATAATTAGTGCAGCAAGCAATACTCTTTTGTTGTCGTTGTTGTTGTAGAAAATAGCACATTCTACTGTCTCCAGGGGTCAGGGAAGAGAAATTGAGCTGAGCTCTAGCAGAAAGAAGATTCCAGTAACTATAGCAATCTCCTTGAGCAGTCACATCATAGGGATGCTTGGATAGCAACCATGATTAATTCTTTTCCTACCTGAGGCCTGGGAGGAAATTTCCAAAGAGAAGAAAAAAGGATAACAGCAGGAGGAGGGAACATAATATATTAATGATGATAATATATCTATTTGTCCTTTTTTGGAAAGATTCAGTTATTTGGAGAGTGAAATTGTGGCAACGAAGTGTTTGCTAAAAATTAAGTGTGAATACAATTTTATTGCTAGAGGGATTAGGAAACTTTGGCAAATTGCTCAAGGAGAAACTAAGGCAGTAAGATATAGGAGTTCAGAGGAGCCAGATTTCCCTGAGAACTCATCACAGGTCTCATGGTAGACCTCCCCAAATGGGGATAGATTCAGGAAGCCGACAGTATGAAGAAGATCATCTTAAGCAGTAGGAACAGAATCTAGAAATGTTTGAAAACAGAACTGCACTTGGTATTTTTAGGAAAATTGAGACCAGTCTATAAGGTTTTTTCAGTAATGAATATCTTATTTACCATTGCATTCACAGGATATAAAATAATATAACACTCAGTAAATTTTTCTTAAATGAACAAAAATTTTTGCATAAGAAGAAGGCTTTACATGGGGACTAATAGCAAATGGTGGTAAATTTTGAAAGTTACATTGTAAAAATGCCTGGAGAGTCAGGGTTAAGGAGCATAGTTTTCCTTCTGTGGGCAAAGAATCATTAACAAATATAACAAAACCTTTCTCAGTAGGGCTGCACGTGACTAAGATTCAACTACAAGAGATCAAGAGAGTCTTGCTAAAACTTAAAGATCGTTAGCTCACATTTACTGAGCAGATACTCTTTGCCAGGCTCTAAGCTGCGCCTAAGGAATAGACCAGACATAATCCTACTCTCAAAGAGCTCATGCTTTAGTGGGAAAATCAGGCATATAAACAAAAATTACAATGTAATATGCAAAACACGATAACAAAAAAATTGCTGGGGGCTGAAAGTGGGATGACTACTCCAAGTAGAGGGAATATCATGTGCAAAAACATAGAGGCATTCACAAATAGGTGATTCTTGGGAGTTTATGAAATAGTAACAAATTCCAGCTGAAGCAAAATGAAATGTTAGCCTGAATGCATATCTATATACCTATCTATATAAAATTTATGAACAGCCAATTTATTTGAGAATATACTGAAGTTTTCCAAGTCGCTTTTCTTATGAGCAAGAATGTGGTTAATGGCGCAACTTATTTTACACAACTTTTAAAATGTAAATGTAAAAAAATATTGTCAGACAATATACTTCAAAAAGCTGTATTAGATTTTAAGTCACCTCAGATTGTGTCAATGTCATCTCTACCTTTCTGCCTAGGAACCAGTCTTGGCTTCAAAAACTCAGACTATGAGGCTGGAAGAGAAAATCAAGTCCTATCACTTTATTTTCTAGAACGAGAAACTGAAACTACAAGAAGAAAAGCACTTGTCCAAGATCCCACAGCAAGTTGGGTGTACAGCCGCTCCTGAAAAGCAGGCTATCTGACATTCTGGCTTACATTAACCACTATAAGTACAATAGAAGATATTCCTACATCTATATGTCTTTAAATATGACTACACCTGGAATTTGAAACTCAGAAACAATGCTCTATTTTGATCCCAACTCTGCTTCCAACTGAAACAGCTAAGGATTCCTTGAAATATGCTCTATTTCAAATCACTACTTTAGTTTAAAATAATCTTCACCATTAGCATAGTTTCTTAAGGTAGGTCCAGAAGAAAACCTCAGATAAGAGATCTAAGTTTGAAAAATAGCTTTATGATTAATACATGTGCATTATTCAGAACTCTCTCAGCTGCATATGACAGAAAACCAACAACCAGAGCCAGAGGAGAGAAAGAGTAATCAGGGGAATCGTTTTATAAACTATATAAATGTCTAACCAATGTACTGTATACTTGAAACTAATAAAATAAAATTAAAAAAATATATATTTATTGCCTCTTATAATTAGAGAGGACAAATTGAAACCCTGAATTAAGAACTCAAACAATGCCCTCAAAACTCTCTTTCTCTCATTCAGATTTTGTCTCTATGTCAGCCTCATTCTCTCAGTATTCTTCAAGACAAAGGAGATACAATTATCAGCATCTCTTGGGTTCCACCCTTTATGTCATAATCAAAGAGCGAGACCTCTCCTTCCTACCTTCAGAAGGAAAAGTTCTAAGAATGACTCTGACTGGTCTCTCCAGCATGCATCACTTGCCCACCCCTGAACTTATCACCGTGGCCAGGGGGCAAGGGACCATGATAGGTGAGGCCAGTCAAATGGCAGTCTCTGTTTTTGGAAGGTGGAAAATCACAATTGAAAACCACATTGGAACCACAAAGTATGAGGGCGGAACAATTTCCCAAAGGTAAAAAGGTATTACCAGAAGGGAGGAAAGAATTCTAGCAAACTAAAACAGCAGATGTCCTCTACAAATGATATTTATGGTGAAGGTTATTTAAACTAAAATGGGAATTTGAAATAGAACATATTTAAGAATGAGGTAGGAAAATTAAAATGCATGCTATTTAAGATTCAGTCGGGACATGTAAGATGAAAAATAATTAAGACAGATGGGGATTTAAAATTAGGTAAATTTGAGGTAATTTTGAATATATGGTTAATAGTTAAGAGGTAGGAATACTATTTAAGACTAAAGTAGTGTAGTTAATGTGAGGATATATAAGATTGATTAATATGTACAACAAGGATTGTTAAAATAAAAAATAATATTTATAAAATAATTTAAAACTTGATTTTATTGAGTTCCTTCAAGAAGTAAACTATATAGTAAATGTGATATATATATATATTTTTTAATTAATACTTTCTATAAAACTGATGATATATAGTATCTCAATGTTATAGATGAGAAAACAGGTTCATATGGAGGAACGGAGATGCCTAAAGTTATACATCTAGTAACTGGCTGAGGCAGAATTCAAACCTAGTTCTGCCTGACTCTAAAGCTCATTCTCTAAAATACTGTGTTATATGAGAATATTTTTAATGAAAGATATTTATAACTGAGAGAAGGTTTTTGACATAGAGAAGTAGCAGCAGTAATATTTGGGATAAAATCAGTTCATTTAAGATGGAGAGAATTATATGATTCATATGAGGTACTGAAAATTTGGAATAGTTACGACTATATTCACTGTCTCAGAAGGCATCCGCAAATTCCCTCAAAAGCTGTGCATAAAGCAAAAAGTGCTTACATGCGATGCAACATTATAGAAGTAACTGTGTTTCTAGTGAAAAGGAGAACTGATATTGGTGTGGGATCTCCAGAGAACTTTTCTGGGAGATGGCAATTACCTTTAGGAGTTGTTGCCATACACCCATAGAAAACAGGTGCAGCAAGTTGCATGAAGGTTTTCCTTGAAAATCAACCAATACGTTTAAATTTTCTGCATTTATCTGTCTTTACCTACTCATTCCCAGAGGGCTAGTCCTTCTCTGTTCAGTATTTATATCCTCTGAATTCTTATAGACAGCGTCTGCCTCATTATTCACTACTCCAGCATCATCTGAGTCAAAGTGTTCATCTTAGGTTTCTTGCATTCCTTTCTTGAAAAACCAAATGTAAATTTTACTTCAGAGACTTTGGAGTACTTCAAAATAATTTTAGAATGCAGATTATTAGCGATCCTAACAGACTGGTCACCTTTCTTGACTGCCAGCCCTATCTACACACATGAATCTTTTCCTGGAGAAATCGTCTTCTGGTAATACCTTTGGTTTCAAATTTAAAAGTCTGATATAAGAAATTGTTTCTTTAACCCTTCTCAATTTAGGACTCTCTAAAGGGAATAATCAAGAAAGAAAAGACTAGTTTGGAAAATCTAAAATCTCTATTTAAATCCTGGTTCTACCCAAGCTCTAATCTGAAGCCAAAGATAGAATTTTGAAAATCATCAGTTTATAAATGGTCATTGAAGCCATGACATTAGATAAGATACTTCTGGAAAAGAGGTGAAGTGAGAAAAGCAGAGAGCCCAGAACAGAACCCCTAGGAACACTAATATTTAAAGGTCGCCCAAAGTACCAATGAAGTAAGACCAGTCAAAGCTCTAGATTCACTGTAAAGTCTTGCACAAGTGATTGTAGTTCTCCATACACCTGGAGAAATTAATTATTATTCCTGTAGATATTTCAGAAATGATTGATGGGGTTATTCATTTATTCATTTAATATATAGTTTCGGGAGCCTACAAAAAGCAATATTGTTTCAAAAAGAAATTTTTAAAAGAATAGTTGGCTGCACTAAAGTGAAAATATTTGGCTCAATCTTTTTGAAGGGAAAGATGAGGGAATTTATATAACAGTAATAATCTGCAAGGAAAGAATAAACCTTTCAGTAAATCTGCTCAATTCCAAGTTGGCACCATAAAAAAAAAAAAAGTTCTAAGTCTCATTAGGACAGACTCAGCTGCAAAGCCATCTATATTGGTTTTCCATTGCTGTGTATCAAATTACCACAAACTTAGTAGCTTAAAATTGTTTTCATTTATTAGGTCACAGTGCTGTGGGTCTGAAGTATGGCATGGTGTGGCCGGATTCTCAAAACGTCATAAGGCCGAAATCAAGCTGGGCCAGAAGCTTGGAAGAAGGAGGGAATCTGCATCCAAGCTCATTCTTGTTGAAAGAATTCAATTCCTTGTGGTTGTAGAACTGGGGTATCTATTTCCTTACTGGTTGCACCTGGGGGCCGCTCTTTTAGAGTCCATCCACATTTCTTGCCATGTGGGCACCTCCATCTTCGAGCTAATAACAGCATGTCAAATCCTTCTCATGAATCTCTGACCTCTAGACTTAAATTTAAAAGGCTCAGGTAACTAGGTCAGGCCCATTCAGATAATCTTCCTACTTTAAGATCAACTCATTTTAGAACTTAATGATATCTGCAAAATCCATTTTGCCAAATAACCTAAGATAATCATCGACGTGATTTCTCATCATAGTCATAGAGTCCACCCATACTCAAGCAGAAGGAATTACCCAGGGTGTGTATATCATGGGAGGATGGTGAGAGTATTGGGGGCCATCTTAGAATTCTGCCAACCACACTATTCTAAAGTAGTAAAAATTAAGGCAATCACTTTCAAAATTTAGCTTTTATGAAGATTTTTTAGTTCATCCCACCTTCCAAACCAGATAGGAATAATTATTCCCAACTTTTGATAAAGTATCTGAAATAATATAGTACACTGACATTTATACAACTGTCTTCCCTTTATAGACTAAGAGGTTCTCAGGGCCAGAGACTGGTCTGATTCACCTCTATACCTTCTGTGTCCAGTATGGGGATTGGCACAGAATATGTGTTAAAAAACAATTGTTGAGTGAATGAAAAACGATACCACCATTGGTGAACCTGAACACTGCTGTCTTTGAAACAACTCAATACAGCTGATGGGAAGGCAGGGATGGCTAAAAAAACAAGTGCAAAAAATATTGATGTCCATAGACATATAACAAGAGACAAACTTTTGGATCACTTATTTTTCTTCCTTTTCTCCTCTTCTCCAATGCTAACCCTAACACTATGTTCTAGGTTCCAATTTTTCCAGTCTCTGCCAGGACATCTTCAAAACCCTATCCCTCATAAATTTTCAATTATTTGCCCTCTACTGGTTCTTTCACTTCAGTCTAAAAATATTTTCAATTTTCCTTCAGCCCAAACCTTCTGTTTGATTGTTCTTCCAACACAAGTAGAGTCCATTTCTTCCATACCTGTCATCTGGATGAATTGATGAACCTGCCTCTAGTCTTGCCCTACTCCAATTCATCCTTCATACAGATGCCAGAATGAATGGTAAAACACAAATAAAAATATGTCATTCTTATGCTTCAAACTCTTTAACATGTTCCTATTACTTATTGGGTCAAGGTCAAGCTCCTTAATATGGCATTTTAAACTGTGTAATTTGTATTTCTGGGGTATTTTCTGCTATTCTCCCATCTGTCATTTCTTCCCCCATTTCCACCCTATAATTACATGAGGGCTCAGTAGTCTCTGAGCACACAGAATGTGCTTTTACCATCATTTATATTCTCTCATGTTGTTTCATCTACATAAAATGTCCTTCCCTGAAGTCTTCACAGGGAGAATTAATTGTTCTCTCTTTATGCACATGATCCTATTTTAGCACTTCTCACATAAAACATGTTCTCTAGTTGAAAACTCTCTGATTCTGTATTAAAAATTAGTTTCCAGAACAAATAGGATAAGGGTCATCTTTTAAAAAATGATCACTCATGCATTCATTCCCTCTCCCAAGTATTTGCTGAGTGTTTTCTCTGTGCCAAGCACTGTGCTGTGTGTGCTGGAGACACAGAAGGGAGCCCTCCCACGGTGCTCAATGGCACTAATTTCTACCATCTCCCACTGCCAATAATATAATCAGGCACATAGTAGATGCTCATGTGAGAGACACGTGCCAGAAAAATCCAGCTTAAGATGAATTAGCTCTTCCATTTTTGTCTTTGTACTCCCAGCATCGAGCAATAAGCCTGGCAAGCATCACTGCTTAATCAATGTTTATGAATAGAAGACGAATGATCTTACATAGATGGAATGAGGCAGCTGAGGCCACCAAGCAGAACTTTTTCTTAAGGGATATTATCCATACAGTGTCAACATTCATTGACACATTCTTTAACATGCGATTTTTAAATACTGTTCTATCCTTCCTAAGCCATTAACAATGAAAAAATAACACTATTAAATTCCAATCAGAAGTTGGCAAATATTATGCCACTAATATACCTTTTATGATGATTCTTTTACAGGCAGCAGATATAATCCAGAATCAATATAGTTACCCAACTACCAAGTTATGGTATGATAGGGTAACTAGCAAAGATCTCTTTCCGGAAATCTTCCTAAATAAGAGCCTTGGCTCTCTTCACTAGAGCCTACCTCATCCCCTTCAATCAACTTTAGCTAACAGCAAGGAAAACAATAAAATAAATAAAATAGAATCTTTCTCATGTTTTCAGGGCAATAAAGTTAATGATATGTTACCACTAAAATTTCTCATTTTCTTTTATTTCAGAGTTTTACCATAAATGAAACAATGAAAAAAGTTACAGCTTTCTCAAATATGCCCAATCAGATAAAGAATATTTAATTATGAGGCTGTAGAAAAATTTCAAAAATTCTTCAAACCTTGTGCATAGAATCAGAGAAGGAGTAATGGATATTAAATTCAATCTAATGTATTTTACAGATAAAGGAATTGAGGCCTATAGGGAGACAGACTTTCCCAAGGTTACATAACCAGTGGAAGGCAGAACTAGACTAGAATCCAAGTTTGCTGCCTCCCATATTGGTTCCTTTCAAGACTTTCTAAATTAAAATGACCATTCCATGGGCCTTCTAAAACTTATCAGTGGTCATAAAAATTATTTGGATCTCTTTTATTCCAGTATCCTCATTCAAAGCAGCTAGTACAAAAGAATCATTTGAGAATACATAAAATTCTAAAGTTCAACTTTCTTCCAGATCCTGGAGATGAGAAAATCAGATAAAATTTTTAAGAAAATACTACAGAAACTAGTGAAAGAAAACAAAAGAAATCACCCACTCAATCAATAATATTCCATAATTTGAAGAAAAGGAGGGAATCACTAGAGCACTGAGCTGGCAGAGACCAACCAAACTCCTTGTGGAGAAGCTCCTCTATAACACAGCTACTATTCACAGTTCCTTCAAATTTACTATATGTCTGAAGGTAAAGGGAGGCTGATTCCAAGTCAATATTTGGAAGCAACTTCTTATCATAAGAGGAGCCAAATAAATGTTGAACAGGCTGCCTTGTGAGTCAGGATTTCTCATAATTAAAGACAACCAGGCAAAGGTGGGGCATTACAGAGGAGAGTCTATCCATTCGGTGGGAAGGGCTCTGTGCATTTATACTCCACGATTTTCAGTATCCTTTCCAATCTTGGGATTCTGTTATTCCATGATGTAAATTTAACAGTAATAGATAGATTGTGTTGGCATGGGTGGGTGGTTCTTGTGTTCTTCAAATTACACCACATAACTAATCTCCTACACTGCTTCTTTGAATGAATTCAATTCATTAAGGACTTAGTAAGGCAATGTATACAATATTTGTTGGATGTTGGGGAGGGAGATGAGGGTTACAGAAGTGAGTGTGACATAGTCCCAGTCACTAAAGAAGTCTGAGTCGTTTGAGATGCTCAACCGTACAATAGAAACTGTAGTTGTTCTATGTATCGGATGTTATCAAAACCAAAGTAACTGCTTTGGACAGTATGACACACTGGACTGAGTATGAATTTATTATCTTGCTATACAAAACACATATAATCATATTGGCTAAAATTTATGGAGTGCTTTCTTTGTACCAAGCTCTGAACTCAGGCATTTTCTGGCATAATCAACCCTCTATAGTAGAGGGGTTAAGTAACTTTTCCTAGATTACTTAGCTAAAAAAAAAAAAATGTTTACAACCACAGGCAGCCTGATACCACTAAATTTTCTCTTCTTCTTTATGCCAACATTTACATATGTATGCATGCATGCATGTATGTATGCATCTACCATGATGTCATGAAGTACAAAGAGAAGAGCACAGAATTCAGAGAGAGGAAGAGTGTCTCATCCAGACTCTATCACTTACTGTTTGTGTGACCTTGATAAAATCACATAAACGTCTCTAACCCTGGGTTATCTCATCTGTAAAACTGGGGTAAAAATATTTGCCTAACAGGTTAAAAAGAGATGTCATTTCAAAAAATGCTTTGTAAAACATGTAGCGTTTTAAATATCCATTATCATTATTTTATCTGATCATAATTGTTATAATCTTAATTCCAGCACCCTCTCTACCTCCTTTAAACTCAATCTCAAATATATATCCCAAATTGAACAACTTATCACCTTCATCGCTTCTCTTCTGTCACAGAATGCTGAAAAAGTCTCCACACTGGCCTTACTATACTATTTCTGCCTGATTTTCAGTATATTAAAAATCAGATAATGTCTAGCTTCCTATTATGCTTAGAAAAAGTCTACATTCCTTTCTGTACCCTAGAAGGCTTCATATTTTCTTACCTATTTCATACTCTTATGTGATAGTCTCTTATACCTCACCTCACAACTTTCCCCTTGCTCACTGTGTCCAACCACTCTGGCCTCAGTGTTTTTGAACATGTCATCTCTCACAAGGTCTTTGTACCGGCTATAATCTATGCATATACTCTGTCCTTAGATCTTCCCACTGGTCACTCTTTTCCATCAGTCAGGACTCTGCTCATGTCACCTCCTCAAGGAAGCCTTCAGAGATTATCTGAACCAGAACAGTCCCCTTCCTCCACTTAATGAGTTATTCTCTATCCCTTACCTTGCTTTCTTTTCTTTATAGCATTAATCCTCGACAGTGAGGTCAGGAATTTGATTTGTTCACCACTACATTTCCAATTGTCAACCAGAGCCTACTGGTTCACACTCAGATTATTCTTTCAACAAACAAAACTCAAAGTAAAGATATAAATACTGATGTTCTACTTTTCTTTTAAATGAGCAGTCCATCATTTCTGTTCATACTTTCATCTTCCGAGTCTTTAATTTGCAACTCAGTTCACTGAACACCTGGTGAAGTGCTGAGTGCCTGGTGAAACTCAGGCCAAGATTCTCCCCTTTGTTTTAGAGAGGAACTCTTTCAATATGAGGCCAAAAAATAGAATTTCAGCAGATCCTTACCAAGTCTTCTTTTCTGCCTTTAAATTTTCATTCGATTAGGATTTTAGAATACTGGTCACTGTATGCTTGAGTAGCTGCAAGGCTCTTTGGTCATTCATTTAGAGATGTTCAAGAGGCTCTTTGAGAGCCTCTGTTTACTGAAGCACATTCTACTCTTGATTTATTATAACTACACCAGAGTCTTGGCTTGAAATTTTAAGACATTATAGTCAATTACTGCATTTTAAATGATTTACATATTTTTTTTATTTTTATCTGTTTTTCCACTGCCAATTTCTTGTTGCAAGACCTTGAACGAGTCATTCCCCAATCTAAACCACAATGGCTTTACCCACTATAAATCTGTGCTAAGTATATGTTATAATCTAATTTAACTCTAGATAATTTTACCTTCCAATATTTCCCCAAACCTCAGTTTAATTTTAGTAAAAATTTCTTTTCTTGGTTTATCAAAAAATAAGTAACTTATTGTTATAGTTGTTAAAATTAGCAGATCATAAACAGCAAGCTTTAGAGGCTATAACAATTCCAAGAAGTCCTTACATAATACCCAGTATGACTATAAATTTCAGTCTATGATCTGTTTCCATTGTACTCTTCAAAAGTAGAATCCATAGCTTAAACACTTCTATTCCCCAGCCCTTGTCAGTCATAATATATAACACCTGCTATGTGAAATGAAGTATACCAATGAAAAAGTATGATATGAAGGAAAATCATAAATGTGGAGTATAAGTTTAAGAACTTACACCAAGACAAGTTACCTAACCTCTCTGAGATTCATGTTTACTATGATTAATAATACTAAATTCTTGCAGAAACATTAGAAGGATTAAATTAGATGAGTGATATGGACCTATAAACTAAAGTCCTATATATAATGTTAACTAGGGTGATGGTGATATAGTGAAGGGGCTGGTTATTTTTAAGTTTACATGGTAGAGAGGAAATTATTCTGAGTTAGGGAGGGTCAAAAAATTGGGGTCCTAGCCCTAGCTCTGCTAGTCACTTTCTCTTTCTGAGCCTCGGCTTCTTCGTCTGTATAATCAGCCAGTTGGACTAGATGAATGCTAAGGCTATTTCCAGCTCTAATGTTAAATGACAATAGCTCCTTGAAGGCAGAAACTGTCTCTTTCATCTTTGTGTCCTCACTGCCTAGTACAGAGCATGTAATAAGTGTTCAAACTGATGGTTTGAACTGAACATAACTGTGGATCATAGAGGATAGGGAAGAGGGACAGTTTTAACATATGTTAAAGAGGTAGAATCAATAATATTTAGTGACAGACTGGTAAAAGAGTGAGTGGGGAACCAGGTTGACTACATTTCAAATGAAATGAATGCCATTTCACCAGATTCCATCAAGAAGAACCACCAGTGACTAAATAATTGTCAACACATCCTTAGAAGGATCAGTTTAAAGAATCTGGGTTACTTAATATGGAGAAGAGAATCCTCAGAGGGTAATGGATCAGCCATGACAAGCTCTTCATTCAATAAATAGCTTAAAGCTTAGATTAAAAGTATTAAAGAATATTTCATGTCACTTCTGAATATCCCAATTTTTGTGATATTACAGGGTTAGAAATTCAAGAGTTATCAGCTTTGGTTGTATTGGTTCTGAGAGAGGAGCACAGAATGTGACTGAGAGCTGAGAAGAACCTCATAATGTGACAATTATAATTTCTGAACTTAAAGATGTGATAGATGGTCTGCTGGAGTATATTTGGGGTGTTTTTCATGTTAAGAATATTTGAGACATATTCTGTAGATATCAAGATTCCTCAGAGAATATGGAGTTTATGGCAACAAGGCTATTTAAAATGGGGCTATTCTGAGAAATCCAGGGAAAATGATGGAGTATAGAGAGATTATCTATTCCAATCCTGCCATTTAACTGATAAGAAAATGAGGAAATTTGTTCAAGATCACATGTTGAGTTAATGGCAGAGCTGCTATTAGGGAAATTAAAAAGAAAGGAAACTAATATTCTTTGAGCATCTATGATGTGCCAGTTTGTATCAGGCAGCTTTACATGTATTAGCTCAATTGATGCCATATATACTGTAGATAGGTTTAGTAGTTTCATTTTATAGGCAGAGAAACAAATGTAGAGTTCAAGTAACTTGTCCAAGGTTATATTAGTTATAGGTTTCAGAATCAAAATTGATCCCACATTGGCCCATGGGCTCAAATCCTTGGCCCGTGTTTGACACTAATCTATCCCCCTATTACCATGGAGAACATATGTATCCTGGTTTTCCAAAACAGTCCTAGTTTATGCAAATTATCTTGACATAATTGTTAATATACCCCTTCACTCAAAAATTTCAGGTTTAGTAGATAAATCATAATACAAACCTATTTTTTTTTTACCATGAATTAAAAAATGTAAATATTTTTCACTTTTTTTCCAAACGAAATCTGGGGACCCAGGAGCTGTGTGTTCATGAAGTTTCCTTTATTACTAATGGATCTTCTAAGAAAATTGATTTTCTTTTAAGATTAAAACTTCCTCTCATCCACAAGTCAAAAGTCATGAGTAAAGAAAGACAGTAATCAGAAAAGAAGACAGAGAATAATTAATCTAGGAAAGAAATTCTATCTAACCTAATTCTCAGACTATAAGCAAACCACAAGCAAGGGAAGAGCCACATGTCAATTTTAGAACCACTGGCTCAGAAAACACTGGGAAGATTATAATGGACATTGAATCCTCATTGCAACTGAGTATACACAGAGTAGAAATAATTAACATCCAAACAGCACTCTACAGTTACTAAGTAATTTCATTCATTTATGAATTCATGCATTTTTCATTCATTCATCCACCAAACACTTAGTGAATCCTATTCTGTGCTGAAGCTAAGCTAAAAATTGTAAATTCCTGGGAGCAGAAGCTGTATTGGCCTTATTTATTGCTGATCTCCTAACATCTGTCAATGTCTGACATATAATAGGTGCTCAGTAAATATATGTTGAATGATTATGAGCAAATGCAAAGATTAATATGAGATTGTCCAAAAATTCACTGTCTAGTAGAAGAGAGAGACAAATTAAATCACAGAATATAATTCCATAAGTATGTAACAGAGGGAAACCAGAGAACTCTGAAAAACTGAGAAGGCAATTAAGACAGCCTGGGTGAGAGAAAATTTCCTGGAGGAACTTATACCTGGGATGAATTTTGAAATAGTAATTGGCTAGATATACTCTCACTTGGTTATAAATACAAGCCAAGATGTAGATATTGTTACCATTTTATAAAGAAACTAAGTTTCAGGAAAGCTAAGTAAGTCCAAGGTTATATTATGTTCACATTAATATACTACTTTATATTCCTAATTTAGCTATAAGGAAGTCGCAGGGTAAGGATAGAGACCTTTGTAAGGATTACAAATAATATAGGAAGACTTTTTGATGTTTTGGGACTGAAGAAGATTTCCTAAGTCTGAGTACACCTTTGACTCTGGAGAACAAAGAGAAACTAAGTCAAGGCCAGAATGGAGGAATCTTTAAGAGAATGATGTGAAGGTAACTTTAACAGTGCATTAATGCATTCTTTCGTTCCCAGATCAGACATCTGTTGAGAACTTAAAAGTATCTGGCACTGTACTGTGTAGAAGCACTGAAGACATAGAGATGGAATACCTGTCTCTGATTTAAAGAACCCAATGCCTAGTAAGATAATAGAGGCACATACCACCAGAAGAAGAAAGGAGGGAGGCTTGGAGTTGATATCCAATCCAGGAATACCAAAAAAATCATTTTTCTATTTGGAATTATCATTAACTTACACATAGAAGTTCAAGAATATCAGAATATGGGAATACTGAAGATAGCCAGTGAACTCCATAATGAGAGAGACCATATCTAACTGATACTTGTATCATATCCCCAACAACTGTCAACTCCACTCCTCTCCTGGTACCTAACTCACGACCAGGCACAGGAAAGGTTGTTAATAAGGCTTTCTAAATGAAAGAACAATTAACGAATGAATGAATAACAAGTAACAGATCAAGGTGTGCTTTCCCTCACAAAGAACACCAACATTTCAGTACCAGCCTTTAATGTCTTAAATTAAACTAATAAGGTAGTGTTAGGCTAGGTGTCAGGTAGATAAACTATTGAGCCATTTTAAGAAAATATAATACCTTTTTCACTCTTTCATATAGGTAAACAATAATCCCCAGCCCTGACTGATGCCTTATCCCACTCCAACACACACACACACACACACACCCCACCTGTGTGAGTACATACAGGCTGACTCTGGCTGCCTAGAATTGTGAATAATTCCCAGTGGGTTCATATAATTTTATACTAAGTGACTTTGAGTAGGTCACTTTCCCACTTTGAGCCTGTTACCTCATCTGTAAAACTTTCATAATAAGAGATGCCTTACCTGCCTTACAGGGCTGCTGTAGGGATCACATGAAATAAAGGATGATAAAAAACTGTAGAATATGCCCTTCCCCCATGTCCTTTATATCAGCAAATGTGGCCATCATTTCTATATTCCCAATGACTTGTGTACAGGGACTGCTGGATGACTTTTTGTCAAATGAATTAATGCATACTATTATTATTCTAGGCTGTCAGGAGAAGGACAAAAGGAATCCAACAGCCTCATCTAGATAATATTACGATTCCCAGGAAGTACTTAGCTAAAAACTAAAGAGAATGGAGCCTACATATAAAAGAGGTGGTCTGGTAATAAATCATACATTTACATAAGCTATGAATCATTCTCATAATTAGAAGAAATAATTTTCCTATAAATCAAGGCCCCGACAGCTGTGAAGGTCTGATGTTTATCCCCTCAAACCGTCTAATTATAGTGAGAAGATAACAAATGATTCTTCTTTGAAGGAGAAAAAGTCAAAGAAGGAGATTTTAAGGGACAAGCACCACTAAATCAAATAGTTTAGATGAATGCAACAGAGAATTGAGATGACTTCCAATGACTCATCTCTTTGCTTCAAAACTGTGTTCTCAGCCTTAGTAAGGCCTTTGATGGAATAGCATTTTGTGCCTGAGAATGGAATTTTCATATCAATCCCAGGTTCATATGTCTGAATTATTGACGTTTCTAGGTAAACAGTGGCTTCCCAATCAATGGTCTGCCTGTTTTCCTGTGTGATAACATTGTAAAAATACCTCAAGGGTTTGGCATCTATTAACTTCAACCTAGTCTACCTTCTTGAAAATAATTTTAAAGAATTTGGGTGCCCCTAAAATGAGCCACTACCACCCATATGAGGTAGAGAAGAAAAGAATCCCAGCCTAGGCATAAAGAAATCCGGGCTCTGGGTAGCAGAGGATTCAAGGAGTCTCAGTTTCATCCTGTCCAAACTTGCATTTTACAAATGGGAAAGTGAAGCCTGGAGGGTGGGCATGCCCCCAAATTCCAAAAACAAAAATGCAGAAGTAAAACTTTACCAGGATGAATCCCAAATTCCACGCTTTTTCAATTCTCCTGCACTGCCCTCCATTACATGATTTGAATCTGTTTCCTTTTCCATCAAATGAGATGAGGTGTTGGAGGGCTTCTAGATCCATAACTCTATATTTGTGGATAGATATAGAACAAATAATTCTTTTATTTAATATTGCCTTAATAGTCGTAATCCATTGGTTAATACTGCTAAATCTATAAAAACTTAAATATCCTAATCTCATTTTTTTCCTTTCACTAAAATGAGGATAATAATAGCTTTGCTACTGAATTGTTATAACAGTTAAGTGATATAATGAAAGTGAAAGTGCTTTGTAGGCAATAAAGTAATCACAGGATGATAGAGGAAGAGGAAGAAGAATCTTTCCTCCAGTCCAATTCTTTCTCCTTCATTTGTTAAGTGTGTGAAAGAGCATCTCTTTCACAGGAATCAAGATCGAACTGAACTCACAAGTAAAACAACAGAAGAGGGAATAAAATCCATGGGATCAGAATGCAACCTCATCACTTTTATCTCTTGTCAGGTTTTGTTAACCAGCATCAGAGGGAAAATCGACAGAGGCAGTGAGTGGGCCCCTCTCTGAAAAGGCCCATCCATCTGGTGCAACACCAAAACCATCAGCCTTGTAATTAAAATGCAATTGCCATCTCCTGCTGTAATCCCAGGATGGCCATTCCATCTGCATGAGATATAGGGGAAAAGCACCATTTTTTTGCACTTTTCTGGCTCCATTAAGTTTATCCTCTTTCTATTAATTAATCTAACTACACTAGGGACTACTTCTTACTCTGCAAATAAGGGTGGCACAAACCACACATGGGATGTTTGAAATGGCATGATTTTTTAAAACTCGGTGCCCATTCCCATTACAGAAAGGCTTAATTACTTCTGACTAAATCTGTAATTAAAATATATCAGCGGAGCAGATTCACCTGTGTGTGTAGGTGTTGGCATGCATGCCTGTGTGATGGGGAGAGATGAATCACCCAGAAAGCGTGCAGAGAATGAAATTGTGCTAGGTGGCAAGATGATTCTCAAGGAGGACTTGAAAAGTAAAGTCAGAAAATGTTGAAGATATATAGGAGAAATCCTGTTAACTCTTAAATTAGGAAGAAAAATTATATCATGTCCAACAGCAAATCATGACAGCGAAAGCATTTGCTCAGACGGAAGAAAACTAAGGTAAGAGGTGACGGGGAATGAGATTGATTGAATTGTGAAGGCAGCCAAAAGTAGATGGAAAACCTATGATGAAGGTAAGCCAAGGTTGTAATTAGAAAGATAATGTAAGCCATAGAGCAAAGACAAAGCTAGAAATGGGAAAAGAACTGAAAGCCAGGATAGACAAAGCTATGAACAGTGTGTGTCCCTGGGTTTCTGCTTAAATGTTGTCTAGAATATGTTATGAGGTTAGGCATGAAGGATTAAATGACATATTTTAGACTGAAGCACTATAAGAAAAAAAAGTACTGAATTATAAGAAAATAGGCATCCAATACTGGTTCTGCTATATATAATTTGTCTGATCTTGGATAAGTCAATTCCCTTTTAGGCCTGTTTCCTTATCTATAAATCAGGGGAAATAATACCTATCTCATGTACTCGGCCACTGTGTACAGCTACACAACTGTGATGGCACCATTTACATCAACTATATGACAAACAGTGCACCCTGGAGTTGTGCAATGCAAGATTACTATGAAACCTGAATATGGCTTGAAAAGAGAAAGCTTTTTTGCAATGAAAAAGCATATATGAATGCATTATTCTTTTAGTTTGCATGGCATTAATCTATATACTTTTGTTCTGAGTTTCTTCATATTTAAAGTTAAGGTATTAGACTAGATGATGTTTTAATGTATTTAAACTCCAATATTGAATAGTGTTATGACCCATTTGAACTTCATTCATTCATTCAATCAAAATCCAACTAGGCCCCAAGCCAAGTGCTAAAAATTAAAAAATAATTGAGATATGTTCCTTTCCCCTAGGAGCTCATGGTTGAGTGGACTTCACACTACATATGGCCCTTCTAGGTAAGACAATTGGTGCTTTTCAACTGTATTTTTCTAGATCTTGATATTCAAGCACAATGACTGAATTATAGCACTGCAAAAAAATTAAGCTATTAAGAATAAGGAATTATAAAATTTAAATGACATATTTAAAATTAGGCAAAAATCTTATCTTTAGGCAAGTAGGATTATTCTGAAAGTCTTTAAATTGTTTTAATAGGGAGTACTGGCCTGAAATTCAGAAAGACTGGGCTATAGTCCTAGCTTTATTGCTAGTCAATATTAAAACTTAAGTCAGGTCACATAATCTCCCATGGTATCAGCTTCTTACTGATATTACAGGTGAGTGGGCCAACCTAGGTGATCTCTGAGCTTAAAACGTTGGGGAATCTATATTTTAGCCAGTCCATTATCAAATTCTTTTCAATAATTTCACAATAATACATACACACATATACTTTGGCAAAACACACTCATACCAAAACTGACTAAACTTTTTCTAACATCTCATAAAGCACCCCTAAGTACTACAAATAATTGATGATTCTTGCTAAGCCAAATAAAGGTGAAAAAATGAAATTCACAGAAAGATTAAATTACCATTAAACCAATTCTTTCAAATTCGTTTGTCATAATTTTCATTTAAATTGCCTCTGAGAAATGAATTCACCGATTTGAGTTTTTCTGTGTGTTTTCACCTCCATTCACATTTCCTTCTTACTAAATATTTTCCATTCGCTTTCCCTTTCAATTTCATTTTCAAAGCAGATTGGCAGAACGAAAGGTCCCATATAAGAGACGAGTAGAAAATAAGACTGGATGTAGATTCTCAACTATGATATTTCTAGTTATGTATCCTTGGGCAAAGGATTTAACCACCCCTAGTCTCAGTCTCTGTATCTATAAAATTGGAACAGTAAGATTTACTCCACAGAGTTACTTAAAAAGTTGAGGAATATATCTACAATTTGCAGTACAATTTTTGGTACATAGCAGGTCTTCCAAAATGTTATTTTTTCTCACTACACCCCCACCCATAACATCCTCTATAAAAAAAAGCTTTTCTGGAAAAGAGTATTTACTTAAACTAAAAATTGTGTTCTAAATCTATGAGTACTAGAATAATATCTATATCAAACATGCACTATGGATAACCTTGAAATAATACATTAGATTACATTAACTCCATATAGTCATTAAAGGGACTAACTTGAGAATTTCTGGCAATTCAGCCCTTGCCAAACACTCATGTCAAACACTCAGTTAAGATATCCAGTATTTGAAAAAGACAATACGAATAAACTAACTTATTATCCATTCCTTGAGATTTCTGACTTCTGAACAATAATATATATATATATATATATATATATTTGAATTTTCTTAGCTTAGCTACCATTAGAAGTGCCAATACCGAGTAGGTTATACCTTCAGCTTTTATGTATATATCTAGTGTACAAAATGTTCACCTAAGAGAAATATAGTATTCTTGTAAAATCCTAGTTTAAAAATATCTAAACATGAATTAAAGTCTTCTTATTTAGAGAATACACATAATAATCCCTCCTAGAATGTAGGGCTAGAAAAAAACTTCTTTTTCAATCATCAGATCTGCTTTCTTTCCTCAAACAAAGGGAAGAAAGAAAAGTCATTTTGTTACTTCTGTCTCAGTATCTAGGAAACTCAGAGCTATGTCTAGTTTTTAAATGTAATAGCTATCTCACGTTTAAATAATTTTTGTCCCCATGAGTACCTCCACAACACCATTCGCATTATCTCCATTCAGAATCTTTTAAATGGTTTATTTTCAGTCTTTCTCCTTTTCAAACATTCAGGAGCCTTAAAAGAATCTGAACTTCTCCTTCTAGGAAGATGAGGTACATATATGTTTCCCTAATGAATCTGCTAAGTACAACTAAATATCCTTGGCATTACGTACCAAACAACCATAAGAACACTCTTAAGTGTGAAGAAAGCCAGAAAATGACTAGCGACCTTGGGACTCAGAGAGTGACACTGGGGTAAGTTCCATGGGTTTTCTTTTTGCCTTGTATATGCCAGAATGGGTGCTAGAGAAGCCAAAACCCCTGAAATGCCAACAGGTACAAACAAATAACTCCCTTCCTCAAAAAGAAACAGTTTTCTTTAGACAAAGGACTAGAAAAGAGAAGGCCTAACCACACAGAAAACTTTTAGAAAATAAATACTCTACTACAGGCAAACACCACCGAAAAAAGTTGTGGCCCCATCCCCCTATGCCAACAAAGGTCAAGTGAGGAACCTAGATTTCAACCTTCTCCAAACTGTACACAAGGTTCCCTAAACCCACTGTCAGGGTAATGTCAGGAGACACTGAGTAGGAAATGAGATTTTCATCCCTGCTGTGTGGTAATGGGCCCCCACCTACCCACTGTGGTTTCAGTAAAGACAGTGTGGGGTACCTGGACTTTTAGTCATTCTGGCTCAATGAGCAGTCAGTCCTTCCTCCTCCCAGCTGGTGTGGTGTCAAAATAGTTTTGTGGAGAATCATGACTTTCAGCATAGTCCAGATCCCCACCCAAAAGTAACAAGGGCTTATTTTGTCTGCTACAGCTGTTGACAGAGACCAAGCGGTGAATGTGGACTTCTGTTTCCATCTGGCCATAAGAAGGTAACAACATCCCCCTTCTCCTTCCAGAATATTGTCTGAGAAAACCAGCCAAAACATGATCCAGGGTCTCTATAACATAATACCTAAATTTTCCAAGTATTAATAGTAAATCACTCATACCAGTAACCAGCAAAATTTCAAATGGGACTTTAAAAAAGACAATCAATAGATCCCAATATGGAGTTGACAGATATTTAGAATTATCTGACAAAGATTTTAAAGCAGCCATCATAAAAATGCTTCAACAAACAATTATAAACATGCTTGAAACAAAAACAAGGAGTATCAGCAAGGAAAGTAGCCTCCTCGGAAAAGAAGCAGGAGATATAAAGAAAAATCGAAAAAAAATTTTTAATTTTAAATACAATAATTAAATAAAAAAACTCGATGGATGGACTAACAGCAAAATGGAGAGGATAGAGAGGAAACATCAGTCAACTGGAAGATACGACAACAGACATTATTCAATTTTAAAAACAGAGTGAAATTATACTAGGAAAAAAAGTGAACACAACTTCAGGGACTTATGAGACTATAACAAAATACCTAATATCCATGTCATCAGAATTCCAAAAAAAGAGAAGAAATATACCAGGGCTGAAAGAGTACTGGAAGATAATTGCTGAAAACTACCCAAATTTGACAACAGAGATAAACTGACAGCTTCAAAAAGCTGAACAAACTAGGAAAAACTCAAAGAAATTAACACCAGGACACACCATAATAAAACTTTTGAAAACTAAGACAAAGAAAAATCTTGAAAACAGTGACAACACCTTACCTATATAGGAAAAGCAATACAAAGGATAAAAGTATTCTCATAAGAACATGAGGGAAATGGCCCATTTTTATTTCTGAAAGGAAAGAATTGTAAGCCCAGAATCCTATATCCAATGAAAATATGCTTCAGGAATGAAGGGAAAACCAAGACATCATAAATAAAGAAAAACTAGGAAAATGTGTTGCCAGCAGACCTACTCTAAAAAATGGCTAAAGGAGTTCTCTAACGATAAAAGAAACATTAGAGAAGGAGAAAAGAAAACAGTAAGCAAAAATGTAAGTAAATATAGATTTTCCTTCTCTTCAGTCTTCTAAAGTAAATTTAATGATTGAAGCAAAAATTACAACACTACTCGATGTAGCTGTAAATGTACTTAGAGGAAATATTTAGGACAATTATATTGTAAATGGGGGAGAGTAAAGAGTGTAAAAGGAGAAAAGGATTCTACACTTCATTCAAACCAGTAACATAATGATACCAGTAGACTGCAATAAGTTATGTATATAACGAGCAACCACTAAAAAAACTCTGCAGAAAGAAATACACTTAAAAACACTATGAATAAATCAAAATGGAATTCTAAAAGATGTCCAACTATCCTATAAGAAGGCAGGAAAAGTAAATATAGATATAAAAATTGTTTTAAAACAATAAAGAAAATGACAAACTTAAGTCCCAACAGGCAATAAGTACAGGCACACCTTATTTTATTTATTGCACTTCACAGATGTTGCATTTTTTCACAAACTGAAGGTAACACCCTCCACCAGCAAAAAGGTTATGACTTGCTTTGTTGTGATACTTACTTTATTGCGGTAGTCTGGAACTAATCCTGCATTTTCTCCAAGGTATGCCTGTACATTAAGTATAAAAGATCTAAATATTCCAAATAAAAGATAGAGATATTGATAGAGTGGATGAGAAATCATAATATAACCATACAGTGCCTATAAGAAACTTACTTTGAATATAACAACATGGGTAGGTTGAAAAAAAAAAGAATGGAAAAAAGATAACATTCAAACAGTAATTAAAGCAGACTTCAGAGTAAAGAAAATTACTAGAGACAGAAGAATATTATTATTATTATTATTAATTAAAATGTCAATTGACCAAGAACACAAAGTAGCCTTAAATGGTTATGCACCAAACAGCAGAGCTGCAAAATCTATGAAGCAAAAACCAAAAGAAAAAATAGAATAAAAAGACAAATAAAATGAGAGGAGAAATAGATAAATACAGAATTATAGTTGGATATTTAAATAATATAACAACATAGAAAATCAGCATAAGTATATTAGAATTCAACAATGCCAGCAACTTACAGGATCTAAAATGGACATTTATAGAATACTCTATACAATAACAGTAGAATAAACATTCTTCCAAGCACCTACAAACATACATTAAGATAGACCATCTATTGGCCTATAAAATAAACCTTATCAAATTTAAAAGAATTGAAATCATACGGAATATCTTCTTCAACCACAGCAGAATTAAACTAGAAATCATTAATAGAAAAATTACAGGAAAATATCCAAACACTTAAACACTAACAACAAAGTTTCAAATAATCTATGGGGCAAAGAGTAATTTTAAAGGGAGATTTTTAAAAAATCCATTGAACTGATGAAAATGAAAATAGACCTTTATCAAACATTGGGACACATAGCTAAAGCAATGTTGATGGGAAATTTCGTAGCGGTAAATGCACGCACTAGAAAAGAAGAAAATTCAATAAGAGCAAAAATAAATGACATTGAAACAAAAAAAAAA
>NW_011888916.1:4936055-4940873 GCF_000151845.1 Pteropus vampyrus
TGCTGAAAACTACCCAAATTTGACAACAGAGATAAACTGACAGCTTCAAAAAGCTGAACAAACTAGGAAAAACTCAAAGAAATTAACACCAGGACACACCATAATAAAACTTTTGAAAACTAAGACAAAGAAAAATCTTGAAAACAGTGACAACACCTTACCTATATAGGAAAAGCAATACAAAGGATAAAAGTATTCTCATAAGAACAAGAGGGAAATGGCCCATTTTTATTTCTGAAAGGAAAGAATTGTAAGCCCAGAATCCTATATCCAATGAAAATATGCTTCAGGAATGAAGGGAAAACCAAGACATCATAAATAAAGAAAAACTAGGAAAATGTGTTGCCAGCAGACCTACTCTAAAAAATGGCTAAAGGAGTTCTCTAACGATAAAAGAAACATTAGAGAAGGAGAAAAGAAAACAGTAAGCAAAAATGTAAGTAAATATAGATTTTCCTTCTCTTCAGTCTTCTAAAGTAAATTTAATGATTGAAGCAAAAATTACAACACTACTCGATGTAGCTGTAAATGTACTTAGAGGAAATATTTAGGACAATTATATTGTAAATGGGGGAGAGTAAAGAGTGTAAAAGGAGAAAAGGATTCTACACTTCATTCAAACCAGTAACATAATGATACCAGTAGACTGCAATAAGTTATGTATATAACGAGCAACCACTAAAAAAACTCTGCAGAAAGAAATACACTTAAAAACACTATGAATAAATCAAAATGGAATTCTAAAAGATGTCCAACTATCCTATAAGAAGGCAGGAAAAGTAAATATAGATATAAAAATTGTTTTAAAACAATAAAGAAAATGACAAACTTAAGTCCCAACAGGCAATAAGTACAGGCACACCTTATTTTATTTATTGCACTTCACAGATGTTGCATTTTTTCACAAACTGAAGGTAACACCCTCCACCAGCAAAAAGGTTATGACTTGCTTTGTTGTGATACTTACTTTATTGCGGTAGTCTGGAACTAATCCTGCATTTTCTCCAAGGTATGCCTGTACATTAAGTATAAAAGATCTAAATATTCCAAATAAAAGATAGAGATATTGATAGAGTGGATGAGAAATCATAATATAACCATACAGTGCCTATAAGAAACTTACTTTGAATATAACAACATGGGTAGGTTGAAAAAAAAAAGAATGGAAAAAAGATAACATTCAAACAGTAATTAAAGCAGACTTCAGAGTAAAGAAAATTACTAGAGACAGAAGAATATTATTATTATTATTATTAATTAAAATGTCAATTGACCAAGAACACAAAGTAGCCTTAAATGGTTATGCACCAAACAGCAGAGCTGCAAAATCTATGAAGCAAAAACCAAAAGAAAAAATAGAATAAAAAGACAAATAAAATGAGAGGAGAAATAGATAAATACAGAATTATAGTTGGATATTTAAATAATATAACAACATAGAAAATCAGCATAAGTATATTAGAATTCAACAATGCCAGCAACTTACAGGATCTAAAATGGACATTTATAGAATACTCTATACAATAACAGTAGAATAAACATTCTTCCAAGCACCTACAAACATACATTAAGATAGACCATCTATTGGCCTATAAAATAAACCTTATCAAATTTAAAAGAATTGAAATCATACGGAATATCTTCTTCAACCACAGCAGAATTAAACTAGAAATCATTAATAGAAAAATTACAGGAAAATATCCAAACACTTAAACACTAACAACAAAGTTTCAAATAATCTATGGGGCAAAGAGTAATTTTAAAGGGAGATTTTTAAAAAATCCATTGAACTGATGAAAATGAAAATAGACCTTTATCAAACATTGGGACACATAGCTAAAGCAATGTTGATGGGAAATTTCGTAGCGGTAAATGCACGCACTAGAAAAGAAGAAAATTCAATAAGAGCAAAAATAAATGACATTGAAACAAAAAAAAAAATAGAAAAAAATCAGTGAAACAAAGACCTGGTCCTTTGAAAATAAAATTGATAACAATGACAAAAAATTAAAGAGAAAAGATGCAAATCTCTAACACCAGAAATGAAACAGGAACATATCACTACAGACCATGTAGATATCAAAAAAGAAAACAGAAAATACTATGAACAACTCTACAACCATAAATTTGACAAGTTAGATGAAATGGATCAATTCCTTGAAAAATACAAACCACTACAAATAACACAATGTGAAATAGATAATTTGAATAGCCCTATAACTATTAAGGAAATTTAATTTGTAATTTAAAAATTCCCAAAAAATATCTCCAAGCCCAGATGATTTCACTGGAGAATTCTATCAAATGTTTAAAGAAGTAACACCAATTCTACATAATCGCTTCCAGAAAACAGAAGAGGAAAAACACTTCGCAATTCATTTTATGAAACTATTATTTTAATCTGATATAAAACTAAAACAATGTAAAAAATGAAAACTACAAACCAATATCCCTCATAAATACCATGCAAAAATCCTTAACAAAATATTAATAAGAGAATGCAGCAATATATAAAAAAAATTATATACGATGACCATGTGGAATTTATTCAGAGATGATTCCATTTTCAAAAGCCAAGCAATTTATTCAGAGATGATTCCATTTTCAAAAGCCAAGCAATGTAATTCACCATATTAACAAGCTAAAAGAAAAAAAATCACATATCTATTGATGAAGAAAAATTATTTGACAAAATGCAACACCCATTTATATGAAAACTCTCAGAAAAACAGGAACAGAGAACTGACTCAACTTGATAACAAATATCTATCAAAAACCTACAGGTATTATATTTAATGATGAAAAACTGTCAGGTGCTACAGGTAGCAATAGGAATGCAGAGGGAATAAAGGAAAGGATCCTGTACTCAAGGCATATGGACATAAAAAATAGGCAATTATTATACAGTATAAGAAGAGCTATGAAAGTATATAGGGAGAAATCTTGTGATGGTTTAGCTGATGGTCATCTAATCCAAACCCAGGTTTTGAAGGGGAAAAAAAAGTTCACCGAGAGAAATGAAAAGAAAGAAATTTCTAGAAGGAAAGAAAAACATCTGTAATGGCCCTTAAGATAAGCATTATTGACAGGTAGTATGCTTATCAAAACATGATGGAAAATGAGGAGCCTTGATGCAGCCCAGGTTGCTCAGACTTCAGTTCCACAGGAGATGGGGAAACACTGCTTTGTTTTAAAGCACAGGAAGGATTTGAGCAGAGTTGAGTTTCACAGTGTTAAGAATGTGCTTAGGGGTATGAAAGGTCAACATTAAGGAGTCAAGGAAAGGAAGGAGACCTATCTCAATAGTCCAAGTAATAGATAATGATGAATTAAGGCAATGGGGATCTGCTACATGTTTTCTTCCCTATATAGACTAATCTCTGGGTTTCTGAATCCACATTCAGGACTGTATAAGTTTTATGTTCTGTGGAAGAAAGATAGGAAAAATAAGTTGTTCCCTGTAGTCTTAAACACAAACCTGTAGCCAGAAAAATGGGAGAGTTGGGCAGAAGCTGGAAGATTTTAAGCTCAATTTTCAGTGTGAGACAGCAAGAAAAATAAAGGATTGCATATTAAAAGACCAAGGGCCAATTCTAATTATCTATATGCATTTGGGAAGTCAGTAAGTCTCTGCAAGCCTCAGTTTCCTCTCCTAGAGAATGAGATAATAAACCTCATTTTACATGGTTATTGTGAGGATTAAATGAGATGATGTGTGTAAATGAGCTTTGTTAACTTGAAAAAGCATGAGAAATTATAATGAACACAGATATTCTCTTGTAAAATACTCTTTTTCAGATCATCCACAAAACTGCCCTTGGAGTTGATATATTTCAAACTTGCTAGTCAGCAACTTTTTTCAATTTTTGATTCTTTGTTTCTTATTTTCAGCACCAGTAAGGATATACATAAATGAAGAAGACAAAAAATGGAAGAGAGAAGAAAGAATAGCTAACAAGACCAAGACTTGTGCCATAATGACTCTCCTGTTTTATTACCAAGAAAATAGGGAAGTTAGGTAGCTTGCCAACTTCACGTAGCAGGAATTTAAAGAGAGCTGGATGTAAGAGCTAAGACTATCTAACTTTAATTCTTTTGCCCTTGTTACCACACTAAACTGTTTCGTTTCCAGAAGCTATACCTAGGAATAAACTAAGACTATTTAAAACCAGTATGAACCTGATGAGTGATGATCTAAGTGGTAACACTGGGTCTTTGGTGGCTCAATGTTGCCTAACACAGTGTCTAGCCCATAGTAGGTGCTAAAACACATTTTTAAATGAATGAGAGAGGGGGGAAAAGTGTCAAATCAATAAATGAAGCAGAAGTCCTTGAATTCCCCAAATTCTTAATTTTCCTGATTGTCTAATCTCTCAAATTATTTCACCATGTATAAATATAGGTTATGTGCTGAATAAATAACACTGAATGAATAAATAAATAATGCTATTTCCTTTTTGTTGTTGCTGTTTTACTGAAAGGTGGGGTTCTAACAGGAAACCTTACAAAAAAGAGAAGATCTCATTATTGATTTTCACACCTTGGCCTCAATGACATACCCTAGAATTTATCCTGATAACATTTTGGAAAGAAAGAAAAGAGCAAGCTATAGGATAACAGGCTTTTCAAACCAAAATAAATGAGTGGGAGGAAAGGAAATATGACAAGGAGGAAAAGTTAGAGCCACTGAAGACAAACTATGGATCGTACTGATTTTATTCTGAGTCCCAGACAGCATTACTGTAGAGTAATCTTGATCTGTACTGATGTTCTCTCACCTTGGTGAGTTCTGATAATAGTAGCAATAAAATATAACTC
>NW_011888916.1:4941778-5014611 GCF_000151845.1 Pteropus vampyrus
TATCTCATTTTAATCATAGCATCATGGAAGATAGGAATTAAAATATCCATTTTTAGATGAGAAAATAGTAACTCAAAGAGGTTAACTGACATTACTTCTTTTATAAACTTAATAAGTAGAAGACATGAGATTTAAATCAGGTATGTGCATCTGACAGGAAGCAGAAATAATGGGTAGAAGCTACAGGAAGATAGGTTTCAGTTTAATATAAGGAAGATTTTAACGGCCATCAGATCAGTCCAACGATGAAATGGACTGACATTCTAAAAAAAAAAAAAGTGAGTTTCCTATCACTAGAGGTGTCTAAAAAGAAAATGAATAGCTACTGGACAAGGTCATTTTAGAGGAAACTCCTATACTCTAAATTTTCTTCTAGCTCTGAGATTCTAAGTCAACATTCATGTGACAAAAAAATACCTGTTCAGAAAAAATTCTGGCTTACCCAGAGAAACTTGGTTATTCCTTCTGAGCAAAACATCCTTTACCACTTCTGTTAGAACTTGACCTTCCTAGAGAGAAGATTGCTACAGAAAAAGGCTAGATCTTCCAGAAGTATGTCTTTTTCATGCTATTTTCCACCAACCCAGGTTCAAGTTTAAAGAACAAAGTCTAAGAAATTGTATGAATTTGTGATGTCCTCTTGGAGAACGTTTTTAAGCTCATTAAACAATGGTTCATATATATACATGCTATCTTCTCTCTGTTTTAGCATATTTAGAACTGCTGATGTTCTTCAATATTTAATACTCTCCACTTTATATATAATTCAGATAGAATTTAATATAATTTACTTACATAAGTTAAGCATTTGTCATTCTACATTGCCTATTGAGAATATCTTGATCAAGTGAGCTCAGTGGGGTGGGCTTAGTAAGGCAGGTTTGTAGTGAAGTGGTCAAAGGGACTATGAAAGCGGTAAGCCAATGCTTACTTCCAGGTGACCTCCTAATGATAATAATGAAATGTTGCCCACACTGGGCCTAGTACTTGGTGAAAGGGATATATATCTCCTTCTGTTTGAGGTAAGGCAAACCTGGTAGAAGAATAAGATGTGGTCTAGGAGCATAACAGAAATTGCAGCAAAGCATAAAGTACCAAGTCAGGACCAGAGAAGATGAAGCATATAAAAGGTTAGTGCAATGATAAAGACAGTCACTAGGGCAAAAGGCCAGAAATTGATTCTGGTAAGGAAAAAGAATTTGAGGTAGGTGACGCTTCACATTTCATTGGGACCATGAACTAAGTAGTGGAAAATGGATGCCTGAATACTGCATTCCAGGAATGGAAACAGTGGTAAGTTCTGTGCAGGTAAGGACTGGCCAAGGTTTCTTATTGAGAGGCTGTGTAGATTTCCACCTATCTTCCTGGACAAACTGTCTCAAATTTTGCTGGCTTCTTATATTATGCCTAATCTTTAAATGGTGGCATTCTCTGTGGCTCTTTCCTAGGCCCTCCTTTCAGCAAGCATACCATTATCATTCATGGTTTAAACACTAATGGTTCCCAATTTTGTATCTAATTCCTTATCTTAATTCTATATATTAAATTCCTGTCCCATATAGTCAACTCTACTGTATGTCCTGCAGGTACCTCAAATTCTACATGTCCAAACTGAAGTCATAATTTTCTCCTCAATCTTATTCCTCCACTGTTCCCTACCCTTAGGAAATGACACCACGACATGCATAGTTGCACAAGTCAAAAACTTGGCTGACGTTTTCCATGACTTTTAATTCATTCTCTACATCTAATTCATCACCAAGTTCTGTTTATTCTACCTCCTAAATATATCTCAATCATTTCCACTTTCTTCCATCCCATTGCCAGCCCTTTTAAATGAATTGAGTTTGTTTTTATTTTTGTTTTAACTTGTAGTTGGACTTGCTTCAGAGAACATCATGACCAACAACTCTAAAATTTTATATCTTGGAGATTTTACCTCATTTCCTCAGTTTCTATCTGGAAAATCCTGGGGAGTAACTGATCTGTTTTGCTTGAATCAACTAACAGTGGTTTAAGCAGCTCCTTTCCAAGCCGTATAGCTGGAGTGAGCAAAGGCGCATTTTTAAGAAGCTAGCAAGCATCCTGGGAAGACAGTATTCTAGCTGTACGCTACATAATAAGCACAAATACCTGATTAAAGGAATGAGAAAAGATTTGAAGTTTAGTTTAACTGCCTACTATTTGTATAATTGTGGACCAATTATTTCAGCTTTCTGAGCCCCACTTTCCTCAGCTATAAAGAAGAGAAAATATCTACCTCTGAGGCAGGTAGAGTTGAATGAGCTTACTTAAGACCTTCCTGAGTACAAATGCCATGTCTGTATTCCCAGCATTCCACACAAATTGGAGATTCAGTGATAGTTGAATGAATGACTGCTGGAATGTACAACTCATTGAAGATAGCCAACCCCATCCCTAATGCAGTCCTAGTTACTTAGTCAGTGCTTAGTTCTTATTATGTCTATACTACCAAAGAGGCACACAGTAATATTAGCCTTCAACTGCTTGAAAAATGCCTCCCACCTGTTTTTTTTTAGGTCGTCTCTAAAGATAAAACCATCCTAGTTGTAACAAAGGCTCTGACAATATCTAAGTCGCCCTTCTAGCTCACTCACACACACTAAATTATCAAATAATGTGAAGGTAAATGCAAGAAAAAAGGAGTTAGTTCCAAACTGACCATCTTCACCTCCTCCTCCAAAAAAAAAAAGAAGAAAGAAAAAAAGAAAAAGAAAAAGAATTAAGGTTGTAAAGGACTAGAAAAACTGCACTGACTTTGAAATGCCATTTTGACCTTAGTTCTGGACATATATCAAGTTTCGGTCACTTATATTTTCCAGAAGAAATTCTCATGATTCAAAATCAGAAGACTGTGAGTATATGCAAAGGGCCAATGTTTAATGAAACACTAGTGAAACCTTCCCAGAAAAGGCTGGCTTAGTCAAGTTAATCAAATCTCTTGTGAAAGCAAATTTGCTACAACAGCAGCTGCTATTTATTGAGCACCTTCTAAGCAGCAAAGCCAGAAATAAAATCCAGATCTGTCAGATGCCAAAGCTCATGCTCCTTTCAATATGCAATATTGCTTTCTAATCAAAGCAGCTCTGAAATTCACTTTCCTGTGATTATATCTGTGTTTGTTTTACCACATGCAGGTTTAGTCACTGTATTGATAGGATTGTCAGACTTCAAGACTCCATCACTGTGTAAGTGACTCTGAGTAGACTCAAGAAGCTTCCCAAGCAAGGTAGGTAGAGTTATTAAATCAGGCCTATATCATAGCTTCATGACATTCAGCAGCTGTCCATTTCTATTTCCCTGACAATTAGCTATGAATGAACTGTGGAAGTACACAGCAGAACTCCAGTGCACAGAAGCTTAGAAGAGCAAATTAATATTTATTGAGCACTTGGTATTTGTCTGGCTTTATACTTAGCACTGTACATATATTTAATGCATACCACAACTTTCTGAAGTAATTATTATCATTTTACAGAAGTAACTGAGAGATGATGAACAAACTTCCAAGTGTGAAAGGCATCACTGGAAACTAGTTTATTATGCCTATTGAATCCAAGCTTGTCCCTTCTTTCAGGGGAAGACCTGAGTGTCAATAAGGAAGAGAAAAATGGGGCAGATAATTAAAGAAGGCAGATCCTAGAGGCAGGTAGGTAACTATAAAGATAAGGAAAGGACAGAGTTCCTGAGAAGTTTCATTATTCATTGGCATTAACAGCTGTAATCAAAATAGATTTAAAAATGAGAGACATTTGATCCCGTCTGAGCTTGGAAGCTAAGCAGGGTTGGGCCTGGTTAGTACTTGGATGGGAGACCACCTAGGAAGACCAGGTGCTGTAGATGTAAAAAATAAAAATAAAAATAAAAATAAGGAATTGTAAGCTGACAAGGTCCTTGCAATCTGAGGTCAATCAAGGGTTGCTTTGCCTAAAAAAAAAGAAAGAGAGAGAGAGAGAGAGACAGAGAGACAGACAGAAGTTGATATCCAAGCTCAAACACTGATTATTTGCAAAATGTTTTCCACCCTTCCCTCTCATGCACCAGGACTCTGACCCTATACAAAACCCCAAATACTCAGTAAAAGAACATGCCTCCAATTATCTCAATCCTCTTTAATGAGATCTGAGTGGGAAATTTTAGCTAAAGAGAAATCAATAAGAAGGGATAGACTTCTGAGAATAAGGCAGAGACAGCAACCTCAGCTCTGGAATATGAGCAGAAAGAACATCTCAAGAACAAATGAAAGGTAAAAAGAACTAATAAGAAACAAGTTAACATAAAAGAACATTTTTATTACCTAGAACCGAGGCAAAAAAAAAAAAATGGCACAGAAGGAGATGATCATGACTGAGCATACAAAGCTGGAATAACTCTGTAGGTCAATAAGATGGTGAGTCATGGAGAAGATGGCTCTATAACCAGTTTTTACTTTCTGACCCTTGAGCCTAACCAGGTTGACCTTCACTGGTCAGTATACTGATTAGAGATCCAGAGTAGAACATTTGAATCTTGCTATCATATTTAGGGAACTATATATAGCATGTTGGGGAGACTCTGTTACTGGAAGTAATAAACTCATCAATCCAATAATAGCCTCTTTCTCTCTTTTCTATTTCTACCAGCAAATGAATAGACTGCTCCTGCTCAATGAGTTTGTGAAGATATGAAGGTTATTTTACCTGAGTAGATATGAGTCAACATCACTATAAAAAAAGACTGATAATGATTTCTTTTTTTTTTTAAAGATGAAATGACACTACTAAAGATGGTATATTTCTCTTGGGATCGTAACTTTCCTTTAGAAATTTAGCTATTATGTAGCCTATGATTTGTGTAATCATTTTCTTTCTACTCACTCATATAACACATTCACTGACTGCCTACTCTGTGCTATGACATGTGTTAGATACTAGTGTACAATGTGAAGGAAAAAACCTACTCCTTGACTTTGTAGAGTACACAGTTTAATCAGAAGAGAGAGATAATCATATAACCACACAAACGTAAATGACAATATGTATTAAGAGAGTGCTAGATGATTTGAGAGCTTATAATACTGGAATAATTTAGAACATGAAGGCAGGTTTCTCTCAGAAAGTGCCATTTCCATGAGATCTGAAAGTTGAGTGGAAACAATAGACAAAAGATATGTTTATAGGTGTGGTAAGAAAGCTTTTCAGTTAGAGGGAGCAGCAGCACAAAATCTCTGAGTTAAGAGGTAGCATGGGGCATTCTAGAAAGTAAGAAGGCCAGGGTGAGTGGTGCACAAGAGAAGAACCATGTGAGAGGAAACTGAGATGTGGGCAGGGGCTCCCTCTTGCAAGATCTTGTAGACAGAGCAGTATATTTTCCAAATTTTAGTCACTGGGTTCTAGCTTCATGATTCTTAACATATCTCTGTATCATTTTGACAGATATATTTTGTTTAAATCAACCCTATTTTGCTTTCCTTAATAAATTGCTCCTCTAGTGAGTAAATAAAGTTTATTTCAAAAATTCTAGGCTGTCACTGTCCTTTTTTAAAGTCCCAAGCAAAGGGGTTTTCATACATGCTGGGGTCTGAAATGGAGAGGTAACGACATTCCAGCGCAAGGGTCAGAGGGACAGACTGGGAAGGTAGAGATAAGATTTAGGGAAACAGGGTCAACACTCTAGCCCTGCTCCCCTTCCTCCAGAGCTTACTCAGTCCTAACCTTAGTTCTTAACAGGACAGTTTAGGGTGTATTTTAATTAAAGGTGTTCATTTCCTCATAATCCTCACCCAAATCTTAACAAAATAATATCCACACAAGCCCACACTGAAATCCGAGTTTAAACTCCCAGTGCTAAGAAACATAATAGAGTATATGAGCTATAGCTTTTGACTCTGTTGGTCTATTTCTGGCTTCATCATTAACATAGTGAATATACTTGCTTTGAAATTTTTAGCACAACTTTAATATACTTTAATTGTCATTTTGTGATATTAATTGTCCTATTAAAATATAATTTTCAAGGAGTTAAATTTATTTACTTAATTAGAGGTCTATTCTCTCCTCAATATATACATTCTCAGAAGTCAACTCACATCTACAAATGGGGGGAGGGGTAGTAATATACCCCTTAGCATCATAACATCTAATTACAGGATTGCATTAGTGCACTTAGTACCTGTAATCACATAAGATTTTATCTAGCATCAAGAAATCCTGTGCTGATCACTCAATACTGAAAGCATGAATGTCAAGATAGACCATGGTTGCCTCTGACTTATGCATAGGACCTCTGATTTTGGAAGAAAAAACAGGTTTGGAGATCCTGATGCCATTATTTGACCAGTGGTAAAGTATAAAGATTTCCAAAAGTAACAATAATTATAACAATAGTAATAATTATGACAATAATGTACAATGATATAGTATTATAATCATAGTTTTATTGGTTTTCAAATGCTTTTCATAAAAACTTTTTCCTTTGATCCTGACAATGATAAAAGCAGAGCAGAAATTATTAGTTTTTCTTTATGAATAAGTAAAAGATCAAAAATATTCATATTTGGGGGAGTATCTGGAAATATTCGCAAGAAATATAAGCAAATTTGAGAAGAGTATTATTCCTAGTACTTCCTATAAGAAAAATTATGGGGCCTTGGGTAGCCATTGAGACTCTCTAGCCTCAATTTCTTCATCTATAAAATGGTCTAGATTATAGAACATGGATATAGAAAGAAAAAACAAGACACTAGATTTCACTGCAGGATGGAACTAGTATGGGTAAAACGGGGCCTGGGCCTCCCACAGACACTTGTGCATAAGACAAAGATTACCACCAGGCCCAGACTTAAGATGGAAAGGTCTGTTCCACTGAGACCCCTTAAAATGCATCAGAGAAGAAGGTAAAATGATGGAGCACAAAAATATAGGCATTGACATCAAACCAAAGCCAATCCTAAGAAAGTTCCAGCTCTGTTACTTAGGAGTCATTTGGCATTGGGTCTTTTGATCTTCTGTTTCTTTATCCAAAAATAAAGATAATAATGTATCTCTGGCAGAGATGTGATAAGGAAAAAAATAAGGTAGTGTATGTATTACAGCGGTTGGCAAACTTTTTCTGTAAAAGGACCAGAGAGCAGAGACAAAAATCAAGTATATTATATAGGTGCTTATGTAACAAGAAAGAAACATTATTGGCAAAATATAAAATATAATAATAACTGAAGTTCATTTTTTGTAATACTAAATGAACAGAATAAAACTTTCAGGGGGTGATAACATTTGGAGTTCAAAGCTGGTGTTGCCTATCATCAAATCAAGTGCAAATATCCATCTGTAAAAATCATTTTTATTCAAGGGCATACAAAGATAGGCAAGCTGGATTTAAACTTGAGGTCACAGTTTGCCCATTACTAGTCTATTACAGTAACGGCCCCCAATGAACCACCACTCTGTATTCATACCCTTGCTTAGTCCACTTCCTTTGAATCTAGGCTGGCTCTGTGATTTGCTTTTAATTAACAGAATGTAGCAGAAGTGATGCTGTGCCAGCTCTAGATCTAATTCTTAGGAAGGCCACGCAGGTTCCACTTTTGCAATCTTGGATGACTTAAGCTACTATGTAAAAAGTCCAGCAACTCTACTAGAAAGATCATGTGGGAATGATGTTAAGACAACAGGGAGAGAGGCCCATTTATATTAGCGTACCAGCTGAGTCTATTTCAATCATCAGCCAGGACCAACTAATAGACACGTGAGTGAACCATCTTAGATGTTCCAGCCCTAGCTGAATCTGAGACCTGACCACAGCTACATGAGAGAGCCCACGTGAGACCAGAAATGCCCAGCTGAACGTAGTCAAGCCAGTCACAAGAAATGTCAGGTATCTTCAATTTAAAAATTAAATATACCTATTGTATAGTTGATATACAATTTTATATTAGTTTCAGGTGTACCATACAGTATTCAACATTTATATACCATATAATGTGATCACCATACTAAGTCTAGTAAATACCTGTCATTGTGCAAACATCACAATATTATTAACTATATTCCCTTTCACCTTTTTCACTCATTCCCCATCTCCTTCCCCATCAGTTTGATCTGTTTCTATGAGTCCATTTTTGTTTGTTCATTTGTTTTTGTTTTTGTGTTTTTGGTTCCACATATAAGTGAAACCGTACAATATTTGTCTTTCTCTGCCTGATTTAATTCACTTAGCATAATACCATCTAGTCCATACATGTCACAAGTAGCAAGCTTGCATTCTTGTTTATTTCTGAGTAATATTCCACTGTATATATGTGTGTGTATATGTATATATATATGTATATATATACACATCTTATTTATCCATTCATCCATCAATGGTCATCTAAATTGCTTCCATAATCTTGGCTATTTGTAAATAATGCTGCATTAAATATTAGGGTGCATTTCTGAATTAGCATTTTTGTGTTCTTGTCATAAATACCCAGAAGTGGAATTCTTGGGCTATATGATAGATCTATTTTGAGTTTTTTGAGGAATCAGTAGCTGCACTAATTTGCAGTCCCATCAACAATTCATGAGTTCCCTTTTCTCCACATCCTCACCAACATGTTATTTGTTGACTTCTTGATAACAGCCATTCTGTATGAGGTGGTATCTCATTGTGGTTTTGATGTGCATTTTCCTGATGATTAGTGACGTTAAGCATCTTTTCAAATGCCTATTGTCCATCTGCATGTTTTTTTTGGAGAAATATCTCTTCAAGTCCTCTGCCCATTTTTTATCAGATTATTATTTTTTTTTTATTGAGTTGTATGAGTTCCTTGTATATTTTGGATATCAAACTCTTTTGGGATATATCATTTGCAAATCTGTTCTCCCATTCAGTAGGTTGCCTTTTTTGTTATTGTTGTTATGGCTGGGTTTTTTCTTTTATTATTAGTTTCAAGTATACAGTACATTAGTTAGATATTTATATAATTTATAAAACAATTCCCCTGATTGTTCTTTCTCTCCTCTGGCTCTCCACCTAGCCATTACATTAACGCTAACTGTATTCGCTATGCTGTGCTCCCCATCTCTGTGATCATCTATCAACTACTAATTTGTACTCTTTAACTCTTAACCCCTTTCTCCCAGTCCCCCAACCCCACTCCCCTCTACCTGTCACTACATTGTCCTCTATATTTATGAGTCTGTTTTTGATTAGTTTGTTCTTTTCGTTCCTTAGATTCCACATATAAGTGAAATCATATGGTTTTTATCTTTCTTTGTCTGACTTATTTTACTCAGCATAATAACTTCTAGGTCCAACCATGTCATTGCAAATGGTAGAATTTCATTTTTTTAATGGCTGAGTAATCATCCATTGCATATATGAACTATAACTTCTTTACTCAATCATCTGTTGATGGGCATTTCGGCTGCTTCCCTATCTTGGCTATTGTAAATTGTGCTGCCATGAACATAGGGGTGCATAGATCTTGATGAATTATTGTTTTGGTTTTCTTTGGATAAATACTCAGAAGTGCCACTGCTGGGTCAAAAGGTATATCCATTTAAAATTTTTTTTGAGAAACCTCCAGACTGTTTTCCACAGTGGCTGTACCAACTTGCCATCCCACCAACAGTGTATGAGAGTTCCCTTTTCTCCACATCCTTGCCAGCACTTGTTCTTTGATTTATTGATGATAGCCATTCTGACAGGTGTGAGGTGATATCTCATAGTGGTTTAAATTTGCATTTCTCTGATGATTAGTGACCTTGAGTCTCTTCATATGTCTTGGCTATCTGTATTTCCTCTTTGGAGACATATCTGTTCAAGTCTTCTGCCCATTTTTAATAGGATTTTTTTATTTTTTTGTTGTTGAGTTATATGAGTTCTTTATATATTTTGGATATTAACCTCTTATCAGATGTATCACAAGTGAATATCTTCTCCCATTCAGTCAGTTGTCTTTTTGTTTTGATGATGGCTTCCTTTGCTGTGCAAAAACTTTTTAGTTTGATGTAATCCCATTTGTTTATTTTTTCTTTTGTTTCCCTTGCCCGAGGTGATATGTATTATGGCTGTTTTAACCCACTTAATTTTGGAGTGGTTTGTTACATATAGTGCTTGGCAAATAGTAAACTCTCTTTCACATGCAGTCGTTCCTCTTTTTCATCACCATTACTCAGACTCCAAGGAAACCATTCCACTACTTAACATGGCTAACAGGCACCCATAACCAAATGTCCCAAGTAATCTGAGATATAGGCCACACCACAGATCCAGCTCCTAGAAGAAACAAGAAGTTTCCCTGCATTTCCCAGTCCCACTTGCTGTTTGGTTGGGGTTATGGACTAATTTTGGCCAGTGGATTTGAGGAAAATTTACCTGTATTATATCCAAACTGAAGAAGTTAAGAGCCAATGTGCCTCTTCTCCTGCCACGGAACACAATAAAGCCACATATTGAGATGATGGCATCAAAAGATGGAGGGGCCTGAGTCCCCAGATAGATTTGAGCCCCCACTCACCTATGTCAAACCAACACCTTTTTGGCTTTGTACCTAGATTCTTCTGTTTTACTGTACCATATAAACTATTTATTAAGCTTTAATCTAGATTTCCTTGAGAAGCTGCTGTGGGTTTTGTTATTATTGTTGCTTGTTCTATTTTTACTTTTTAATAAAATATAAAGCATATAACAAAAAATTCACTTATAATAAATATACAGGCAATTATGTTTTCACAAAATGAGCACACTCGTGTAACCAGCATGCAGATTAAGAAAGCATATTACCAGCATCCAAGAACCACTCTCCACCTTGCGCTCTCTTCCAATAATTTCCTGAGTAACAACTACTCTATGACCTCTAACATCAGAGATTAGTTTTGCCTGTTTTGGAACTTCATAAAAAGAGAATCATACAACATGTACTCTTTCCTGTCTGGCTTCTTTCAATCAACATTGTTTGTGAAATTCATCGATATTGTTGGATGTGATTAAACTTATAATTTCCACTGCTGTGTAAAAAGTATGCCATTTTATAAA
Source organism: Pteropus vampyrus (assembly GCF_000151845.1). Classification (NCBI taxonomy): domain Eukaryota; kingdom Metazoa; phylum Chordata; class Mammalia; order Chiroptera; family Pteropodidae; genus Pteropus; species Pteropus vampyrus. The sequence continues at coordinate 4,952,801 of NW_011888916.1, forward strand.
AATATTATAACTTATTCATTTTACTACTGTTGAACATTTAAGTAATTTCCAGCTTTAGGCAATTACATATAGTGGTACTGTGACTATTCTTGTAGGTCTTTTTGTGAATCTATGTATGTATTTTTATTGGCATATAACCAGGAGTAGAATTGCTGAATTGCAGGGTTTCTACTTGTTCAGGTTTAATAGGTAAAGCTAGTTTTCCTAAGTGGATCTATCAACTTCTGTTAAGAGTGTATATGAGTGTTATTGTTCTACAACTTCATGAAAGTTTAGTATTTCAGTCAGTTTTTATTTATTTGTTTGTTTGTTTATTCTGGTGAGTACATGAGGCTGCTGTCTTTTGATTACTTCTGCCTCAATCACCAAGACTCAAAGAAAATTTTCTCTAAACCTAGAGTTGGAAGCTAGAGGAAATTCAACTGAGAACTCAGGTACTTATGAAAGGAAAAAAATACACATGATAAATGTTTTTATGTTCTTTCCCTTGTATTTTATTATTCCTTAAAAGAATATTATTAGATAAGTATTTAAAAACTTAATTCTCACAAGTAGTAATGATTTTAAGAATAGATATGAGATACACTACAAGAATTCAGAATTTTAATACCTTATCTGTTCATGCCAACAACTCAAGAGCCAGGAGATATGAGTTTCAGAATGGCCACAAATAAAACAGTATGGAGGTTCCTCAAAAAACTAAGAATTAATTTATCATATGATCCAGCAATCCCTCTACTGAGTATTTACCCCAAAGAATTGAAAACCCATATCTGAAAACCCATATGTTCATAGCATCACTATTCACAGTGGCCAGGACATGGAAGCAACCGAAGTATCCTAAGATAGATGACTGGCTAAAGAAGCTGTGGTACATGTATACAATGGAATATTACTCAGCCATGAGAAGAGATGAAATACTGCCATTTGTGACAAACTGGATGTACCTCAAGATAATCATGCTAAGCGAAATAAGCCAGACAGAAAAAGTTGAAAATCACATGATATCACTTATATGTGGGATATAAACCTAAAAAGTCACAAATGAACAGGACAAACAGAGACTCAGGGACATTAACAATGGACTAGTAGTTACCAGAGTGTAGGGGGTGGGGGAGGAGGGAAGAGACAGACAGGGTAAAGGGGGTCAAATATAGGGGGATTAGGGGAGGGTGAAGTGGGTAAAGGGGATCAAATATATGCTAGCTGAAGGAAACTGGACTCTGGGTGCTAATCGCACAATAGTATATATAGATGTCAAATTATAATGTACATTTGAAAATTATATACTTATATTAACTAATGTTACTCCAATAAACTTATAAAATAAAATAAATAAATAAATAAAATGCGAATGACCACTACCTTAAAAAAAAAAAAAGAATGGCCACAAATAACAGTTACTTTTTAAGTAAGTCATTTTTCTTCTTGGCTTTGATTTAGTAATCTACCAAATAGAAATGATAATCATCTTGCAACTTCACATTACTTTTCATTTAATCAACAAATATTTTCTGTGTACCTATTATGTGAAAGTTCTGGGAATACAGTGGTGAGCAAAAACAGACATAGCCTCCCTTCTTATGGAATTTATAGTGTAAACAATAATTAAAGACATACAAATAAATATAAAGTGTAAAATTAAGTTGTAATCACCAGAATTGCAGAATCAGAACCTCATGCTAAGTGAAATAAGTCAGACAGAAAAAGTTAAGAGCCATATTATTTCACATATGTGGGATATAAAACTGAAAACAACAAACAAACAGGCAAACAAACAAAAACTCATAGACACAGACTACAGTTTAGTTGGTACCAAAGGGACAGGGGGAAGGGACAGAGGAAGATAAGGATAAAGGGGGTCAAATATATGGTGACAGAGGAAATTTAACTTTGGGCGGTGAACACACAATGCAATATACATATGATGTGTTACTGAATTGTACACTTGAAACATATAATTTTATTAACCAATGTCACCTCAATAAATTTAATTTTAAAATTGTTTAAAAAGAGATCTTACGGATCATCTAATATAATTCTCCAATCTCTTCTTCAAAGATACACAAACCATGAAAGGCTGTTTTTTGAAAGCTTAAAGTTTCAGGTAAATGAGAAGTGGCAATATTATTGTTATATATTTGCAGAAAGATAATCAGATGTGCTTATTTTCCAGCGTTTACAATCAGAAACTAAACATAGCTTGGGCTCAGCATCTATGACTTCTAATGTGGCTCATGGTAGAAAAATTACTAGCAATATCTCATTAACCAAAAAAAGCAGGCTCAGATTGTGACGTTGATAGGCTAAAGGCCGAGGTGGAGCCCAGACATTCAGAAAAGAAATACATTTTATTGGCCCACAGTAGGAGAGGCATCTTGGTCTCTTAGAAAATTACCTTATTTAAAACTAGCTTGGAACCCAGACCTAATGTGGCTTTTATTAGTTGAGTGACCTTAAGCAAGCTTCTTGTTCTTCCTGGTCTGATTTTCCCCATCTATAAAATAAAGAAATTGGCCAGATAATGTTTCATGGCTCTGATTTTCAGTGACTCTACCATAGCTAATAGAACAGATGGTGTCTCTTCATTAATAAACAAAAATAGCACCAGAGAAGCAGAAAGTCTAATAGATATGGGTTCAATTCCCTGCAACCTCCTAACTATGAAACCTTAAGCACAGGAAATTTAACTTTAAGTTATCCTCTTAGATCTAAGTTTCTTCATCTCTAAAGAGAGAATAATAATGACTATCTCATATGATTGTTGTGAATATTAAAAGAAATGAGGTACATAAAAAGCAGCAGGCATGAGAGACAAAGTTCCCTTCCCTTCTCCTTGGTCTGGGGATTACTGTACCAATCACAGGCAATTTTAACCTTCTGATGACACGATTCACTTAAGCCAGCAATTACCCTGTGTCCCAACCCAATGTTTCTACTAAGACTTGAGGATATCAGAGAGAAAGACATATCCCCTGCTCAGAGTATTTACAATCCAGTGGGGCATATGGATTAGATATACAAACAGAAGGCCAAATATGAAAAACATTAAGTGTGGTGTACCAAACTGTACTAGGGTTGAAATGGGAGGAAAATACACTTTATGATGAGGTGGTAGGGGGAGAGGGGATCAAAGAAGACTGCCTATAAAAGCTGTCCTGGAAAGAGGCCTTGAAGAATGGGTTAGGTTTTGACAGCCAGAGATTTAAAGGGAAACTTTCAAGGTGGAAGGGAAGCATAAGCAAAGGTAATTAGGTAGGAAAGTGTAAGACAGATTAATTTTAGCTGGAGGATAACTAAGTATTTTTTAAATAATATTGAGTACCTCTACATATCAGACCTTGTACTAAGCATTTACATGCATTACTTCATTTACCTGTGAGAAAAAATTTATTATCTTAAACTTTTAGATACTTAGAAAGATAAATTATCTTATCCAAAGTTTTCACAGCTATTTAATGACAGGGTTGAGCTATAAAAACAGACAAATGATGAGAAATGAGAAATTCAGCTAGAAATAAAGATTGGGATGACACAAGAGAGCCCTCTAAATGTGAAGGTGAAAAGTTTGCATTTTTAATTTAAAAGTAAATAGGGAGCCATTGCAGGTTTCTAAGCAGGAAAATTACATGCACGAAGATTCTGTTACCTAAGGAAATGTAGTAAAAAGCATAATGTTTAAGAACTTAGACTTCATAGCTAAACTCCCTTGTACTGAATCCCAGTTCTGTCACTTACTAAACATATGGCCTTGTAACAAGTTACCTGTCCCTTAGTTTGTCTCCTCATCGTAAATAGGGGTAATGATAGTATCTACAACAGAGTTGTGGGAAGAATTAAATACATTAATACATATAAAGTCCTAGAATACTTACTGGCAGATAGTAAGCACACAGTGAATGTTAGCTGCTTTGGTTGTGGTAGTTGTTATTGTTGCTGTTGCTTTACAAAAGAAACTTTTAGGACAGAATTCTTGTAACTCAATCTGACAATGCAGCCTTCTTCTATTCAGGAATGAGTGAAAGGTTCATTGTACATTGTCGACGAAGGCAAGCAAGGGTTGCTTGGTGAGTTAACAGCAACAACAAGAATCTACGAGGAATGTTTAATCTAGTTAAGAGGATAAGTAGCTCAAGTCATAGCAACATCCTCTAGTTTCTGTCCATAAGAAAATTAGTACTTGAGTGCCCTTACATGGGGTCCAACATGACAGAGTATGTATGCAATGCATACTGCAACCTCTGACATGTGGCAGAACTAGAAAATGAATCTATATCTTCAAAGTTCAACACCAGTGTTCTTTGCAGTAGAAAACTGAATTTCCTACATAATATTCCAGAATGGAGATTTCTCTTTTATTCAGACTCTTCCCATATTAATCTAAATTAACAATGTTTTGCTGTAGCTATGATTCTTTTTTATTAAATATATTGAGGTGGCATTGTTAATAAAATTATATAGGTTTCAAGTATACAATTTGATCATACATCTTCTGTATATTGCATTGTGTATTCACCACCGAAAGTCAAATCTCTTCCATCAATATATATTTGACCCCCTTTACTTTTATTTCTGAAATGCATGAATTGGGATGGTCCCTGAATCAAATGCCAGTGAATTCACTTGGAGGAGACTTTTCCTGGGGCTCAAAGAATCTGTGCTCATCTAGTTCAATGATCAAGTTTCCAACCTTTTACCATTTGACATTTAGCCTTCTCCTATGTACCAGCTTTGATTGAATCCAAAGGGAATTATATTACTTATTAATGTGAACCAGCTCTTCAAAAGCAATGATTAAAGCATAATGTAAAATAAAAGAAAACACACTCAGAAAAAAAGAATATCCTAAGTTTTTCACTACAAAAATAATAGGCTAACACCAACTAGAGATTCATGTTTGCATTAGACAGGCCAGAGTTAGTATCCTGATTTGATCACTGTATGACCATTAACAATTTGCTGCACCCTTGTAAACTTCAGTTTCTTTATCTACGAAATTGGGATAATAACACCTATATCAGAGGATTCAGGAAGAGAATTAAATAGCAAAATGTAGGTAAAGTTCTAGTATACAGCAGGACTTCATCAAATGGTAGCCATCATATTAACAGGAAAATATGAGGGTCTGCTTAAGATAATCACACTGGTTAAGTTACACTTTCTACCACTAAATGTAAGAGCTTTAAGAAATATCTCCATTTTGCTAGTACTTTACAATTCTTTTTATCTATTATTTAATTTTCACGACAATCCTGTAAGGACAGTATTATTATTCCCATTTTACAATTTAAAAAACTGAGGCTCATGGAAAGTCAAAGACTTTCAAAAGGCAACTATAATTGTCGGAAAAGAATAGGCAAATGCAAAAGAATAAATACTGCAAAATCTCAGTGTCCTAACATAGAATATTTATTTCTTACTCATGTAAAATCTAATGCAGGTCTCAGGACACCTGTCTTCCAATGGGTAACTCATACGCTATCAAGGAGAAGAAAGAGCTGAAATGTTATGCAGGGCTTTCCCCTAACTCAGACTGGATGTGACACATATCACTTCCCCTCCTAGTCCATTGGGCAGGAATAGTCTCACAGATGCACAAACTGCAAGAGTGTTGAGACGTATGGTCATCCAAAAACCCAGAAGGGAGAGTAGAATCAGATTATCGGACAGCACTAATAAAGTCCACCAAAGTCACAATGATAGGATATGGTGAAGTTAGAGTTTGAATTCAATGTTTCTATTCTCTATTTTCAATATTATATCTATTGTATCAAAGCATCTTCCACGTTTTAAGAAGTTTGTTATTTAAAAAAAAAAAGATAACAATAAAAGAAAAATAAAGACTCTCGGGCTTTTTGTGGTTTACTCTACACCTCTCCATACTGCAAGGCTAATGCACTGCTATTGAAATACATTGGCTATAGTTACGAAAAAAAAGAGTATGATACACCTTCAATAAAATAAGTGAGCAGAAATTAAGGTAAATTCAGAGCCTGCATATCTACTGATTGACTGTGAATATCTTCCACTGCTACAACTTCTCCTGTGTTTACAGAAAGACTTATCCGGGAAACATTCCCTTTGTTAAAGATATTTCAATTCAACAGTCTTCTTTTGATGAGTGATTTACATTTCTTCTTAGTTTATAGGTGTCATTAGAAATGTCTGTTTCAATTGCTTTTCAACTTTTCTTGCCGTCTTGTATCAACTAACTACTTTACTGATGCATTCATCATTCGACAAATATATCCTGAGCACTTACTGTATACCAAACACTCTGGTGGGCCTAAGCCTGGTTGCTAATATAAAGTTATTCAGGGTGTGCCTTATACAAGGACCCCCTGTTATGGGCTAAGACAGGCCCAATGGAAGGGGTATGTTTTTCTAACTCCCACAGAGATTCATTAGGAGCTAGCTGCAGCCCTAATGCTGGGATTCTGAAATGGATATGACAGCATCCTTATATCTAAGGATCTCATAATGTAATGGGAAAGATATATAAATAAACAGAATTATCTACAGAGTCATCAACGTTATTATAGAGAAAAGTCCAAGGTGCTGTAAGTCACAGAAGAGGAGCTTCTAACCTAGCCTGGAAGACTAAGGGAAGTTCTCCAAAGGAAATAACAACTAAACTGAGCTCTAAAATAAGTAGGTGTTAAAGGAATACTTTTAGGTAAAGAAAGGGTATGATGAATCCCAGAGAAAGGCAACAATCTTGAAAAAAGAACAGAGGAAAGAACTATCACTGCATGTGAGGGGATACTGAAAGCAGTATAGTAAGGTTAGGATCTAGGAGATAAAGTGAAAGAGGAAAAGAAAAAATCAGGGACAGATATTGAAGTCTCTGCAAAAAAGGAGCTTGTTTTATTACATAAGATCGGACATAGGGAGCCACTGAAGAAGATAAAGCAGGAAAGGACATATGATTAGATTTGCATTTATAAAAATCATTCTAACCAGGAGGTTGGGGGAATGCTGTGTCTAGAACTTTCATGTAACACCATTAGAAGTATTTTAAAGAACAATATGTTAAGTAATCCAAATTTTCAAAGCAGAGAAGAAAAAAATAGCTTTAGAAATGTACATGTGACTCTCACTTCGGTAGGCATAGATGCCAAGTAGACAGACATTCCTATCAGTCATGCAGATCTCTTTTCTGAATGACTTTATAAAGCTCAAGCTTGTTTCATATAATAAAAATGATAATCGAAACATAAATTTTAATATAATAGGCCATATTTCAACAGGTTTTATTTATATTACCCCTGCACAAGGCATTATTTATGATGGCGCACATACACCTAATCTTGATATTGTGAAGATGACCCAGGCATGCTGGGTGGAGATGGGAGCTGAGCCAGTGAAAGCATTTACACATCATCTCAAGTGTGTATTAAAAGCTCAGCTTCGCATGAAGGACAATTTGGACCATGAAGAAACTAAATGGAAGACAATGAGAGTAGTGAACTAACATGTCTGGTACTAAGGCCCAAATTCCATTCTCAAATAAAAACATACCCAAAGAAGGAAAAATAATGTAAATTCTAAAACTCTTTGGTGGTTAAGGTGAAAAATACTGAGTGTCAACAGGGTGGAAATGGATGTTATTCCTGGTAATAGCAGCATGGTCACATATATGATATTTAAAAGCTGAATTTTCAGTTGACACCAAAATGTCTTATTCTTTTCTTCCTCAGTTGGGTTTTTGCTGAAAGAATCTATAGTTCAGTAACAGGAGAATGAGGGTCTAGATCATAAAGGCAAAGAAAAATAAGAGTCATTCCTGCATTTATTGAATAAACATTTATAAAGTTCCTCCTACAAGCCAGGCACTATGCTATGAGCTTTCACAATTACTGTCTTATTGAATAGAAGAAAATCCTCCTACCCCTATTTTGCAGAAATAAAACTGAGGCAAGTAGAGTTTAAGACTTGGTAGAAAGCTGACATTTTCTCCTTAAGCACCAAGCACCAAGAATTCCACACACAAAAAAGGGAGACTCAATTTTATTAAAAGTATTCAATGTATTAACTTTTTAATGACTTTTGGAAGCATTTAAACTATAAATATATATGGACTAGTTTAAAAGGCAAATATACCATGGAAAACAGCTACTATCTTTCTTATCAACTTAATGGTGAATCAGGTATAATTATTTTAATACTTCTCTGTTATAAACTCTATCCCTTTTTCAGTGAGTTAGCTATTTTACTGTTTACCCAGGTCATATTATTTATTTATCCATTCATTCATTTCTTCTACAGATATTTGCTTGGTGTCTATTATATGCCAAGCTCAGTGCTATGGACTAGAGTACAATAGGACGTCCTTCTGCCCTCAAGAGATTCACAGTTTGCAAGGGAAGCCAGACAACTAAACAGAGAATTAGCACAGGAAGCACTAAGTGCTATGACATAAGGATGTTCAGGGGGTGCTGTGTAGCATACTGAAGTGACATGCATCAGTCTGGAAGTCAATATATCTGAAAAAACTTCATGCCTTTAACTATAAAAAATTTTTAACTATAAGAAATTCTAACATCCAACACACTTTCAAACAGGCTTTTATCATCCAGTCAATCTTTCTCTGGGTAGCTTTTTATGACCTATGATTCCATGATCCCAAGCCTTCCTTCATTCACTCAACTAATATTTAATAAACAACTACTGTATGCCACACTCTGTACTAGGCACTGAGGTCACAAAGCTGAATAAAACAAAGATGTTCTCTGCTCTCATGAGCTTGCAGTCTAATGAAAAAAGAAAAAAAAAACCACTGTAGTCTTTAAAAAATTGCTAAGTCGTGTTACTCAATATTAGTAAACAACCTGACTTTTGTACCTTGCTGTGTGTGTGACTTTGATCAAGTCATTTCACCTAACTCTTCCTTGGTTTCTCATCTGTGAAATAAAAATAATATTTTCCTAATTCATTTCACAGCATTGTTTTTAAGATCAAGTGACATAATGAATGTAAAAGTACCTTGAAAACTATAAAGGGATGTGAAAATATAATGAATTTGTTATCCTCATGATTAAGTAGAGTCCGGATTTAATTAAAAGTATGAATCACAATATAGTTAAAAATAAATGCAATTGCATTACTTTCTAATACTTGTAGTGACTAAAAGTAGGCCAATATACTACCATTTATTAAAATCATTTGGAAGCTCACTTAAAGGCATAGATATAACAGTGTTCATACTGAATTGTCCAAGGAGATGCTTATGAACTACTCAAAAATAGCTCTCTGAAAGGCTATAAATAACCATCTTGCAAAGAGGTGTATACCATTATTTGCTTTATAAAGATTTTTGCAGAGAATATGCAAACATTGACCCAAATTATTTCTATTTTCATACCAATTGAAACTACATTAATATGTTTTTGATTTTGATTTTGGGGGATGGCAGTGATACTCTATAGCAGAAATAAACAGAATTTCTTATCGGAATATCAAACCTGAATCCTAGCTCTACCACTTAATGCCTATGGTGAGTCCCTTAAATGATACTCAGCTTACTAGTCTCTAAATATGGAAATAAGTATAGTCACATAACAAATTCATTGTACAAATTAAGTGAGAAGGCACATCTATATGTGTTTAGCCAGTAGAACAATTTAAAGACATTAACTGATATTCACATCATCATTTTTAGTATATATATTTAACTCTACTTCCTTAAATGATGCTCAAAGGATGAGCTACTTTTCCTTCATACCTGAGTTCATCTTATTTTACAGGTAAAAAAATTGGAGGCTAAGAAACATAAGACCAAGATATATCACAATACTAGGAATTAAAAAATGTGAATTCTATTACTGTTTTTACCACTAATGGTTCTGAAGCCCTATACAATCACTTATCTTTTTCATAACTCAAAATCCACCTTTGAAAACTGAAGTATACACTCTACTAGAACACTTTACAGGCATCGAAGACACAGTGTGGAAAGCAGCAACTCTGGTTTCCTCAGAATGTTTTGCCAGGTCTGAGTCAGATTAAACATCCCAAAAGGAATTCACGAATCCAAATGAGACTATTCAAACCAATCCAGATGAGTCTATAAAACTGAGCTTGTCAAAGACTAAAGGACTAAAAATGGGAAGAAAGGAGTGAGGCCTAAAGAGTTGATTAGTAGACAGTTTTAGAAGTTAGACTGTTTTTGTTTTTTTTTACTTTTTAATCTAGTCCCTTAGCTGTTAGTGTAGGACAGTCAATAGAGGAGGGTGAAGGTAGGGTCATCAATGGTATTTAAAAATATATCTGGAATGTAGACATATAAGGTCTTGCTTAGCCTCTAAGAACTTGAACAAAGCATAATCTACTATTTCATTGACAATGCTTGGTCACCGTTTTATAAAACTGGCCTGATATAGCTATTGATGTCTCAGTCTTTATTCTAGTAATTTCCAGAAGGCCCTGACAACCTGATCACTGATCCTGCCTGGTAATACCCAACTCCCTCCTCAAATTAGAACTGTTTTATCTATAAGGCACTACACTCACAGTGCCTAAAACCTAGGGGCTTTAACGAGCCTATGAAAATGTTTTGAGACCTGAAAAAAATATTGGCTCAAAAATAAAACAAAATAAACTTACAAAACAAACCAAAAAAAGCATGAATTAAATAGCTACAAAAATGTCAACTAGTCAATTGAAATTCAACTCAACTTTTTAGAGATAGATGTTACTTTGATATGAGAGGTCAGTACATTTTAATGTTTGATAAGGTGAATGGTAGAACTCAAAAAGTAAGAAAGCCTAAGGCTTTCAAAAGTCTTAATAAGGTCCTACCTTTGGCATCCATCTTGGCTTTACCCCTGGATTTTGGATATACTGCTTTGGATATATTGATCACTCCCTTATTAAGTCTGTATTCAATCATGACTTAGACTTTGGGTTTCAAAATCCTCATGCCAACTCCTACTACTGATCTGGCTCCCTGACTTGATGCCACCTCTAGAGACCCAAATAAATTCTGATTTCTAAACACAGATAGCAGCATTCCTCTTCCATTCTGTCAAATCCTGTTTATAATTAAAAAGAATGCTACCTCTTAGCTTTAAATGTAGAAGTTCAGTACTCAATGAAGAGCATTCACTTTATACAGTATATTTATAATCTCCATAAATGAAAATTTGTTACACTCTCTGAGAACTGCCAATAACTGCCACAATCTGATCACACTTCTATTATTGCTTTATTATATTGAATTAGATTTTCTGTCTATTACAATTATCTGTTTATCTCAGTGTCATCATTCACCAGATACAAGTTTTTTAAGCTCTCTAAGTCTTAGTTTTCTCATCAGTGAGCTGTGAATGATAATAATACAGGCATATTTCAGAGATATTGTGGGTTCAGTTCCAGACCTCTGCAATAAAATAAATACCAAATAGAGCAAGACACATGATTTTTTCTCAGTGCATATAAAAGTTATGTTTACACTATACTGTAGACTATTAAGTGTACAATAGCATTATGGCTGAAACAACAATGTATATACCTTAATTAAAATATACCTTTTTGCTAAAAAATGCTAAGCTATGAGCCTTTAGTCAGTCATAATCTTTTTGCTGGTAGAAGGTCTTGCCTCAATATTAATGGCTACTAACTAATCGGGGCAGTGGTTGCTGAAGATTGGGGTGGCCATGGCCTTTTCTTAAAATAAGACAACAATGAAGTCTGTGACATCAATTGACTCTTTCATGACAATTTCTCTGTTGCGTGTAATGCTATTTGATACCCTCCAGGTTCTAAAACTTTTTCTATATCAGTAATAAGGCCATTTCTTCTTCTTATCATTCATGTGTTCACTGGAGTAGCATTTTTCATTTCCTTTAAGATCTTTTCCTTTGCATTCACAACTTGGTCAACTGTTTAGCACAAGAGACCTAGCTTTGGGCCTGTCTTAGCTTTCAATATGCCATCCTCACTAAGCTTAATCATTTCTAGCTTTTGATTTAAAGTAAGAGACATGTGACTCTTCCTTTCAGCTGGACATTTAAAGGCCATTATGAGGTTATTAATTGGCCTAATTACAACATTGTTGTATCTCAGGGAATGGGAAGGCCTGAGGAGAGGGAGAGAGATGGGGGAATGGCTGGATGGTGGAGCAGTCAGGACACAATATTTCTTGATTAAGTAGCTGTCTTACATTGGTATGGTTCATGGCGCCCCAAAAACAATCACAATACAGCATCAAAGATCACAGATCACAGATCACGATAACAATATAATAAAAATGAAAAGTTTGAAATATTGCAAGAATTACCAAAATGTGAAACAGAGACATAAAGTAAGCAAATGATGTTGGAAAAAAAATGATGTGAACAGACTTGCTTGATGCAGGGTTGCCAAAAACCTTTGATTTGTAAAAACACAGTATCGCTAAGAACAATAAAGTGAAGCACAATAAAATGAGATATGCCTGTGTTATCAATTTCATAGGTTATCATGGGGAGTAAATGGAATAATACATGGAAAATTTCTGGCACATAGAACAATGTCTGGCACATAGAAACTCCTAAATAAATGTTCTTGTCATTGTTGTAAATTGTTATGTTTTTATCAAACTTTAAAATGAATAAGGTTCACCTAGAGAGGTTATTAAAATAGTTTTCTGAATCTCTAGAAATTCTGAATCAGTAGGTGGGAGTGGGACTCAAGAATCTGCATTCTTAACAAGCTGACAGGTGATGCCAATGCTGCTCTGAGAACCACATTATGAGGACTTAGTTTTGAGGACATTATGAGGACTGCAATGCACAGAGAGCAGGGACTGTTTATCTTCCTTTCCGTAACTACATTCCCTAACACTGACCAGTTCTCAGAACAGGGTCTAGCTGGCACACAATAGATGTTCAATTAGTATTTGCTGGAAAAAAAAAATAGGTAAGGAGTTATCTGTGCCCACAGATAGTTCTTAAAAGATGTATATAGAAAGACAAATAACTATACATGCCACATATAACCAGGTTGGTTACTGAGAGAGGCCCCATTAAAATAGAGGACCTGAACAACACTGAGGACTTGGCTTGGCATCATATGGAGAATTCTTTCTCTCCATCTAGTAGTATCAGATATGAGTCAGCTATTCTCTTATGTTCTGACCACTGAGAACCTATGTGAACAAGTAACTGTAGCTACCATATCACCTGAAGTGACTGACTAATACATTGTTCCTATTTCCTAAAAGATTCTTAGCCACTGCAACCCTCTACCTCAACTAATTAACTTCTAGCCTATTTCAAACTTTAGCTTAATGGTCACTTTCTCAGAGAAACCTCTCTGTGTCACTAGACCATGTTATAACCTGTCATATCTCTCACAGTACCTATGCTTTATTTCTTGTATCTGGTTTTTTATACCTATTTATCTGTGTAAATATTTGATTAATGTCCACTTCTCCTACCAGACTATAAGCCCAAATAACTAGTGGTGGGTTTGTTCAACTTCACATTCCTAGCCCAGCCTAGCACCTGCTATATAATAGAGTCTTAATAAATATCTCTTGAATGAATAAATAAATCTTTTTCATGGTCCCTAACTCATTTCAAGTCTGTAGGAAGCCCACTCAATTACAAAAAGACCCTTTCACTCAATCGCTGATAGTTTCTTCCCCTACAACTAGACCAAGATTTAGGCATTTTTCTAGCCACTGGCTGTCATCTCTCCCTGTATCAATCCCGAAGGACCTTTCTAATACAATGTAGAAGCACAGCACTGGCATTGACCAGATGCCAGTAACTATAAGTTCCTGGACAATACTCAGCATTCAAGTACTTCTACCATTAGTGCCAGGCCAGTACATTCCTTTAAATTGTGGTGCCCACCTCAGAAACATGGGTAATGGGCACCAAATGCAGGAGACGTTTCTATGCATGTCTGCCATTCACAGTCTCAGATATGAACAACTCATCCTCATCTGTTCTCCACTCCTCATTTCTGCCTTGTCTCTAAAGCTAAAAATATTGACTTTGCTACTTATTCAGCTTGAGAGCCTCACCTCACACTTGGGACATTATAAATGACACTAGCTTCGTAGCTATGATCTGCCTTTTCTTGACAATGATTCAGGCTATGTCTCTAGTTATGGTAGCTCAAACTCCCTGGGAACTGTTCCCTCTCTTTTTATTATGTCCACTAAGATTTTAATTCAGCACTTTTCACAAGAATCATACTCCTACTTCAGCTTTCTGAGTAAGATACAAACACCTAAATTCAATCGCTTGATAACTGGAATCAGATTTCACTCTCCAGACTTTATGATCTGAACAGGTAGCAACTCTCATGGGGGTAGGAGATCTAATTAAGTCACTAGTCTGTATCCACTAGCCTTCATCCCACTATCCTCATTTGCACATCTCTTTTACTATAGAGCTAAAGCAGCTAAATGCTCAGTAACAACATAGAATAAGTAATGATACGAGAACTCAGAGGAGGTCTTGAATCCCAGAGGGCTGCATTAGTCATGGGAAGATACAAATTAGGGTAGATGGGACCTTCAGTATATTCACAAGCTTGTCCTTTCAACAAACATTTAGTGAGCATCTTGTACGTTCTAAACACTCTATTAGGCATTGATTATAAAGAGATGAATGATAGTCCCCCTCTTCTAAAGCAGATTGCAGTTGGAAAACAAAAGAAAAAAAATAAGCAAATGAGACTACATAAAACTAAAAAGGTTTGCATAGCAAAGGAAACCATCAACAAAATGAAATGACAACCTACTGGATGAGGAAAGATATTCACCAATGATATATCCAATAAGAGGTTAATTTCCAAAATATAAGGTACCCATGCAATTTAACAACAACAAAAATCCAATTTTGAAAAATGGACAGAGAACCTGAATATATATTTCTCCAAAGAGGACATACAGATGGCCAACAGACATATGAAAAGGTGTTCAATGTCACTAATCCTCAGGGAAATGCAAATTAAAACCACAATGAGCTATCACCTCACACCTGTCAGAATGGCTATCAACAGTAAATCGACAAACACATGTTGGCGAGGATGCGAAGAAATGGCAACTCTCATGTACTGTTGGCAGGATTACAAACTGGTGCAGCCACTATGGAAAACAGTCTGGAGATTCCTCAAAAAATTAAAAATAGAACTACTATATGATCCAACAATTCCAATTCTATTTAGCCAAAGAAATCCAAAACGCTAATTTGAAAAGATATATGCAGCCCTATATTCATTGCAGTATTATTTACAATAGCCAAGATATGGAAACAACCTAAATGTCAATTAATAGATGACTGAATAAAGAAGATGTGGTACTTATATACAATGGAATATTACTCAGCCATAAAAAAGAATGAAATCTTGCTATTTGCAACTATATGGTTAGACCTACAGGGTATTATGCTAAGTGAAATAAAACGGACAAAGAAAGACAAAGACCATATGATTTCACTTATGTATGGAATCTATAAAACAAAATAAATAAATGAACAAAATAAAAACAGACTCATAAATACAGAGAACAAACTAATGGTTGCCAGATGGAAGGAGGTTTGGGGGGACTGGTGAAAAAGGTGAAGGAATTAAGAGGTACAAATTGGCAGTTATAAACTAGTCACAGGGATATAAAGTACAACATAGAGAACATAGTCAATAATATTGTAATCTATGTATAGTGCCAGGTGGGTACTAATCGGGGTGATCACTTTGTAAGTTATATAAATGTCTAATCATTGTATTGTACACCTAAAACTAAGATAATATTGTATGTCAACTGTATGAACTATTAAGAACATTCTACTAAAATAAGAAAGAGAAAAGAAGAAAGAAAGGGAAAAGAAAGAAAGAAAAAAGAGAGAGAGAGAGACAGAAAGAAAGAAAGAAAGAAAGAAAGAAAGAAAGAAAGGAAGGAAGAAAGAAAGAAAGAAGGAAAAAGTGAGAGAGAAGGAGGGAGGGAGGGAGGAAGGAAGGAAGGAAGGAAGAAAGGAAGGAAGGAGATTATAGTCTAGTAGGTAAGACAAGATACATGAATGAGTTAATAAAATAAATTAAGATATTATGAGATAAGAGCAACAATAAAAGAAAATTCAAAATGTTGAGATTATACAAAAGAGGAAATCACTGTCTAGAGACTCACAGGAGGTAACAGCAGGACTTAGAAGAAAAATGGACTTGGAAAAATAGATTATTCCAGGCATGGAGAAATGCTACAAACAAAGACTTAGGGGTGGCAAAGTACTTGCTATCATGTATACAGGGGAAACAATAAAGAGACTAATTTGGCTGTTTGGCATTCAGAGGGTGAAGCTAAAGCCATCAGATGGCCCTCCGGAAATCACTTGAAAGTCTAGTTTACTGGCCATTTTTCAGTTGTGTTATGAGGATGGATCCAGCATCCTCTCTCCTGACAGATGCTTAACGTTCTCCACTATTGCCCTCTCCTTCATCATACCATAGCAATTAGGAGTGAGTGCAAGCAGTACACTTCTTTGCCTAACCTGTGTGACCAAGGGCAGAGGACAAAAACAAGCAGTTTGATGGAGTAGAAAGAAAATTCGTTGCAGGTTCACATCGACTCACCTGCTCACCATGAGTGACGATAAATTCTGATACAGTCTGCACTCTCCTTCCTGGCCAGTCACAGTTCAGTCAGCTGGTGTCAGGGCAAGCCTGATAAATTAGCAAAAATTGTCCATGCTGGCTTAATTCCACTGTGACAAATACACTTTGGCCTAAGACACTCTGCACTCTTTACGCAAAAGACCAATCTTCAAATTCGATTTACTACAGGTTAGACATAACGCAACCGAAAAAAGAAACTAGAAATCACTCATTCTAATCTCTCCCATTTTACAGATAAGGAAACCAAGGTCCAAAACCAAAAGGGACTTGGTTTAATTCACATTGCAATACAAGGACAGAGTACGCTTCTTCAGCCCCTTTGCAAGTGTTCTATCGATTTTATCAAATTGCTAGTGTTTGTCCTCTGCCCAGCAAAGGAACACCTGTCCCTTGGAAATGCTCTACACAGAGAAGCAAGTAGGTTATACCTCAGAGTCAGGATGGGCATGCAGAAATGCACAGCAATATATGAGGAGTCACAGCACAGGACTCTTGCTGACAGAAGGAAATTTAATTTCGGGTGATGAACAAACAATGCAATATGCATATGATGCATTATTGAATTGTACACTTGAAACCTATACAATTTTATTAGCCAATGTCACCTCAATAAATTTAATAAAATAAAATAAACCCTGATCATCCGAAATCCATCCCATAAGCTTAATCTTTGGAGTATTTAGGCATTTTCTCATCATTTGGAGTGCCCCATTAACGCTTTAGATGCTGAATTCATCTATATGTTCACAACAACCACTGATGACTATCATCCATAAACTGGACAGTATGGTAAAAGTGTAAACCTATCAGGGAGACATTAAGGTTATCAAGAGATCTTAGTGAGGCAGGATATGACACAATGGAACAAGCACAGGATTGAGAATCAAAAGACTCTGGATCCAGTCACACCTCCACTATCTACTACATGTGTGGCCTCGCACAAGTCCCTGAAGTCTGTTGTGCCTCAGCTCAATTTTTCCATCACATACCTCAGAGCTGTAATGATTAAATAAGATTAAATAAAGTGCTCAGTTGCATTGAACCTTAAAAATATTGGTCTATTAAAGTCTTCTTTCACTTGACTTCAAAAAACTGGTATTTGGTTTCTTTTAGACCTAGCCAAATTTCCCTAAATTTAAGACTATGATAACTGAAAAGTGAAGGAAAAGGAAAAGGCTTTGTTCAGAGAAGATCTGAATAGGCTAATTTCGATCTTTCCATTTGACTGATGTCAAGTCAAATGAATATACTGTAAAGTCAGGTATCTTCGTCTCATAATGAATGAATCAATTCATACAGTTTCAAGAAATCATACACTGTTAGGTATTAAACACAAAAATTAATAAAGCATGGTCTCTGAATTTGGCTTAAACTCACATATAAGTTCTAAGTGGGTTCTTATCTGTGTTTCCCATGGCTATACCCCCAATGGCTAGCTACATGTCAAAGAGCAAGAGGTTCAGTCAAGCTAGACAGGCTTGGGATGATGATAAATATTATCATTGCCATCATCATGAAGACAGTACTAACTAATTCCTGAGTGCTTACTTTGTGGCAGGCAATTGGTATGCCCTGTGTCATTTAACCATCAAAGTAATACCACAAGGTATAAGTGGACTGTGCATTTTGTACAACTCTATCTTGCCTCTTTACCATACTCCCCCACCCAACATTCAAGTTTTGGTATTCTAAGCACAAACATTCATCACCCCACTACTATTAATAATAATATAGTGAATACTTGTTATATGCCAGGTTCTACTCTACGCACATTAATTACATTGACTCATTTCATTCTCACACCAATCTATCAGGTAAGTATTGTTAGTATCCTCATTTTATAGAAAGGATGAGTAACTTTCCCAAGGTTATACAACCAGAGCTTGGATTTGAACACAAGCGGTTTGGAAGCAAAGTCTGTACTCTTGATTTTTCTGCAAGTTCTAGAGGGTGAGAGGAAGTAGGAAAGGAATCACTTTAATCTAAAGCCACCTGGAGTCCTGGACATAAGATTCTAGTTGCAGATGTAGCTAACATTCTTTAGGTAGTCAGGGCAGGCTTTCAGACAATGACATTTCCTGTGATAGTGACAAGGAACAACGAGAGTGAGCACCTTTCAGGCAAAGGAACTGGGTAGTGCGAAAACCTTAAGACAGTAATGAACTTGGTAAGTTTGATGAGCTGAAAGAAAGGCAGCATGCCTGGAATAGGGTAGGTAGAGAATAGTACCTGATTCATGGTAGCTATTACTCTCAAAACACTGATTATATTGTAGGATATCGACTAGGACTGGATGATTAGCAATTTACCAAATGGATCCCCTAGAGATTTATTGTGAATAAAATATTTCTTGAATGTCAGCTAACTGCAGGGCATTGTATGATGTGCTAGAAGTAGGAATTGAGTCTGATGCTCCAAAAGAACTGATGAAAGAATGTCTCTCCTTAGTCACAGCTTCCTACCCAAGCCAAGTTTTTGCTCTCCTAAGAGATATCAGGAGAAGCTCTTGCCCTGCCTGGCAGGAATGGATAATCTGGCTGAGCCCTGTGTCTCCTTATCAGAATCCCAAACTCAATGGTTTATGGGCAAGAGACCTAAATAGTATCCCAAAATAAATGGCTTAAATTCAAATCATAAAGTTCAAGGTAAAGAGAGTGATCCAAAATGTTCGTTCCATTGATTTATTCCACTTTTTGTGGGAATAAAAGAATTTTCAGGCTTTCGTTTCTGTTGTTTTTACTTATTAAATGATTTCTTGCTAAGTAAGGTAATTATTAGAATGATCTTCCTTTAAAAAGTGGTTTCTTTGGGTTTTTTTTGAAGAACTGAAAGTTTAACTTGCCTATTGAAAATGGCTTTGTGCTGTCTTCAAGATAAAGTCCAAATTCACAGTTGGGACAAAACTCTTCATGACTTAGGCCAGACCTACCCTGCAATCTCAGCTCTCACCTACCAGCCACATCGTCATGATAAAACGGCTGTTTGATATGTGCCAGATGTTTTTCTAAATGTTTTACATGTTCTACCTCATTTATTCCTAAATAACCCTACAAGGTAGGCCTTTTTATTAGCATCTTCATTTTATAAATGAGAAGACTGAAGCACCAAACATAAAGTAACTTGCTACAAGTAGTGAGTAGTTGAACTGATTACAATTTCTTACGGCTTGACTCCAGAGTTTATGTTCTTAACCAATGGGCCCCTCATGAAATTACTATCTCTAGGAGGTGCCATCCTCTTTCCCACTGCTGTGTTTTATGTCAGGAAAGGATATAAAAGGAAGTTTGTCAAATTCCTTCTCAAACAGCTCAAACACCACTGCCTTTCTGAAACATGCCCTAATCTCTCCCAACAGTATTAGTCACTCCAACTTTGGTAATTTCATGTTATTTTCTATATACTCTATTATAGCACTTGACACTTTACATTATAAGTATTTGTTTATAGAAGTCTCTCCTACAAGACTATAAGCTCCTAAAAAGCTGAGACTGTTGTCTCTTTTTTAATCTCCAGAGAACCTATAGAAGGCCTTACATAGAGCACTGACCAACACACACACCTATCTTTACTTTGATGCCTGGGAAAGATAACTGCATCCTCACTAACCCTATCTCCAAAGGAAAGAGGTTCTCTGACTTAGATCAAAACAGGACCTCAGAGTGAGGGCTTGTGATAGAAAGAATGAGTAGCTTGGAGTGAAAGATCTGAACAGGCCAGAGAATTTTTTCATCTTGTAATGCAACCTCTTCTCTCTCTTTCATGCAGTGGAAATAATAAACAGGCCTTCAGTAGCTTCCAGTTTAGGCATCAAAAAAGAGGGCCCACGGGAAGGGAGCAGAGCCAAGCTCGCCTCTACTTTACCTAGATCTTAATGTAAAGGGTGAAAAGGAGGCTTCCCTGCTCCCAGGAAGGAAGTCAGACAGCAACTAGGAGTGCAAGCTTCAGTAGGAAGAAAGAGCATGTCACTGGCCTACAGTGTCTCCTGGGGAGGGACCCCATAGAAATCTAGTGTGGCAGAGTGCTTGGCTACATGAAGAATATTAACCTCCTGGTCTTCAGGATTAGCAACTGCTCAGTAAATATCTATTAGGTGAACAAATGGACTCTTGCTGTAAAGCAAGGCCTTGCTTTCACAGTAAAGGGAGATAACTTTCATCAAATAATACTATCTTACTGAAAACTCTATGTTAAACCATTAAACAAGATAGAAAGAGAACAAACCACAAAATCTTGTGAGTCTGGCCCATTTTACTGCTGTTGTCCTTGATCTTACATTTGCACTTTGTATACCTTGGGATGTGTACTTCAGAGATATTTCACATGAATAAAAACAGAAACTTCTAAACGGTGACCAGAACAATGTATTAAAAGTTGTATAATATAAATCACCTTGTTTAAGAAGAGAAAGAAAAAAAGGAGCATCTAGTCATCTATGTTTACTGACTGTTGGGAATCTTCTCTCTTAGGACAGTCAAACACAAAAATAGATATGCGAGTACCAAAGATGCCAGTTTCTAGTGGCTTTTTATTCACTACCAAGCATCAAATTTAAATCATTTAAAAAATGCCTCATCTCTAGTGACAAATCAATGCCAAAAAAAAATAGTCAAATGAGTGTTCAGTAGAGGATGACAGAGTTTGGAACATACAGTGTTACAAAATTCTTTCCATTAACAACAGTTACAACTGGGCAGCAGTTATTTTGACCAGAAGAGAAATGTTTATTTCCAAGTCTGACACTGTACATGATTAGAAAGAGCATTTACTGTGCAAGCCTGTAGTGAGTTCTTAAAGGTAAAAGCACTAGTGGAAGTACATTTTCTAAAACCAAGTCAGGCAGGCAGCAGCCAGATATAATGATAAAATGAATGTACTGTACTTTAATTTGGCATGATCTGAGAAGGCAGCAAACATTAGATTTATGATATTATACTTGGAAATTATTTATCCTTTCATTTAAGTTGAGCAACAGCTATGTGCCAGCCCCTGTGCTAAAAATCAAAAATACACAAATAAAACCTGTCCCTGACTATCAGAAGCTTGCACATTAGACATTCTCTATGTAATGAACTTAAATTTAGTGCTTTCAGTCCTCAAAAAGAAAAAGAATCCAAGTGCTAAGGGAGAACTCTGTTCTCTTTCTCCATGGCCATTCCTGAGGGGCCCTGGCCCTAACTAGTGGCATATATTAAAGACCTATACCCTATAACTTAGTACTACCCAGTCGTCAAGCCCATGAGCACCAAGCGTATACATGAAGAGCCCTACCCATACCAAAAAGTGAGTTATGGAATTAGGCTTACAGTTCTGAGCTCAGTGTTCAGTGCTCAGTACCTGGAAGCAGGAACCACTTATTCATTCATTAATCAACAAACATTAAATGTGTTTTCATTAGATGCTGGGTCCTGCACCTCCATTTACCTGCAGCCTTCTTTCTACTGCCCTCACAGGCACCCAATTCATTCCATTCAAGTTATGCCAAGCTCTTAGTTTTCACTTCAGATACCAATTAGAATTCCTATGAGATTGAAGCCCTGTTTTAAATCTTATCCCATTTTATTGAACTGGTTAGGATCCTTCTTATCTATAACTCTAGCCAGAATGATGAGACTGCTAATCAAAAACTATGCAAATAGCTTTGCTTTAACCTAGAAATACTTTAGGACTCAGCAGATAGAAAAAACTTGGGATGCATCTCTAGATCTTGGTTATCAACAATTAGGCTCCTGGCCACCTGTTGCAAAGGAGTAGACCTGTGGCAGCAAGTCTGCACTGTGTAATCCTGGCCTCCAGGTCACAGGTGACTGGCTGAATTAGACTAAACATGTTTTCTTCACTAGGAAATAGAAATTAAGAGAGACAACTGGTCTGGGTGTGTAGCTCCTTACAAAGTGATTAATTTTAGAAATGCTAAGGAAGTATAATGCTTGGGGCTTTATGACCAATATGATGTAGAAGGTAGATTATAAAAAAGAAAACTGTGAGATTTGGTGAACTCACCACATTCTGTCATGGGGAAGAGGAAGTAGAGAGAGCCTCTCTGGAAGGTAAAACAGAGAAGAATGACACCAGAAATAAGGAACAAAGAGAGTATCTAATAAGTTTCAAGATCCTTCATGAGGTATATCTACACTTTTGTATCTTTTAATAAACTATGTTTTTACCTTAAACTAGCTCTCAAGCTAGTTTGGTTTCCGGCATTTATAAGTAAAGAATTCTAATTAATATAGCACCTATAATTTAGCTGCACAAACTTGTAGTGTTTCTAGCTGTTCTAAACTCCCTCTTCTCTCCTTATGATGAGTCTCTGAAAATTAGCATATCTAAACCTGGATCATTCATTCACTTACTCTTTTGGAAACATTTACTATGCACCAGGTATTTTGCTAGATAATAGAGATAAATGCCTAAAATACAATCCCTGCCCTCATATTGCTCATTGACCTGTAGACAGGCAAGTAAGCAGTTATAGAATGGTTGGGGTTAAAAGAGTACTCAAACATACAGCTGTGGGAGCACTAAAGGTTTAGGTGGCATCCAAAGATTTACCTAGTCAGGAAAAGATTCCAGAGTAATTGACATTTATAAGATGAGTAAAAAAATGCTAGACAAATTTAAGAAGTAGGGGGGAAGAATGTTATAACAAGGAGGGGAAATAGAAAATACAAAACAAGGAAGTTAGAAAACTTATAGTTGGTAGATAGAGAACAATGAGTAGTTCTTTGTGGTTGGAGCTTTATATGTATGTAACTAAAAGGAAGGGAATAAGTAGTAGGAGAAGAAGTTAGAGAGGTAGATAACATCTAGGTTATAAAGAGCCCTCTATAGGAAGCTCCAGATTTTGAACTTTATTTTGAATGCTAGAGTCATTGATGAATTACGGACTTAAAAGTTATAAAATCAGATTGCTATTTTAGAAAGATTATTGTGTTAACAATTTGGAGGATGGATTGCAAAACTGGAGTGGGAGGCAGTAATGAGGAGAGAAAACCATAAACACAGGAAGCCTAGGAAGAAACCTAAGTGAGTTGAAAAGAGGTGAAAATCTAAAATAAGACTGTAGTGATGGGATTGGAAAGTAGGGAATGACTTTAAGGAGATAATGAAGAATATAATCTGTGGGACTTGATGTAACTATGGATATTGGGATGACATAAGGAAGAATCTAAAAAGACTCATGTTTCCATATTGAATGCCAGCTGGGAAGATGACACCCCAAATGAGATATGAAACAAAGGGGGAAGAGCAAATGTAGAGAAATAATGAGTTCAGTTCTAGACCAGTTGAACTTGAAGTATATGTGAAATGCTCAAGTGTACAAGTGTAGTAGGCAGATATAAATAGGGGTATGGCTCCCAGCAGACAATTAAGGGCTAGAGATAAAAGTTCTGAGATCTTGCTGAAACTCTGGATGTGTATGAGGACATAAAAGGAGAGTATATAACATCAACAGAGCAGCGGGTGGGAGAAGAATCCTTGAGGGAAAGTGGTACTTACGGAGCAAATAAAGGCACAGAGGCATAAAAAGAGCAAAGTACGCTTTGGAAAGATGCAAACCCGCTAAGATGGATGAAACTACAGTAAGGTGAGAGAGACACAGGATATGGGATTAGAGAGGAAGACGGGGCCAGGTCATGATAGCCCTTTATGTCACAATATTTGGTGCATAGTAGGTCTCAAGAAATATTTATTTATTAAATGAATAATGAGGGATTACTACTTGCTTCTATATATGATAAAAACTACTGAGGGATTACTACTTGCTTCTGTATATAAAAACTACTGAATATTTCTAAGTAGAGATTTTACTTTACTCAAATCATCATTATCATTAGCATCATTTTCCTTTACATCTAGATGGGTGTTATTTTTAAAAATTCCATGATTCTTTCATTTAGAACTTGCAAAAACTCTGTAAGATGGTTTTTAAATATTTTTTATAGACGTATTGTTGAGGCTTAGAGGGGGTAAAGTAGCCAGCTAAAAAAAAGTGAGTGCAAGAGAATCCTCAGATTCTCAGTTTCTGACATCCAGTTCAGTGCTCATTTCAGTATTCTACTGACACCTCTCTTAACTAGTTTCCTAAAATCACATAGTATTTTGGCACTGAAAAAAATACATGCATCATCCTCTTTGATAATACATGAGTTCACACGCAGATAGCATGAATAGATATCTGGTTTGCACAGGACTGAGAGGCTTCCTGAGACTCAGGACTTTCAGTGCTAAAACTGAAGCAGTCCCAGACAAACCTGGACAAGTTGATCATCCTATCATTTACTGTCTTCCTGAAGGGAGTAAATGTAATAAAATTATTAAGAATATGAGTTCTGGTATCAAACTTCCTAAGTTCAAATCCTGGATCTACCTTAAATAGGAAAGTGACTCTACTTCAACTTTAGTTAAATCCTGCTTGGAATATAGCCCTTTGTTACTTTTCCATCATTGTAGGAAAACTAACATTTTCTTGTCAGTTTGCTCTCTTTCCATTATCTTTGTAACTTTCACTTCGGCCAAGGGAACTGCGTCTGGAAGCAAAGCAGACCATAAGCTGTCTGAAGGTAGGCAGGATCATGTCTGGCTTGTTCAATACTGAATGATCAGGACTTAAAACAATGCCTGGCACATAAAACATTCTCAGGAAGTAAAATTTATTATGTTATGCTGCAGCATAGTCTGGTTTATCCTGACTATTACATCATGTGGCTGAAATTCAAATTCAAGTCTTTGTGAAAACAAAGCTTATACTGTTTTCACTATGTAAAAAATTAGCACAATTTGAATGTCTTGTTACTCAGAAACACCCCTTCTTCAATTCATTCTATACTCATTAACTAAGTAAATGTAAAATTAGGTGCACTGTTTTTCTAAATTAGAGTTTAATTGCATACCACTCCAACTGAGGACTATGCCTTTATAACATACCACAAGGCAAGAAAAAGTTACTGGGCCACTTAACCCTGTTACTTCACCTTCAATTCAATTTAGTTAAGTATACTTTTATGAAGAAAGGAGAATCAAAAATTATTATTTGCTGAGCACCTACTCTATGCCAGACATTATCCTGGAAGCCTTGAGTAGACTATGTTAATTAACCTTCACTGTTCCCAAGGTCACTTCTAACGGCACAGATATTCAAACCCAAGTCTATGCATTTTGAATCCTGTGCTCATTTCACTACTCCCTTTCTATGCTGCAGGGGTATAATCTGCAGCAATTGAATAGGACAGTTACTGGACCCAGACTTCCCATTATATTGTTATGAATTCCAGAAAAATCCATTTCCAATTTTC
Organism: Pteropus vampyrus; assembly: GCF_000151845.1. Taxonomy (NCBI): domain Eukaryota; kingdom Metazoa; phylum Chordata; class Mammalia; order Chiroptera; family Pteropodidae; genus Pteropus; species Pteropus vampyrus. Next base: position 4,978,699 of record NW_011888916.1, read on the forward strand.
TGCCCTTGACACAGTTCTCATATTTGGTAGGGAATGTACGTATCATACTTTCTTCAGGCACTGTTGTTTCTGGCATTCTGCAATGAAGTTCTGCTAGTATTCCAACTCCTACCTTCCCATCTAGTCTGTGTATAGGTCCAGGAAGTTACTACAGACTCTTGAATTGGCTTTCTCTTCATTACTGGCTTCTGAGCCTCCCTGTTCTGCTCAGAGCTTCATCTTCCTCCACACATACATTTCCAGCCAGGCAACGCAAGGTCCTACTATTCTTCAATCTGGGTCTTGGGCTCCCAGTATCCTTCTGACTCTGGCCCTATGAACACAGCATGTACCTTTAAACTAGTCATGTTCCATGCCCTCGCCCGTTTAAAAAGCAAGTCACAAACACGAACGCTTAATCTTGGTGATTATCTAAACTCTTTATCTCTACTCACAAAATGGTCCTTTTCCCCGTGGTCCTCAATCTCCTTAAACTTGTCATGTTCTTGTTTCCATGTTCCTTTCTCAACAGCCCAGCTATAGAGAACATTTAAACATTACCTTAAGGGCTAAATTAGATGGCTACTAAGATCCCTTCTTACATAGAGATTTTAAGATTCTGGATTACGAAGCCAAAATTTTCTTAGTGCTGTGGTCTCCAATTTATTCTTCTTTCAGCTTTGCTCTAATCTCTTCAACTCCTGAGGATTATCTCTATCATAAATATCTCATCAAATTTCTATGTGCCTGCCTGCCATATTATCCAGATTTCTCTGGGATCTTATATGATTCTTGAGCCCGTGCTTGCCTGCTTCAGCAATTCATGCATTCCCTCAGATGCCTGTCTGGCTATGTTTCTGGTACTGCTTTACCTTAACCTTTGATTTAAACATATTTCTATGCTCCGGACCTTTGGCATGGCTTTTACCAACTGCCTAGCCTCAACCTTAGCCCTGCACAGCATGAAGTCACACTGCATGCTAAGCATAGAGTTGAGAATTAATTGAAAGCACAGAATCTACAGATCTCAGAATTTCACCAAAGGGCAGGATCCAGGGTGTCTAAAAAGGGGTCATATTTCTATAATGCTCTACCAACTTCCTAAGTATAATTACAGCTATAATCAACATTTCTTGAGCACCAAGTAAAATGATTTTATCTATTGCTTTATATTTGTTAACTTATTAAACCCTTACAATAGCCCTGTGAGTTAGGCATCATCATCATCATTTTACAAAAAAGAACCCACAGCACAGAAATATTCTATGGGCATAGAATAGAAGTCAGAATGCCACAATATGGCTAAAATAATAATGTTCTTAATATAGAATTTGCTATATTTCTATAAATTGATTAGTTTGAAAAATAACTTACAAAAACAAACAAACAAAAAACAGATTTACATCCAGACAGAAAAGGGTGCAATATCTATAACCCCAAAAGGCATTCTTGTCCCAGGCTATAATGCCACCAATTTGGCTGATATGACTAATAGAGCCAGTTGCCTTTGCTCTTGGCCTGCTCCACATAGGCCAAGTAGCACATGACCAAAAGTATGACATTCCTAGACAGAGGAGGTCTGTTCTTTGGTCAAGGGTATGCATGGTAGTACTTGATCAAAAAAAAACACCCTTCCCAGACAGAGGACTACTCTTGGGTCAAGCAGGTATGAGAGCCCATGTTTGCAGAGGAGGACCTTTCCAGACAGAGGAGTATCTTGCAAGAGTTTATGAAGCTGAACTCCCCCTGCAAGAATCTCTGCCTAACCTGGCAAGATTTGACCTACTTTGCACAAAGGTCACATTTCAGTTTTCTGGGAACCAGAACCAGCAGATCACATCATGAAGCTGACAGTACTGCTGATGGGAAAAAGTTATTCAAATGGAGAATCAGAAGAATCTTTACACTTGAGACAATGATAAGACTGGTTTAAAATATTACTAAAATTAGAAATAGGCCAAGTTCCTCTTTCTAGATGTAAGAAGAATTATGATGCATATAAAATTCCTAACTGTTATTAGGATTATAAATCACTGTTCGAGTAGGATAAAAGTTATTACCTTCTTTACCTGAAAAATCCCCTAGCCTACGATCCCGGGTAAAAATCACCTAATGCCATATCTTAATTATATAGCTATTGTTTTCATTCCCTGGTACTAATTTGAGGTGACCAGTAACATAAAAAAATTAAGCAATTCAGAACAAATTGAATGCTTTAAGAATATACCATCTGATGCCTTGTCTTTCTGGATAGTGATACTTTTTATAAAATGACAGTACATGAAACAGTACATTTTAAATATCAAATATACAGTTCAGTGAAACAGAATAGAAAATCCATAAACTAAACCAAGTGTACAAATGAACTTCATATATTAAAAAGACAGCATTTGAAACCAGTTGGGAAAAGAATAAATTAGTTAATAATGGCTAAAAACATTTGGCTAACCATTAGGCAGAAAAATGTTAGAACTCTACCTCATTCTATGTACATTAATATAAATTCCAGATATACTAAAAATAGAAATGAAAAGAAACCACAAAAGTACTAGAAGAAAATTGGTGACTATTCATACAATTATGTGGGGAAAAAATTCTATTATCAACTCAGACAATTTAAAAGACAAATATTTTAAACATCAGAAGAAAGAGAATAAAGTTTAACAAAATGAGAGAGCAAGCAAATTAAGAAAATTATTTACAAAATATATAACAAGTGATTATGTGACATTAATATGCTACCTTTTTGTCTGCCATTGAATTTTTTGGTACTAATTTTCTTTTACTGATTTGTCTATCATCTTCTCCCTCATTTCAATGCAAATAGGTTTCAGAAGAATATATTTTAGTGAACAATTTTTTAATTCTTTTTTTGTGGCTATAACTAATTTTCCATTAATTATAACCTGTAAAATACTTATTTAGCTTTTCATTATATCATCATTCTATTTTTAAGAATCATTATATCATCATTCTACTTTTAAGAATGTTTCTAGTGTTTCAGTTTCTTAACCTACAGCACAATTGGTAAACAAACTATCAGAAAATATTAAAGAAAAAGAACAATAAGTACTTAATCAAAATGGAAGGAGCGGTTATTGTGGTCATGTCTCAGCAAGAAACTCTTGAAGGCACCCTGGTATTGCTTGAGAGAGCAGCATTAGAGAGCTGAAAGTTTGTATGTGTATATTCTATTTTGTTTGTTTGTTTGTTAGGGTCAAAAATTATCTAAAGTTTTGCATTTGTTTTATTTTTACTTTCTGTACTTTGAATAAAAATTAGTTTTTATCAAACATTATACATAATGATTGGAAAACTCCATTTTTTTCTCAGGAAGAAAAAAATGGAATCAAACCGGTAATTACCATCAATGGCAAAATGAAGGAAAATTATGAACAAGCAACTGACCAAGAGAATTTAAACTTAGAAAGCTATTCAAATTTACTAGTAATTAAAGAAATGCAAAATTTTATAAAAACACATAAAAATACTGTTTTCACCAACTAGTAAAGAAGCAAGACATTTTGCCAAGGATGCAGAAAAACATTTATTGTCATTCAGTGCATGGTGAGTATAAATTGACATTTCTAGAGGAAAATTTAAAAATACATATTTTAAGTCTTTTAAAGTATAAATTATTTGACACAGCCATTGAACTTTTAGAACTTTATTTTAGGGAAATAATTAACCATGTGCACAAATGAATTTATATGAGGATTAATTATAACCTGAAAAATACTTCTTTAGCTTATAGTGTTGGTTATAGCAAAAAATAACATAAAAGTACAAATAACCAATTTACATTCCTACCAGCAGTATATGAGGAAATAACATAAAAGTACAAAGAACCAATTTACATTCCCACCAGCAGTATATGAGGAAATGTAAATTGGTACAGCCATTATGGAAAACAGTATGAAGGTAAGTTCCTCAAAAAAGAATAGAATTACCATATGACACAGCAATCTGTCTTCTGGATATCTGACCTCAAAATATGAAAACATTTATCCATAAAGATATATGCACCCCGATGTTCACTGCAGCATTATTCACAGTGGCCAAGACATGGAAACAACCAAAGTGTCCTTTGATAGATGATTGGATAAAGATGTGGTACATATATAATGGAATATTACTCAGCCATAAGAAAAGATGAAACACTGTCATTTGCGACAACATAGATGAATATTGAGATAATCATGCTAAATGAAATAAGTCAGACAGAAAAAGTCAAGAACCATATTATTCCGCTCATATGTGGGATATAAAACTGAAATCAACAAACAAACAAGACAAATATAACTCATAGACACAGACAACAGTTTAGTGGCTACCAGAGGGTAAGGGAAGAAGAGGGTAAGTAGATAAAAGTAAAGGGGGTAAAATATATGGTAATGGAAGGAGATTTGACTGTGGGTGCTCAACACGCAATGCGATATACAGATGATGTATTAATGAATTTTACACTTGAAATTTATATAACTTTATTAACCAATGTCGCCTCAATGAATTTAATTAAAAAAAAATAAAACTACAAATAACCTAACCAAAATTTCAAGAGTGTTTACTTACTAAGCAATACAATATAGACATCAAAAAATTATGATGTAGAAGTGCATTTATTGATATGGAAAGATATTTATGACCTAAAGTTGAGGAAAAAACTTAGAGGAAAAACACAGTATAATCCTAGTTTTGTAAACCATCATTCTTATCTAAATCTGGAAGGATATTTACTAAAACTTTAATTATATATAAGTGAATGGATTAAGGAACCTATGTATTTGCTTCTTTTTGCTTATCTGTATTTCTGATTTTTCTACAACATATGTTTGTATAATTTCAAAAATTAATTTTTAAGAGCACATTAGTATATGATAATCTAAGAAACAACAGGATATGCAGGGGGCTTCCATTAGTTCCTGAACCAGCCTTCCACAGACACCTCAAATCTCCTCCCTGGCAATCTTTTCTACATTTGTTCAAAGTCCTTCTGTTTTGGCTAATTGACCCTCCAGGCTAACAACATGCACCATTGACTTCCTTAGTCTTTGACTCTTTTGCTTTGTCTCTTGAATTCTTACTCCTGAATTTCACAGGAGAAAATCTATATAACAAAGTCCCCTTGGCATAGTCCTAGGAACCCCACATTTATATAGAACCTCTGCAGTTTTGATTTTTCTGGCCTTGCCTTTCTTTGGCATGGCCTCCAGTGGCATTCAACAACAAAAAAAAAAGTGAGTGAAGGCCGTGAATGGCCAAAGAAGGTCTGTAGGAAGGGGAGCCACATGACCTCAGCTGGGAAAGATGAGGTATGGTTTGGAGAACTAGAGGATGGAGCATAAAAATAAAACATTTCAAGTGCGCAGAGCAGCATGAGTAGAGGCATGATGGGAGGTGACAGAAAGTAAACCAGCTACTTGGAGTAGAGGATTCATAATGAGGAGGAGTACTGCGGAGTATGATTTTAAAAACTGAGTGCAAATTTTTCATGATTTTAAATTTGAACAGTGTTCGAACTTTGTTATGAGCAATGAGCCCAGAATGGAAGAAAAGCTAATAGAAAATAAAGACAGGCCAAATGTCAAAAAAAATTAGATTAAGTTTAAATATTACAAGAAAGAAAAAAAAATGCTTTTTAACTAATGTCCAAACAACTTGCATGCAATTTAAAAGCTTTTCCCAATTTGGTGTAAATTTGCCTTCCCAGATTAATCGTTTACTTTCTCCATAAGTTCTATCTATTTATTATGTTACAATTAGTCACTCTTTAAATATACCTTTTCATTCTTCCATGTCTGCATATTACTCTCTTTGTTTGAACTGTCCTTTTCTTACTTTTCCAAAAGGAAAATTTCTATTTATCCTTCAAGGCCCAACTGAAAATGTCACCTCCTCTGTGAGGTTAACCACCCTGATGATGCCAGGCAAGGGCAATTTCTGTCCCTGTGTCTCTTAGAATCTCTTCATTCAATTATTTTAGCACTCAGCATCCTGTTATAATTATCGTGGATATGTTTGTTAATCCTTCCACCTAGACCAATACCTCCTAAATAGCCAGGATAATTATTTGTTCATTAGAGATGATCATTTGTTCATCTCTAAATTCCAGAACCTAGTGCAATGCCTAGTGACACAGTAGGTGCTCTATAAATGTTTGTAAAATGAAAAACGCAAAGTTAGAAAAGGAATAGATACTGTCTAGTAATTAAAATAAATTGTGTTATAGAAAAAAAGTGTATTTGAAAAAAAATATGAAGCAATTAGAAATTTTTCATTTAATGAAATAATAAATGGAAAATAAATATTTTAATTGAATAACTTTAATTGTAATATCTTATTTTCTTTAATTTTTTGCTAACTTCTACGTACCCACAGTGGGTAGTATTATTTAATGTACAGAGATATTTAAGTGTTGTTTTAATGATTCAACTAAATTTATTTTAATTAACAATGCTTTTAAGTTCCTAGCCTTTTGTGTAATGTTAAATCCAATCTTCATAAATCAATTAAGTCCTTAGCACAATTAACAGATTGGCATTTTTCTTATTAGAATAAAGCTACTACTAAAGTGGGTCCAACTTTCTGACATAATAATTCTACTGTACCAGGGTATGGAAGAAATAAGGTTTAGAGAAACCACAAGATAAATGGTTCCCCCATTTAAACTTTGCCTTTTGCTTCATACAAAACAAAGACAAAGCAAGCAAGTGTTAAAATGTAGTTTCATTTTTAGTAAAATGGGAATAATAACAACATACATATTATAAAGATCACATAAAATTTATGTGACAATGTATGTAAAGTACCCAGGCATGTATTTGGATCACAATGGAGCCTCAATAACTAGGGCTACTGTTATTACTTAAGGTACAGAGCTCAACAACTGTAGGAGCTAGAATTTTCTAAACCTGAATGGTATAATTGAACTTTGGATTGCCAGGTGCAAGGCAACCACCTCATCTGCATAGAACTAAGATCTTCTACCCAAAGTCATTGGCTAATAGCAATAAAGAGAAAGTGGTCAACTGGCATGTCTCATTTTGCCCCAAAACCCAACCACAGAGCTTCATATGCCTTTGTCTATACCTGACTCCTAACCAGCCCTGTCTCTCTCTCTAGTCTACATCTCTAATTCATGATTCTGTGCCTGACTCCACAAGTCAGCTCTGAACTACTCTTCTCCAGTAAACTTTCCACACCTAATACCATCTCTCTTGCCATTCTTGAGAATGATGGGAAGGGCATGAACCCAGTGGAAAGAGTGATGGACTGACTGGCAGGGGTCTAAATTCTAGTCCCTGCTCTAATCCTTATTAGCCTCTGCTCTACTCCTTCCTTACTCAACCCTTTCACTTTGTTGTAGGTATAAGAAACCAGAAATTACATACTAGTAGAGAGAATAGGAAACATGCAGTGGTATAAACAGAGTAGCAAGAAGTTTTATGGATTAAGTTGTGGGTATAATAAGGCAGAGGAAAAGCACATTTGGGATTTTAAACAATGTCTGACTGCCTTTTATAAGGAGGAGCTAAAATTACTTTAAGGAAGCTAACGTAATAGCAACAATGCTCTGGAATATAATGGAGTTTTTCTGATAAGGTCATCTTTGCTAAAGCCAGAGAAGAGGTAAAGATAGATTAGCCCATGAAAGGGATAGGTCTGCTGGTCTCTTTCAGGATGTCACACGTGTGTAAACTTAGTGTGCTATGTATTGCCCCTTTGCCTTCCTTGAATGCCCTAGTTATAGATGCCCTGGGTGCTACAGTTTATACCCTGCGCAAGCAAAGCTGCTGTATGGTTAAATAAATCATACTTTTCTGTCCTTTGGTTTCCTTATCTTAAAAGAGGAGAGTAAAATAAGAGTCTTACTATCACCACAGCAGAGCTAGAAGACATAAGATTCATCCAACTTCACAGATTAGTGAGGGGTTGAACTGGAATTTGAACTCTGATCTCTGTTATTCCAAAACCATCTATGCTATTGAGTACCTACCATGAAAGATGATTAAAAGAATTAAATAAGACACATGTAAAATATTACCACAGTTGTTGGGTATAATAAGCATTCCTTAAATTATGCCATAAATAAAAACCCATTCATTTATTTCAAAAAATAATTATATTGTTATTGTTTTAATTTTACAGTTATATTTATTACCAAACAAAAGCAAGTAATATCTGAAACATCAGAAAGGAAAAAGGGCTTATAGCAAATCAACTTTGAATACAAATCAAAGATATATTACACTTTAGACTCACCATTTATAAACTTAGTCTAGCATGGCTACTCTTAGGGTCATATAGCCAAGTTGGCATTGTTTGCTTACTAATTAGGCAAACATTTAATGACACCTTAATATATGAAGGCCTCAGAATGCAAAGATTAACATGACCTCAATCCTCCTGCCCTTAAAATTTTTGTTGCCAGTATGAGAGAGTGTGTGTCAACATATGAAGGATTATGGGAACACAGAGGAAAGGAAAAACACTTAGTAGGTACTCATACAGAATAACCAATGGGTATTCAAAAAGTGTTTATTGAAAGAATGAATTTATTGATCTCCTGTATTTCCCATTTTAATTAGGCCATTCATTTAGGCAGTTATGAGCCTGAATAAAGTTTCATTGGATTTAATCACAGTATAGATTACAGGATCATGATTCAGACTTATAAGATTCAAAGCCTGGCTCATCCACTCACCAACTGTATAACTTTGGGCAAATTACCAAACCTCCCTATTACTTAGTATTATTATCTTCTATAATGGGAGATCCATAATCAAACTCCATGTCATATTCAAGCATCCTGAGGTTACAGTGAACTAGAACTTCCCATATTGTGAATGGGAATAAAATTTCTCCCTTTCATTTCTTACAAAGAAAGTTCACACATATAGAAAGAAAAACTCTACCTTTATAAAAGCAAATGGCTTTCCATAATGATAGCTTAAGTCTTTAGGGGTGGTCTATAGTATTTTTTGGTTGATTTTTCTCTTAGTACCACACCCCCTACCAACACTTCCCTAGACAGCTGGGGTGTGCTCACCCACGCTGTAGCACATCACTGGAAATGGGAGTACATGGATACAACCAGCTAATTTATTTTAGCAAAAATAACCTGGATACACTGTTTCATACTAAAAAAAAAAAAAAAAAAAAAAAAAAAAGATCACTGCAAATATATCCCTATCTGTCTCAGAAAGAGTAATATAGTCTGTACCAACACTTTGTACTTTTAATTCAAAAAAGAATTTTCAATTGTGTGCATAATTATTTTTGGACAGGATTTGCTTGCTTATAACCACCTTCCCATTATGTTTATAATTAAAATTTTAATTTTCTTCCCACACAGTTTGATGGAAAGCTAAATGTTGACTGTATACAGAAAAGGGGGGAAAAAAAACAGGGCAAAATAACACAAAATAAAATTGGTACCTAGCTTACAGCTTTGGGTTCAAACGTGCCAACATTTGGAATCTGTAAACTTTGTTTATTGTGTTGACATTGCTATTTTAAATCCCTGTGTGCAGAGTTAATTATAATTGTATTCTGAATAAAATTTGCTCAGTAATAAATTTGCCCTTAACTGGATTCACTGCAACAATTCAAACCAATATTTTCCCAGATCTCACGCTTTACCCTAGGGCTATAGAGATGAAAAAGCAAGCTATAGAATTAGAAAATATTTTCAAATCACACATCTAATAAGGGGTTAAGATCTAAAATATACAAGGAACTCATGCAACTCGATAGCAAAAAACAACACAATTAAAAAATGGCAAAGGATCAAAATAGACATTTCCAAAGAAGACATACCAATGGCCAGCAAGTACATGAAAAGGTACTCAACATCACTAATCATCAGGAAAATTCAAATAAAAACAATAAGATATCTCCTCACACCTGTCAGATACAGGAGGAGGAGAGGGGAAGGGGGAGGAGGAGAGGGGAATGGGGAGGAGGAGGAGGAGAGGGAGGAGACATACAAGGGAATTCTTGTACATAGTGGATGAGAATGTAAACTGTTACAGCCACTATGGAAAACAGTGGGGAGATTCCTCAAGAAGTTAAAAATAGAACTACCATATGATCTAGCAATCCCACTTTTGAGTATATATTCAAAGGAAGTAAAATCATTATCTCAAAAAGTGTACTCCCATGTTTACTGCAGCATTATTCACAATAGCCAAGGCATGGAAACAACCTAAGCATCTATCAATGGATGACTTTATCAAGAAAATGTGATACATATATGAAAATGTCACACACACATGGAGAAGAATATTATTTAGCCTTAAAAATGAAAATCTTGTCTTTTGTGACAACATAGATGAAACTGAAAGGAACTATGCTAAGTAAAATAAGCCAGACAGAAAAAGACAAACAGTATACGATCTCACTTAACATGTAAAATATAAAAAAAAAAAAAAAAAAATCAAACTCATAGAAATAGAGAGCAGCAAGTGTTTGCCAGAGGCTGGGAAGTGGGAGACAATGTACAATGGAATATAAACTTTCAGTTATATGATGACTAAGATCTGAATATTTAATATATAACATGGTGACTATAGTTGGTAACATTATATTATATAATTAAACTTTGCTAAGAGAGTAGAAAAATGTTCTGACCAAAAAAAAAAAAAAAAAAGGGTAAATATTTGAGGTGATGTATATGTTCATTAACTCATTGTAGGGAATCCTTTTACAATGTATACATTTACAATGTATACAGCAAATCATGTCATTGCACACTTTAAATATATCACAATTTTATTATCAATTATGCCTCTCCATAAAGCTTAAAAAAAGATATAACAAGAATGGTAGGGTGTCACACATGTGATTATGTCACATTATATAAGACCGTCATGCTAGAACTCATTCTATAGACACTCCTTGCTGGTTTATAGAAATATGCAACCATGATGGGAAAGTTCATGTAGGCCTAGGGCAGCCTCCAGCCAACAGGCAACAAAAAGCCAGAGCCCTAAATTCTATTACACGTTGTTGAATTCTGCCAATAATATGAAAGAGGTGAGAAGAAGATTCTCTCCCTAGTCAAACCTCTAGATAATAATGCAGCCTGGCCAATACTTTGATTACAACAGCCTTATGAGATCCCAAGCAGAAGACACAGCTAAGCCACGTTTGAACTCCTAACCCATAAAAACTGAAATAAAGATGTGTTATTTTAAGCTAATTTGTGGTAATTTGTTTCGCAACAACAGAATATAGAGTTTGGTAATGATAGTGAGGTGCAGTCCTAACAAATAACCAAATATATGGGAGTGGCTTTGGAACAAAGGAGAGAGTCGAGGCTGGAAGAATTTTGACAATCACAATAGAGAAATCTAAATTTTACCTTTCATAATCAGATACCACAAAAATAATCTCCATCTTTTGTTCCAAGAGATAGGGTTATCAAGGAACCGAAGATACCTCTTGGGAAAATTTTTGTTTTAATTTGCTAGATTAAAAGTATTAGGGCATGCATAGAGAATGACTACTCAGCTGTTCCTCTTTGATCTCTGAGTTTCTTCCCTCAATAACAGATTTTATTTCAGTTCATCAAGATAACCTTCTCACGTGTAACATTATTAATAAGAAAAATGTTAGGACAGTACTTTAGAATTTGCAAAAGCATCACGTATACACAATCTAATTTAATACTAAAAACAATCTTGTGAACCTGATATTAATGCCCCATTTTCCAGACGTGGAATTAAGGCTCAGACAGAAAATAAGAGCCTTGCTCAACTTCATAAAGGAAGATAAAAGAGGATATTCTCCTCAGCATGAACACAGTTTCTAGCATGCAAGAATCAGCAATAATTTAGAGAATGAATGAATGAATGAATGAATGAATGTCTTGTTTCAAGGGTAGTACTATTTCTATTATAGCAGCACCTCCCTGAAACAAATTAGAATTTAATTCTGAGTATCATAAAAATTAGAGTTCTATAAATCAAAAATTGAGTTACATTAAATTACTTGTGCACCTACACATACACCAGAGTTTCCCTTGCCTCTGTGTCTTTACTCATCCAGTTCTTTCAATCTAGAAACTCTCATCCATTCTTCACTTTTTCTTCTCCTCTTTCCCTTCTTCGTTGGCTCATTTCATTCCTACTCATCTTAAAGCCCTAGCTCTACCTCCCTACCATCCCTAGTCTGTGTCAGGGGCTCCTTTTCTGTGCTCCTGTAGCCTCTGCTGCTTCTCTCTATTATTGCTCTCATTTCACCATAGAGTAACTGACCATTATTTGCCTAACTTCCACTCAAGACTATTAGCTCTTTCAGGGTAGGATTCATGTTTTATTCATCCTTATATCACTTATACCTAGCACAGGGTCTTTTCATAGTATGCATGCATCTATCTATTTATCCATAAATGTTTGCTTGCACTAAGCTAAATACCTCCTGACTAGAACATTACATTAAAAAGGCTCTGTTCTTTGCCACTAATTACAAGGGGAGTGAAGAGCAAATATCTGAATTGAAAGTCTGCACCATGTTGCTAAACACTTCCTTGGCAACCCAACAGGTATATATAATGAGAAAAATAGCACAAACACCAGATTTTAAAATATTAGTCCCCATAACAAGAATTTGTTGTTTGCAAACTTCAGCTCTGTCAGAGTTTCCTTCTGCTTCTGGCCCCTATACTCATGATCCAGTAAAGCAGGGAGATATATATAGATAGATGTAGATATATCTACATCTATCTGTATATATATATTTTTTAATAATCAAATATAAAAGAGGCAAATTCTGAGGCTCTAAACTCTCTCATGGCAAAAAAAAAAAAAAAGAATACTGCTAAATATTTGATCCGGCCATATTGTTTCCTATTTTAAAAGCTTTCTGTGTGCCCCCCATATCCCACAAAGAATAAGCATGACCTTATTCTGTGTAACCTGTCTCATGTCTCACCAGGCTCCACATCCCTATTTTATACCATGTAGTCCAGCCAAATTGAATTAATGTTTGTTTTCTAAGCAAACTAAGCTGTTTCAGACTACTATATCTTTTCATATAACCCTTTTCCAGCATAGAATGCCCTTGCACTCCTTATCTAAGCACAACAAAATCTTCCTTTCTCAAAGCAGTGCATCCCCTGGACAGCGCGATACACCAGTTCTACCTTTGTGCCCCACTGTCTTCTGTTATACTACTTTAATAGTATCTGTGATACTATAGTACATTTGTGAATTCTGCCTTCTCCACACAGAGCTCCTCAACAGGCATGCACAGGGGTTGTCTCATTCGTTTTTGTATTCTTAGCACCCAGTACAGATCCTAGCATACAGCAGGCCTTCAGAGAATGTTTGTGAATCAGTGAATCAGCAGATTAATGACTATGAAGACAATGTTCAAAGTCTAGAAGGGATTAGAAATGCTTTTCTGCCTGAGATACAGTCAGAATCTAATCTATTATTATCCACATTTCAGAGTCAATACTCTGGAGTTACTGCCTAAACCAAAGACTTTAATTCCCCAAACCTTGACCAACACCTGCTCACTCATACCCCCGACTCAGATGTTTGAGTCATGCCCCCATATGTGCCTATATCTTTCTTGAGTTTAAAATTCAATAAGCATGCATTGACCACCCACATATGCCACCAACTATACTAGGTACTAGAGATTTAGCAATAACAAAATATGATGTCTCCTCAAGGAGTTCCCAGATGGATAATATCATTAAATCACCACTGAAACAACTTATTATAATCCCAGGGCACTGAGACACATGGCAATTTATCAATTTAACCAAGACACGTAAGTTTGTGAGGCCACGTTGTGATATAAAAAATATATGGTTTAACTATCTTAGAAATATGGATGAAATTAGGATGTCTTTGAGATGGTATTTGTGCAGAGGTGCAAAGTATACTCTAGATCTGCCCTCAGTAAATCATTCCTATTCTAAAGATACTGTAAAAAGATGTATGCATACAAGAAACAATTATTAGGAAAGGTGGAAAGGATATTTTATTATTAGCTGTGGCTTAGGTCCTCAATCCCAAAATAGAGTATTCAATACTCTATTTTGTACTAGAAGGAGCACTCTTTTTTCCTAATCTTGTTCAGCAAGATTTAAATCAAAGCATAATGTCAGGCTTACTCATTCCACTGTTTCCAACCTCTAAGCATCTAGATATTAATTTCCAATCTTAAATATGACTAAAGGAAGACTAAAACTATAATCTAAGAAGCATCACTCTACCCTGAACCTAAAATAAAGCTCGCATTCAGATCAATAGGTTCTTCAATAAATGTTAATTCCCATTTTCACTATACCATAGCTGAGCCTCAAGAGAATTACCTGTGGTTGAAAACTGCATAACTGATAAAACCATAAGTTCATAGAGAATCAAATAGTAGAGTATTTATTTCAGCAGTATCTTAGGACTTCAAATGGGCATTTGTGCAGAAAGCGTAGAAGTTGTATGCAAATTGCCAAAAATGTACACCAATGGAAAGAATAAAACATCAATGAAAATGGCAAATATGTAATATTTCATATAATCAAGTTTATAATTACATGGAATTGAAAAATATAGCTATGTCTACACTTTTTAAATGCTGATGACAATGCTAGTTTCCTACTGAAACAAAGAAATGAGCAGTTTCAGTCCCAACCTAATGTGAGAATCTGATCCACATTTAAGATTAACTGAAACTTGTTGATAGATGCAAGAGAACCCTGTGTAGCACTACACATTTCTGTTTACTTAAATAGGAAACAGCCCACTCTTCCTTATTTTTCTTTATCTCATGTCAGCTGGATCCCACAAGATGCCTATTTTGACTCTTATTTGGCAGACTCTCTCCTGAAATAAGAGATGGGGTGTTCCTTTGTATATCTGCACGACCCTGACTGAGATACAAAAGTATTCCCTTACAATATTCTACAGCAGTCCATATGACTGTCTCATATATCAAAATTGAGGTAATTACTTGTTTTTAAATTGATATATAAATGTATTAAGAGCTATATATCTTTTGACTCAGTATTCAAATTCTGAGGAACTACTGTTAAGGAGATAAGACAAAATGAGAATGAGCATTTATCAAGATGTTCTCTACAACAGTATTTATAGTAGCAAAAAAATGGAAAGCAGCTAAATCCTCAACAGTAGGAAAAATTAAATAAATAAATAAAGGCATATTCACAAACAGAATCATTATTAAAATAATGTTTGCAAAGAATAGTTATCATAGGAAAAATTCAGAATACATTATTTAATGAAAAAAGTAGAACATAAAGTTATATGCGGAGTGCAACATATCGGTGTAAAAACTATGCACAGAAAAGGAGAAAGAAAAGGAGCCCAGTTCTCAAAACAAGAGAACTACTTATTTAATCAATTGCTCACTGAATCGAAAAGAGGAAGAGAGAGAGAAAAAGAAAGACACTAAAAAATCCACGGGAGTTGTCTCTTGGTGAAGAAATTAAGAGAGTTTGTTTTCTGTTTCCATTTCTTTATAATTCAGTTCTTTTACATTAAGAAAGTATAATCAAAATCAATAAACAGAAAAATTAATATACAAGGAAATATTGGTGTAATAAAGACAAACCTATCATTCTAATATCCTCATTGAAACCTCAGTCCATTTCAATATCGTCCCACAACTGTAATTATCTCTCTATGAATTAGTGTTTCCATTAAAGGGATAAATAAGTGTTAAATAATTAATGGATAAAATTTAACTCTTAGAAAAAGGATATTCATAAAAGATCATCAACTGAGAATTAAATTAGAACTGAACAACAGAAAGAACTCTGGAAATCCCCAGAAAATAATACAATATGCTTCTAAATAACCCATTGGTCAAAGAATAAACTGCAAGAGATATTAGAAAATATTTAACTGAATAACAATAAAAATAAAACATATATAAAAATTTATGGGATGTAATTTAAACATTGTCTATTTATAGGAAAATCTATTTAAAGAGAAATTCGTAGTTTCAAATGACTGTACCAGAAAATAAGAGTGGTCTCAAATTAATAACCTAACCTACATTAAAAAAAATCAGAAAAGAGCAAATGACACTCAAAATAAGAAAAAGGGAAGTGTAAAGAAGGGAATCAAAGAAACAGAAAACAAACAAAATAAACAGTAGGGGAAAAAAGCAATGAAACCAAAAACCAGTTCTTTGAAAAAAAAAATCAATAAAATGAACAATTTAGTGAGGCTGACCAAGAAAAAATGGAAAAGACACAAATTATTAAAATCAGGACTAAAAAAGAGACATCAGTATCAAACACATAGAAATTAAAAGAATTACAGGCAATATTATGAAAAAAAATTGTTGTCAACAAATTAGACAACGTAAGTGAAATTGATGAATTTCTTGAAAAATACATTGAATCAAGAAGAAACAGACAATCTGAAAATAGAACTATATTAAATAAAAAACTGAATTAGTAATTTGAAATCTTTCTACATAGAAAATCTCAGGCCCAGGTAACTTTTTACCAAATCTGTAGAGACAATAATCGTTCATAAACTCTTTCATAAAAGAGAGGATGAGAGAACACTTTTCAACCAGTTCCATGAGGCCAGTATTACCATAGTACAAATGCTAGACAAAGACATCACAGAAAAGTACAGACCAAAATTCCTCTTGAACATGAGAAGAAATCTTAAGCAAAATATTAGCAAAATACATCCAGCAGCCTGTAAAAAAAATTAAATACCATGATCAAGTGAGATTTATCCTAAGAATTCGAGGTTGGTTTAACAATTAAAAATAAACTAAAATAATAACAAATTATCTAAATAGATAATTTATCTAAATAGATACCGCAAAAAAGCATGGCAAAATCCAACACCCATTAATTATCAAAAACTAGAAACAAAAGGAGACATTTGTCAACCTGATAAAGGGCATCTATAAAAAGTTCCTGGTTCACATGATATTTAATGATAAAACAATAAAAGCTTTCCTCCTAAAGTTAAAGTCCAGGAAAGACATATGCATCTGCAACTTCTCTTCCATTCTAGCCAGTAAAATGAGGCAAAATAAGTAGATTGATTAATTTTGTATATTATGTATTATATATCTGATTCAATAAAAACAAAACTATAAAAATAAATTTAACAGAAGAAATGTTAAACTTGTACACTGAAACTTACAAACATTGCTGAGAGAAGTTTACAATCTAAATAAATAAAGAACTATTCCATGTCTGTACATTGAAAGACCCAGTATTATTAAGAGGGCAGTTTTTCTCAAATTGATATATATACTTAACACTTTCCTTATCAAAACCTAGCAAGCATTCTGTAGAAAATGATAAGCTGATCCTAAATTCACATGAAAATGCTGAGAGTCTAGTGAAAACGATTTTCAAAAAGAATAAATTTTAAGAATTGACACTGATTTCAAAACTTAAAGCTACAGTAATCAATACTATGAGGTATGATACTAGAATAAGCATAGAGATCAATAAAACAGAATTCAGAGTTCAGAAATAAAACCATACATGTAAAGTCAACTGATTTTCAGCAAAACTGCTAAGGAAATTCAATGAGGAAAATATAATATTTTTTGACAAATGGTGCTAGAACAAATAGATATCTGCATACAGAAAAAAATAAACTTAAATCTTAATCTAATATCACACATAAAAGTTAACTCAAACTATATCAAACTATAAAACTCTTAGAAGAAAACATAACAGACATTCTTCATCACCTTGGGTTAACAAAGAATTCTTAGATATGACATCAAAGCACAATCCATAAAAGAAAAAAAAATTGATAAATTGTACTTTACCAAAATTCGAAACTTTTGCACTTCATGAAAAGTCAAACCCAATACTGGGAGAAAATATTTGTAAATCACATTTCTAATAATGGACTTGTATCCAGAATATATAAAGAATTATTTCAACTCAATAATAAGTCAAACCTATTAAAAAAATGGACAAAAGATTTCAATAGATATTTTATCCAAAGAAGATATAGAAATGGCTAATAAGTACATGAAAAGTTGCTCAGTGTCATTAATAATTAAAGAAATGCAAATTAAAAACACCATGAGAAATCAATTTGATTGATGGAAAATCTTCTTAAAAAACAAATATAAATTTGCCATAAGACTCAGGGGTATTATTCTTCATGGTCAAAAACTCACACAATACAAATATCCACCAACTGGTGAGTGGATAAAAATGTGATATGTCCATACAATGAAATACCATTCACAAACAACAGAGAATTAACTATTGATACTTGATGCAACATGAATAAACCTTGAAGACATTATGCTAAGAAGCCAGATGCAAAAGACTGCATAATATATAATCCTATTTACACAAAATATAAAGAAAGAGGAAATTTATAGAGACACAAAGCAAACCTGCAGCTCCCTAAATGGGCATGGGAGTGGTCATAATCTGAAAATGGGTACAAGGAAGCTTTTTGGGTGGTAGAAATGTTCTAAAGCTGAATTGTGATGATGGATACCTAACTATGTTGATTTATTTCTTTTTGGTCTGTTGATTTATTTTTTAAAAATCATTGAATAGAACATTTTAAATAGGTGGATTTTGTGGTATTTTATAAATGTGCCCCCAATAAAACTTTTTAGAAGCCTAAAAAAAGGAGAATTAACTGAAATTTTATTACAGTGGGTCTAAAATTCACATCCATACATAGTAGGTGCAAGCAATATACCAAGTGAGGGAGTGTGATAGGATCAATCTACTCTGGCAAGAAGGAATATTTTGTGACTAACTTTAGGTAGAATTTCTAGTTTACTGTGATAATAAGAAGTTGTCTGACTTTTAGTCTGTCTTATTATTGTTTTAGAATTCTCTTTAGAAAATGCACCCCTTATTGCCTGTATCAAAGCAGACTACTCCTATAGCCCCTTTCTTGGTATGAGAAACTGCTAATATTCTATCATTTTTGACTTACAAAAAAAGCAGTTCAACCTAATATAATTCTTATAGAGGGAAATTTGACAACATTTATAATTAATAACCCACCTATCCTTTAATCTAGTATTTCTTTTTCTGAAACTTTATCCTACAGATACATTTTGCTCAGATGTAAAATCACTTTTGTACAAGCATATTCATGTAACATTCTTTATAATGGAAAATATGAAATGCCCATACATAAATAAATATGTTAAACAAATTATAACACATTCCTATAATGAACTACCATGCAAATATTATAAAAAATAAAACAACTAATTTAGTTACATATTATGATGAAGAGGTATAGTGGTTGAGAGTAAAGGCTCTAGAGCCAAACTGTCGCTATATGAACCCAGTTCTATCACTCACTTATAAGCATTACATAACCTCTATGTTCCTATGATTCCTCCTCTGTAAAATGGAGATAGAATATATCTCAAAAATAGCTCTGATAATTACATAGATTTTTTTTTATATGTAAAAACCTTCAAAAAGTATCTGGCACATAGTAAGCATTCTATAAATAAATATTAGCTATTTTCATTCTCTACAAAATAATTTGTTAGGTGAAAAAAAGCAAGGGTGTGAAATTAGATGTATACTATTGTATTAAAGATTAATGCTTCCTAAAAAGTAATTTGTATATGCATATTATATATCTGAAAGGATATATAAGAAACTGGTTTCATTCATTGCCTCCAGAGAAGGGAACTGGATAGCCAGAGGTCAAGACATATACCATTTCATAACTTCTGAATTTCATTAAATGCGTTTTCTTTAAAAAATTAAATTATATATTTATTTTGTAAAGTAACTCGGTTTAAAGCTGCACTTTCTCAACTTATTTGTCTACAAAACACCGCTTTCAAGGAACACCTAAAAATCATCTCGTGATCCAAGAGGACGTCATTTTGGAAATGTCACTGCAGGCTACAGAGAGTCACTGAAATCTGCAGAAGAGAATGGCATATTCAGAACAGATCTGGGACCTTTTTCTTTTTTTAATAATGCTCTCTTTGGAACATGATAGGTAACTTCTTTCATTAGATATCCAAGTAAGAAATGCAATTACTTCATAGCATGAGTGAGCAAGAGAAAACATGTTTTAGAATGCATGCTTTGAGAATAAAACTAAAGATATAAATACAGTTTTTGTCAGTAACAAAATATTTGTGACTTTACTAACTCTGTAAATAAGTCACAGTCCTAGCAAGATTACAATAGTGACATTTTCCTTATCCAAATCCAACTACTTTTCCCTAGGGGACTTAAAACT
Organism: Pteropus vampyrus; assembly: GCF_000151845.1. Classification (NCBI taxonomy): domain Eukaryota; kingdom Metazoa; phylum Chordata; class Mammalia; order Chiroptera; family Pteropodidae; genus Pteropus; species Pteropus vampyrus. Next base: position 4,998,903 of record NW_011888916.1, read on the forward strand.
GGATTCTCATTTCCCAGACAGACAATCTCTCAGTGTTAGCTTTCCCAGAATCTCTCATCCCTATCCCTGCTCTCCACCCTCAGACTGCCATTCTAGCTTGTATCCTCATTGTACCAGCGAGGCAGCTGCTAAGCACAGAAAGGATAAGAATTTTTCCCAAAATCCCATAGGTAATAAGTGGTGGAGCCAGGACTGTCTCCAAGCAATCTGTTTTGAGGAGCTCATGACCTTGCCCACTGTAGTACACTCCTACAGGAAATGTTAGTGTCTTCCTTCACATGTAACATCATACATCAGCTTTAGGACCTTCAAGGATCTTCCAAGATGAAAACCTTCATCATTCTAGAGTTATAGAGTATGTTAGTGAGAAGACACCTATTTTCTACTTAAACATTTTGAACTCTTAAATAACCTTGCTGAGTATTTCATTATGTACAATGAAAGTAGAAAAAAATTGTGCTAGTCCTTAAGTCAGTGTTTCCTACACAGTTTCTATTATACCAAACACTAACAAGTCTTAAGGCAAAAAGGGTGTCAGTGATAGAATATATTTTAGAAATACTGGATTAAGCAATGTTAGCCCATTTTCATTCCTACCAGACTTCTCAAAACCTTAAAAATGCTCATATTCATTGTGACTCTCCCAGAGGGGGACAGAGTACAAAGTACTTCTCATAATCATTAATAGCACTCAGACTGGTGGTCTATAGAAAGCAATTTGGGAAATAATTCCCTAACGAAACAAGGACAGCTTTTAAAAATGAAAAACAAGTGTGCATATTACATGCATGCACTCCTGCTTTTCCCAGTAATCCATACTTAAGTCATTACTCATCAAGTATTTACTACGTACAAATTACTATTCTGGACATCTACTACCCCTAGAGCCCTGGTATATATACCATCCTATTCAGGTGGCACCAATGTCTGCCTGAATAATGTTAAGAGTCAATCAACTAATAATCGTTTATAGAGAGAGCTCTTCATCCCAGGCACTATGCTAGGCATTAAAGGTACACTAAACAAACCTGACATTATCTCTGCCTCAAATAGTTTCCAGTCTTGCAATAAATACAGATATTCAATGAATAATTTCAGTTAGTGATATGATTGCAAGGATGAAAACATTCTGCAAAAAAAAGTACGGGATGCAATGAAAATATAAAATGGGGTCCTTACTTAGTTTGGAGAATCAAGAAATTCTTCTCTGAAGAATAGTCATCTCAAGCTGACACTTGATAAATTAGTTAAAATTTGCCAGGAAAAGAACAGAGAAAAAGATCTTCAGCAGAAGGAATTACATTTGGTAGGACCCAGTAACAGGAGAGAAGATGGCATATACAACTGGAATAAATCCAGTACAACTGGAGCACATACAGGAAAAGACACAGTGATGCCACATGCTATGCATGTCCAGCCTACTCTCTATGGCATAGCCATGGTGTCAGGTATAACAAAGAAGGCAAAGACAAGAGGGTGGCATCATCACCTCTCCTCAGTAAGTTTGGAGGCCATTGAAAAAGATGAAGGAGAAAAGAAGAAACTAACTTTTACTGAGTGCATAACAATGGTTAGGTCTTATGCCATGTGCTTCAAATACATTAACTTATAAAATTCTTACAATGGCCCCCTAATGGTGGAATCATTTCCCATTTTATAAATAAGGAAATAGAGGATCAGAAAGATTAGAAAAATGACTTCCCCAAAATGATGTAGCTAGTCAGTGGCAATGAATTCCAAACCCCTGTGCATAGCAGCTGCTTCGAGTGAGCTAAAGGTAAAGACAAATAGGAATCTGGGTGGGAAACAATAGGAAAGGAGAGAAGGGGCAAAGGTAAGAGACACTGAAGATGGCTTGTCCACTAAGGATCCGTCTGTAGGAAATAAAGAGTCTGTTCTGATCCCCATGGACTGAGATGTTCCGGCGGGGGGCGGCAGGGGAGGGAGGTGCAAAAACCAAAAACCAACCAAACAAAAAACACTTCACTCTATAAAAGAAAAACACTCTTTCTAGCAAGAAGTCCTTTAAGGCCTGTGGTAACTCAAATGAAGCATAAAATGATGGTCGTGAGGGGCCAGAGGTGGTGAAAATAGGGAGATGTTGGTCCAAAGGTACAAACTTCATTATAAGATGAATAACTTACAGCATGGTGACTATAGTTTATAATAATACTGTACTGTATATTTGAAATTTGCTAAGAAAGTAGATCTGAAGTGTTCCCAAAGAAAAAGGTAACTATGCAAGGTAATGGATATGTGAATTAACTTGATTGTGGTAATAATTTCACAATGTATTTGTATATCGACTCACACTGTACACTTTAAATGTATATAATTGTACTATTCAATTATACCTCAATATAGCTGGGGAAAGAAATCGCTGACATTATCATTATAACCCAGATGCTAGCTGAGGCATCCTTATCTCTTCCAGATTTAGGGAAAATGGACTAAGTTCTGCCATACTCTGCCTGTACTTTCAGACTAAGTCCATGTGCCTCTCCTCTAAATTCTCAGAGACTTGGATATTCAAGATGCCCTTATATTTCAAGAGCTGTTTCAGCACTTGCTGGCTCTATCTAGTCATATCAATCAGAGTGTGAAATTCATCCCCTTTACCACTTTTCTCTCTTACACACAAACCCATGCTTCCACAAACCACCCCATGGATTTACCAACAATACGAAATACCTGGGAGTTGCTGGAATGGGTCATGTCAGGTGGTACACAATCTTATTCTACCTCAGTAATTCGACCTGCTCTCTATCTTCCATTTCTCTCTCTGTTTACTTCTATTCTCTTTTACCTTCTGAAACAGAAAAGCAATTTTGTCATCTCTGCTTAGGCACAATACATTACCCTTGGTGTTTCACTATGCATCCCAAGAAGTTTATCTAATTAGATCTTCCAAACAAATATGAAGCTCCAAAGAAAAGTAAATAAGATTTTCTCTATGTCCTCAAAATTACTATTATTACAATCTAAATGATAACTCTATTATTTATTTGAGGACAGATCTCGTGCTAAGCACTATGCCAAGTACTTTAAAAGCATTATTACTTTTAATCCTCACAAAAGTACTATGACAAAATTATTGTTTTATCTCTATCTTACCTATTAGAAAATTTTGGGTCAAAAAAGTTAAATAACTTGCACAAGATCACAAAGCTAGGGAATAGTGAAGTCTGAATTTTTATCCAGGATGTCTTGAGGTACTTTCCTCCACAAGCATACCCTGTTCCTCAGCCTTATGAAAAGACTCAAATGGTGAGGGGATGGATAAGGGCCAAAAAGGAGATACTAAAGTTCTACCAAAATAGGAGAATAAGCTAAATTTCTAGGCAGGACAAGCAGTTTTCCAAAAACCTTTTGTTAAGTTCTTAGGTTGAGATGATTGATCTCTTGTGTGACAGTTTCCTAAATTGCATGTCATCCAGTTGAAATGTATAGTTTGATGAGTCCACAGAAGATGGGATTGTGGGAGAGGGGAGAAGAAAAACCCTTCAAAGAAGCATAAAATTTAATTAAGGAAAACATTAGATCAATTAAGACTAAACAGTAGTATAAAACATTAAGGTAAAACATGTATTAGTGTGACATTTGCATTTTTATGAAGTATGAATCACAAAGAAATAATATATGCAGCTAAATTTCAGTTAACTCCCTTTTAAAAGTCTTGTTACCATGGCAATGCCAAGAATGAATTTTCACAGGATGTAAGATATGGATTTTTTGATTTCTTAAAAGCAGTTTAAATAAAAACTAGCAACAGCATGGCCTCTTTTCATTTCTCTTATATGACCAAGGGCCACTGAAAATAAGAATCACCTAGACATCTATTCTAAAAATTACACAGAAGAAAAAAATACTAAAAGAAAAATTGAATTCTCTGTTATATTTCTTTTATTTTTTAGCCTCTGGTATATTTTTAATAGGTTCATTCAGAAAGCAATCCTAGGAAAACATTCTAATTGTGAGAGAAACAAAGGAGACTATTATCTTCTTGGCATTCTCTATAATCCTACCTCTGCTGGTTCAATTAGGAAGTTTTTAATAACAGCCACTCTCATTACTAAGATTAGTTAAAATTCCACTATAAAGGCTATCTTTGACACCAGCAGCTAAACGATTCGCCTTCTGAATTCTAGATCTAAGAAAAGTTGCCCTAGTCTCTAATGAGTAATAGGGGATCGAGGTTTCCAGGCTACAAAAATCCTGTTGTGGCGAAAAAGGCAGAAACCTAACTCTGAAATCAATACTGTATTACTCTCTCCACAGGCAAGAGCTGCTGGGTCAAGAGAATCATGAAAAATTCATAGCAGAAGTGGTCAAGTCATCCATAAGATAGAGAAAATGATGCTACATCTAAAGATCCCCTGAGCAATCGAAAGCACTTTATAGATTTCGCTGTGGATAAGTGCTGGTGTGTTTCATCTGGGTGTCTTAATGCTGCTGCGATCTTATTTTTGACAGTCAATGAGGATGTTTTGATCTATTTTACAGGGTCCTATTTATGATAATTCTTAGCCTTTTAACTGCACTTGGATGGTAGTAGTCACAGGGACATGGTCTGAAGCTGCCTCAGCCTTGAAGATTCTCCTTGACTGAATCTGTCTTGACTCAGTCTTTGCTCTCCCACACTTCTCAAGGAAACAAATCTTTGAGTGTTAGATTCATTATATTATTATTATTATTATTATTATTATTATTATTATTATTATCAAGAAATAAGATTCAAAAAGGTAAAGTGAGATATTCAAGATCTCACAGAAAATGAGAACATGAATCATGATTCTAGCTCAGATATTTCTCAACGCAAAGATCCCAAAAAAATTCAGAAAGCAAGTTTCCTTACTCCAAAGGGCCTTAATAATAACTTTTCTACACTTTCTCATTTAAGAAAATTTAATTATACCTGGTAAACCCACTACATTCATGGCACCACAGCAGCAAGGCTCTGGATAGGCCCGAGCTAGGGCTATTGTCTCTGGCCCTTCCAGTCCAATTTACATTCTCTTATTCTCATTCTGTTTTCCACCAACTACCTATATGTTAAATACAAAATTCCTTAGCCTGATATCCTACCCATACTTCGAATTGCAGTTCAAATTGTACTCTATGATATTCATATGAACAGGTCATTAAGATTATTATGAATTTTAACTAATATGCCAACACTCCCATGTCCTTGACAGCCATCATGCCTTTAAGAGAGGCTGGATTACAGCGTTCTTGCTGTCTGGCTGCCCCAACTTTTTCCAATCTGAAACCCTGGAATCAACTTTGTTTTTTGCTAAATAACTAATTTATCTCTCAGTGACTGCTATTTAGGATAAAGACAAAACTTCTCAGCCAGAATCCAAGCCTCAAATTTCTTTTACTTTTTTTTTTTTAATTTCAAAGCTTTTATTGTTGTTTTAATAGGCATTTTTGAAGCAGTTTTATGTTCACAGCAAAATTGAAAGGAAAGATTAGAGGTTTCCCATATAAACCCAGCCCCCACAAACACATACTCTCCAGCATTATCAACATCCCCCACCAGAGTGGTACATTTGTTACAATTGAAGAACCTACACTGACGCATCATTACCACTCAGAATATAGTTTACATTAGTGTTCACTCTTGGTGTTGTACGTACTATGGGACTATGTTTGGACAAATGTATAATGACATGTAACCACTATTATAGCATCATTCAGAGTATGATACTATAAAACCCTCTAAAATCCCTAAAAATCCTCTATGCTCTGCCCATTCATCCCATTCCCCACCTCACCCAACAGCTGGTGACCACTGATCTTTTTACTGTATTTATGTTTTGCCTTTTCTAGAATGTCCTATAGTTGGAATCAAACAGTACAAAGCCTTTTCAGATTGGCTTCTTTCACTTAGTAATATGCATTTAAGGTTCCTCCATGTTTTGTAATGAATTAATAACTCATTTCTTTTACACTGTTTCATATTCCATTATTTAGATATATCACACTTTATCCATTCACCTACTATAAGACATCTTGGTTGCTTCCAAGTTTGAGTAATTACAAATAAAGCTGCTATAAACATCTGTGTGCAGGCTTTTATTTGAACACAATTTTTTCACTCGGTTGGGTAAATATAAAGGAGAGTGACTGCTAGATTCTATGATAAAAGTATGTTTGTTTAGTTTTCTAGGATTACAACAAACTGTCTTCTAATGTGGTTAAACCACTTTGTACTCCCCACACCAATAAATGAGAGTTTTTATAGTTCCAGATCCTCAGCAGACTTTGGTGTTGTTAGAGGTCTGGGTTTTGGCTGTTTTAATAGATGTAGAGTGGTATTCCATTATTGTGTTAATTTATATTTTTCTGATGATATATGATAAAGAGCATCTTTTCACATGCTTATTTGCCATCTTCTTTGGTGAGATATGAGTTCAGGTCCTTCATCCATTTTTTTTAATTGGGTTGTTTGCTTTCTTATTGTTGGGTTTTAAGAGTTCTTTGTATATTTTGAATAACAGTCCTTTATCACATATACCTTTTGCAAATAGCTTTTCTTTTCATTCTCTTTTCTTTTTTTCCTTTTTTATATTAAATCTTTTTGGGTAACATTGGTTAATAAAATTATATAGGTTTCAAGCGTACAATTCATTAATACATCATCTGTATATTGCATTGCGTATAAGCACCTAAAGTCAAATCTCCTTCCATCACAATATATTTTACCCTCTTTATCTTTTTTTACCTCTCCCTCTCACTCTTTTCCAACTGTTGTCTGTGTCTATGAGTTTTTGTTTGTCTTGTTTCTTTGTTGCTTTCAGTTTTATATCCCACATATGAGTGGAATCAAATGGTTTTCAACTTTTTCTGACTTATTTCACTTAGCATGATAATCTCAAGATCCCTCCATGCTGTCACAAATGACAGTGTTTCATCTTTTCTTATGGCTGAGTAATATTCAATTGTGTATATGTACCATATCTTCTTTATCCAATCATCTACTGAAGAACACTTTAGTTGTTTCCATGTTTTGGCCACCATGAATATGCTACAATGAACACAGGGATACATATATCTTTATGGATAAATGTTTTCGAATTTGAGGGGTAGATAGCCAGAAGAAGGGTTGCTGAGTCATATGATAATTTTATTCTTAGTTTTTTGAGGAACCTCCATACTGTTTTCCAAAGTGGCTACACCAATTTACATTCCTGCCAGCAGTGTATGAGAGTTCCTTTTTCCCCACGACCTCTCTAACATTTTTCATTCTCTTCAATGTCTTTCATAGAGCAGAAACATTTAATTTTAATGAAGTCCATCCAGCTTATTAACTCTTTCTTTCATTGGCTGTGCCTTTGATATCACATCTAAAAAGTCGTCACTAAACCCAAGGTCATATCTAGATTTTCTTGTATGTTACCTACTAGGAGACTTATAATTTTGCATTTTATATTTAGGCCTCTGATCCATTTTGAGTTAATTTCTGTGAAAGCAGTACATTCTGTGTCTAGATTCACTTTTTTGTACATAGATGTATACAGTTGTCTCAGCCATTTGTTGAATAGTCTATCTTTGGTTCATTGTATTGCCTTTGTTCCTATTCAAAGTTCAGTTGACTATATTTGTGGGTCTATTTGTGGGACCACTATTGTTCCACTGATCTATTTGCTTATTCTTTTACCAATACCACACTGTCTTGATTACTGTAGCTTTATAGTAAGCCTTGAAGTTGGGTAGTATAAGTCCTCTAACTTTGTTCTTCTCTTTCAGTATTGTGTTAGCTATTCTGTCTTTTGCCTCATTATATAAATTTTGGAATCAGTTTGTTGATATCCAAAAAATAACTCACCGGGATTTTGATTGGGTTTTCATAGACTTCGTAGATCAAATTGGAAAGAACTGATACCTTGATGATACTGAGCCTTCTGCTTATGGATTGTCTCTCCATTTATTTACTTATTTTTAGTTCTTTCATCAGAGTTTTATAGTTTTATACTTTCCTTCATATATACCTTGTATTTATGTTACTAGATTTACACCTAAGGTTTAATTTTTTAGAGTGCTAATGTAAATAGTATTGTGTTTTTAATTTCAAATTCCACTTCTTCATTGTTGGCATTCCCTTATATTTTTATTTCCTATTTTCTACTATATTCTTAAAACATTAAAAAATTATTTTCTTTATTTGTTTCAGATACTTAAATGAGTCCTGTGCATTCATCAACATTCTTTTGTAAACACTATTCTCTTCACCTGAGGTTTTCTGTCCTTAGTCTCTTGGATATCCTTTTTTGCTTTATTGGAGCCTTACCTCTTCTAGAAGGCATTTTCTGGCCTTTCTGGCTATGGCAATCACTCTCCCTCCTACCACATCTCTTTCAGCCCTTAATTATCCACTGCCTTAAATACATTCTACTTTTCAAGGTGTCTTTACTCTACAGCAAGACTACTGTCTCCTTAAAGCCAAGATTAGCTGGATCTCACTCATCATTAAGATTATAGAAGTGCCAAGCAATGTGTCAGGTCTATTTACATTTAGTAAAGTCATTATTTTTTTACATTTAGAAGTCATTTACTTTGACTTTTCCAGACCAGCTACTATTTCTCTTTTCTAAACTCCCTTGGCACTTTGGGAATTTAGCATGATCTTTTATTGTTTTGCATCTTGAACAAAAGACAAATTTAACCAGCAATCTCTAGAACAGTCCTATGGGAACCAGTAATCACTGTGATTGAATTACATGGGAGAAGGGAGAATGCCTACCTTTGAACATTTTGAAAATATCTGGGTTAGACTTATTCATTTGTCAAATGCCTTTTATGTGCCAGGTTCGGTGTTAGGCAGTGAAGCAGATACAAAAATTAGAAAAGTCTCCCCATCTCTCCAGGGATTCACAGTCTAATGAGAAAGCTTCAAAAGAAATATTGGGGCGGGTTCTTAAAAGAGTAGTAAGAGTTCACTAGTTAGTGAAAGAAAAGGGGAGGCATCAATATGAATACAGATCTGGAGTTTGGAAGGGAATTATCTATTCTAATGCGCTACCCATATTCATAATACAGTAATCTTTTTAAAAGATCTTTTCCTACTTCATATTTTCCCATCCTATTCTGAATTTTTTGTTTTATTTTCATAAAAGGAATGAATTAGAAAGTCACTGGCACCAGAAATTCCTCATCCATGTTTTTTATAAGCATTTACTGCTCTTAATGGGCAGGGGGAAGAGGCCTAGAGAGCTTGGAGAGGTTGTTAGGTAGGTCTCAACCTCCATGGGAGAAAGGCTACATTGTTACCAGACCCATCCAGGCCTCAACCTGCTGTGTACACTGAGAGGCTTAATCCTACAAATTGCTTTAAAATATCCAGTCAATGGCACCACCAAAGCAGAAGGCATTCTAGATCATAAAGGGAGCCAAACAGAAAGAACAAATGAGATTTTTCACACTGGGCACCTCTAAGATGCTGTGCCTTTTGACATCTGTTTGTCAATGGCCTGGCCAAACTCCAAATCTGGTAATTATCCTATTCATCACTAAATGCATCTAGTAGCCTGAACAAGAACTCAAAAAATAGGACTCTTTTGTGTATCTTCTAATAATAATGGTAATAATAATAAGAAGAACAATTTTTGAAAATCTACAATGTAATATGTTCTTTATATATATTATCACATCTAATTATCACAAGAACTCTGCAAGGTAGGTAATTCTTAGCATACACACATCTTCCTCCACCATCCTCACCATTTACAAATAAGGAATCTGAATTTTTTAAAAAACACATTAAATATGTTTATTTCATAATAATAATATAAAAAATTGATGGGTCACCTTGGACGGATGCTAACAAACCAACTAATGTTTCTGAAAACTGATTAAATAAAGGAGAGAACTAAGCCTTTATCGGGCCTCATCTATTCTAAGTGTACTAGGGTAACCAAAGTGCTGATAAGACTAATAAATGAAAGTGGAATGATAGGATTTTTTTTTTTTATGGTGACATTGGTTAACTAAATCCAATAAGTTTCAGCTGTATACTTTAACAGTAAGGCATATATATATTTATACTGTATGTTCACTTCCCATAGTTAGATTTCTTTCTGTCACCACATATTTGACCTCCTTTACCCCATCTACCTTCCTTCTCCTCCCCCACCCCCTAACCTCTGGTAACCGCTAATCTATAGTCTATGTCCATGAGGAATCTGAATTCTAAAGGGCAAGTTTAAGAGTAAGTTGCCCAAGGTCACACAGCTAATAAGTGGCAGGCCCAGGATTTGAGCCTAGGCCTGGCTAACACTGATACCGCTGTCATTTTTACTATTCCACATTGCCCTTCTTTAAGTGTTCTTATATTGCTTAATGTTAGAAAAGGTCCATATGTAACCAGCGCTACACATTCAAAGATAAGAACCATGCACAAGACCAAAGGAGGAATGAATGTTATTTCCCACAACAAAAGTCAAGACCAGATCCAGAGAGCAATTTTGAAAGAAACTAAGCATGAATGTGTTAGTTTCCTTTCTGTGTTTCTCAGTTATGATTATTTTTAAGTTTTTATCATTATGTTTTCTAGAGAAAAGTAGTCAATTAGAAGGGATTAAAAATCAACAAAAAAAAAAATGAAGAGAGATTAAACAAGAATAAAAATAATAGCCAACTCATTAAAAAGAAAGTTAAAGAAGGAATAAAAGGTAGAGATAGATGGCTTTGCAGTTACTTAAAATTATATGAATTCAGTAGCTGTGAACCAAAGGATAATGTACTAAGAAGCAAAATAATTCCATCACGGTATAACAGAAATGAAGTGAATTAAAACCTGAGGACCTGAGTTTGAGTTTGAGTAATGTTTTACCACTTTTTAGCTCTATGATCTTAGATAATTAATTTCTCTGTGCTTCAGTTACATCATCTATGAAAGGAGAAAAATAATATAGTCTTCCTTTTCAGTTATGAGGATTAAATATAATAGCAAAAGTAATTTTTATAAATTCTAAAACCACACAATTTTCAGTTGTTTTTTGTATTGTTGACCTACGGCCCTGAAATAGAGTAGATTCACAAAGGCAAGGCATTTAGAGTGAAATTACTAGTAAACGGTTTCAAAGCAAGTTGCAAACAAATGCATGGCATTAGAAAATAAAAAGTCAAAGAGAATAAAGTTGGTTAGAAAAGGAGGGGGAAAAAAATCCTAACATTTACTGAGACCTTATTTAGTGCCAAGAACTTTCAAAGATAATCTTATTTAATAGCCAATACCTAAGGAGTATTGCATCTAAGGGGTATTATTTCCCCTTATTCTACATTGATGGAAACTAAAGTTCAAATATGTAAATTTACCCAAAGTCACACAGCTAATAAGTGTTGGAGTTTTAATTCAGGCCCAGATTTGTCAGACTCCAAAATCTGTATTTAAGAGGCAGTAATTCTTGAGCTGGGTCCCAAAGAAAGAGCAGGACTGGCATGGCATAGCATTGCATGGAAAACACACTAAAACCACACCAAAACCTAGTCTGGCACATCATTCAAGGTCTAGTAGGAAAGAAATGACAACGTATATAATAATAGACTCAAAATGGATTATAGACTTAAATGTAAGATCCCAAACCATAAAATTTCTAGAAGAAAACATAGGCAGTAAACTCTCTGATATTGCTACTAGTAATTTCTTTTTGGAAATATGTCCCTGGGCAAGGGAAACAAAAGAAAAAAATAAACAAATGGGATTACATTGAACTAAAAAGATTTTGCACAGCAAAGGAAACCATCAACAAAATAAAAAGACAACCGACTGATTAGGAGAATACATTTGCTTGTGATACAACCAATAAGAGGTTAATATCCAAAATATATAAAGAACACATACAACTCAACAACAAAAAAAAACAAACAATCCAATTTAAAAATGAGCAGAAGACCCGAACAGATATTTCTCCAAAGAGGATATACAGATGGCCAATAAACATATGAAAAGATGCTCAAGGTCACTAATCATCAGAGAAATGCAAATTAAAACCACAATGAGATATCACTTCACGCCTGTCAGAATAGGTACCATCAAAGAACAAGTGTTGGCAAGGATGTAAAAAAAAGGGAACTCTCATACACTGTTGGTGGGATTGCAAATTACAGCCACTATGAAAAACAGTTTGGAGTTTTCTCAAAAAATTAAAAAAGAATATACCTTTTGACCCAGCAATTGCACTTCTGGGTATTTATTCAAAGAAAACCAAAACACTAGTTCATAAAAATCTATGCATCCCTATGTTCATGGCAACACAATTTATAATATCCAAGATATGGAAGCAACCTAAATGCTCATCAACAGATGATTGGCTAAAGAAGTAATGGTTCATATATACAATGAAATATTACTCAGCCATTAAAAAAATGAAATCCTACCATTTGCAATGACATTGATGGACCTAGAGGTTATTATGCTGAGTGAAATAAGTCAGACAGAGAATGATGAATACCATATAACTTCACTTACATGCAGAATCTAAGGAACAAAAAGAACGAACTAATCAAAAACAGACATAAATATAGAGGACAATGTAGTGACAGGTAGAGGGGAGTAGTGTTGGGAGATTGGGAGAATGGGGTGAAGGGTTAAAGAAGTACAAATTAGTAGTTGATAGATGGTCATGGGGATGGGAAGCATGGCATAGGGAATGCAGTTAGTATTAATGTAATGGCTAGGTGGAGAGCCAGAGGAGACAAAGAGCAATCAGGGGGAGTGTTTTATAAACTACATAAATGTCTAACCAATGTACTATAAACTAATAAAATAAAATTTTAAAAAAGATATAGAAATATATTCCCTGCAGGAAGCTCATAGTCAAGCTATAGTTGTTGTTGTTGTTGTTGTTGTTTTGTCATATTCCCATAAGTAAAATACTTAATTGTGTAAGAAAAGAACTAAAATTTATTTGTTTTCATTTTCACAATGTTTACTAGATGAAGAAAATCATAGTGCATAGTAGGCACTGATAGTTTTTATTGAATGAGTGAAAAATGAATATCAGAACCACAGCATGTGAGAAATGGAAAGTATTATCCTGTTCTTTAAGGCTTCTTCCCTTTGATCATGGTCTTTTTTTTTTATTTAGAACACCTTTCTTTGCTATGATCTTGACTAACTCCCACTCATTTTGGCAAGTAGTGAAGTATATCATACATATAAAGAAGTGTACAAATTGCAAAGTGTTATCTTGATAATTTTGTAGTGAAGTATATCATACACATAAAGAAGTGTACAAATTGCAAAGCATATCTTGATAATTTTCTTAGAAACTAGCACACTCATATATGCAGCCCTCAGATCAAGAAACAGAACAAAACCAACACTCCAGAAGCCTCTTTCCAAGTACCACCCACCTGCCAAGGGTCATCATTTCTTTTTTTTCCCCACATAGACTTGGTATGTCACATTACTTATTGGGTACCTTTTAGCACACTTTTTCCAAAAGCACATTGCATCTAATTATCAAGTGTTCTGTCAGATCTAAATATTTTATAATACTGTTAAGATAATGTTAATCTTTAAAGAAAAACTTTTATAACTTCACATATGGATATCACCATAACAGGTTGACTGGTTTGCAAAACAAGTGGCAACAGTTATAGATAAAAGGAACGGTACTACAAAGAATTAAAAACGCTACATACAGAAAGACCTATATTTAGACTTGACATAATAAAATGGCCAGGGAGAAAATTTACATAAGCATTACTAAGGCATGCTTGAAAGTTTCTCTGACATGACATTAAGTAGAGAAACTCCTAGTGATAACATGACTCTTTTTGGTGCTAAAGGCATGTATGCTGCAAATTAACATAAGCAACTGGCTTACTAAAACAAATGTGTGGATACCAAGTACAAAATCTTCAAATAATAACATTCTTTCTTTAGGTTAAATATATTGTTAATCAATACAATTGTTCCAATAAATTTATTTCACTACATAATTGCTTTTATTTATAAAAACTTCACCACTATTCTGACTTTTATACTATAGGTTATTTTTGTCTGCTTTTAACTTTAAATGAATGGAATCATACAGTATATACTCTTTTGTGTCTGGATCCTTTTTCTCAACATTATTTTTGTGAGATTCTTTCATGTCGTTGCATGTAGTTATAGTTCATTCATTCTCAGTGCTATATGGTATTCCAAGATATAGGTATAATTATAACCCAACTTATCAGTTCTACTATATAGTCATCTGTATAATCTCCTAAGCTTAATTATTACAAATACTGCCCTCAGGAACACAAAATGAAACTAGACAACTTTCTCACACCATTTACAAGAATGAACTCAAAATGAATTAAAAACTTAAATGTAAGACCCAAAATCATAAAACTCCTAGAAGAAAACATAGGCAGTAAATACTCTGACATTGCTCTTAGTATTTTTTTTGCATATGTCTCCTCAGGCAAGAGAAACAAAACATGAACTGGGACTACTTCAAATTAAAAAGATTTTGCACAGCAAAGGAAACTATCAACAAAATGAAGACAACTTGAATGAGAGAGGATATTCACCAATGAAAAGTCCAAATTACTTTTAAAGATTCAGTTTAAGCTTAGTTTTTTTGTTTTTTATTTTTTGGAAGCATTTTCTGATGACCCCAGGCCATTAGTTGCCCTTCACCTGTGCTGCTGCACTATATTCTCATTGTTGCATTCCTCTTTTATATAATTGATTTATGTTTTATTTCTGTCTTCATCTCTTGTATACAAATGCCTTAAGGGTAGAAAGGATATCTTATTCATATTAGCTCTCCCAATAGGGCCTGGTACAGAATACTAAGAAAATATTTGTTGAATAAATGAGTAAATTGCATATTTCAATCTTACCCTCTGTTCTTTATATGAAAACATTGAGACCTAGAAAAATTAAGTGCCTTGGGAAAAGCCACCCAACACATCAGCATCACAATGGCATAGCTGGAGTTAGAGTCTGGGCCTCCTAATCCATTGTTCTTTTCACTACAGTATGCTGCTTCCCTTAAAAAGCTTCAATAAATCTATAAAGAAGTTTGACTGTACTTCTTCCTTTCAAAGGCGAAAGCAAAAGAGGCAGTATAAATCTCCTGATAGCTACTGACAAGGTTATATAACTTATCTATATGCTGCAACAGAAAACCCAATTAAAAGAAAAACTATATTTCAAGACCAACAAATATTTAAAAGACAAAATAGTTAGGCATGAAAGAGCCCTTGGAAAAACTCTTATATCCAGAGATCCACACATTCCAAAATGCTGGAGATGGTCTCAGTTTATAAACCCCAGAAAATTCTCTGAGTTATTGGATGGTATACATCTGATTTTAAAAGATTATATAGAGACATGAAGAGATGAGACATCTGCCAGATATGCCCTGACAGTTTGTAGTTATGACCTAATGTTGGAGAAATCTGCCACATAATATTCTAGTACGGAGATTTATGTTGAATTTTATAAAGCACCAAAGCAAATTCACTGAGAAAGAAATGTATAAAACAGAGTCAGGCATAGCAGAATGAACACAGCAGATCAGCACAATTTGAAAGGAAAGGGCACTTAGATCATTTGGTTTCTCTCTGGGAAAATCCAGGATTCTTGTGTAAATTATTTAGACAAAAATAATTTTAATTAATAAATCCTTTTCAGTACTGCCTATATGCAAAGCACTAAGTAGGATACAAGGAAATACAGCAGGGTTTTTTGGTTTTGGTTTTG